>NW_004955469.1:3398659-3493131 GCF_000276665.1 Chinchilla lanigera | reverse complement strand
AAAAAAAAAAAAAAAAACAGCATAAGCAGAGGAAGCATTGGTACTCAACGCTGAAAAATTGGTCTCTTCTGGGCCTGCATGGGATCAGCTTGTTCCACAAGAGTAAATTGTTCCCCAGACCACCAACCTGAGGATCCCTGTCTTCCTTCTTATTGCTGCAAGTGGCTACCTAGAACTAACTCTGCCTAATCAAGTGAATTAAGCACAAATATCAGTCTGTAGAAAGGGAACCTATAGCTCTTCAGTATATCAGCATTAGCATAAGTACATTGAGCCCATACATGATATAAGCAACAAGTCTTCTTAGCTCTGCCCACAACTCCTCTTTCTTTCACCACCCAGTGCAAGGCTAAGTATGCAGAAAGTAATCAGTAAGTGTTTTTTTGCTAATTTACTCATTGATTGACACTAGTTTTGTCAGGGTTTGCAAGGGAATAGATTTAATACACAACCTATAATTTATATTGTTATTTTATAATATTCACCCAAAGAGTCAAATGCAGAAGTGTGGGGCTGGGGATTTAGCTCAGTGGCAAAGCGCCTGCCTGGCAAGCGCAAGGTCGTGAGATCGGTTCCTGGTACCGGAGAAAAACCAAAAAAAAAAAATAAAACAAAAAAAAAATGCAGAAGTGTGTAAGAGATCTGTCCACACAGTAGAGACCCAAAGCATCCAGCTAAGGGCCTGGATTCCGTGATATTCATTCCATGAGTTCAGCTGGAGGCCTAGAGCCCATGACAATACCTCATGCAAGTATGTATGAAGAATCTGCACTGGGAAGGCAGGGGTCAGTGCTGGCAGCTAGAAAGTCTGTGCCAGTGGAATGAAGGATCTGTGCCAGCAGGCCAAGGGAGCTGCACTGGAGCAAGGAAGCAACATGTAAGGTAAGGACCAGAGCGCCCCCAAAAGAACCGCAGCCATCCTCAGTGACATCGTTGCTCCTCCAGCGATGAGGAAAACCAGCATGACAAGATTCTCCAGGAGAATCAACAGCTCACCATCTTCTCTTCCAGTTCTTTTTATGCTGTTGGCAGCAGTCCTCAGGTGGCCGTCCACACCCAGAACCACGCTGATTCAGTCCAGCTGAGTGTTACAAGATGACCATTAGTTAATCCACCACAATTTGGAAGCTTTGTGATTTTTGTTCTTGTTTTTGAGTTCCAATTTAATTTATAGTTTGGAATTTCAATACTCTACTATCAGCAATTCATAGAACAAATAGACAAAAATCAGCCAGAATATAAAATACCTTAATAACACCATGGATCAACAGAATTTAATTAACATTTATAGAACTACACCAAACTCTGCAGAATACACATTTTTTTCAAGGAACATTCACCAATATAGGCCATAAACAAAAGTCAAAAAACTTTTAAAAACTTGAAATCATACAGAGTAAATCCTCTGAACATAATGGAATCAAACAATTGTTGGTTTCAATCACACTACTCATGAAAGTCATATAATATTATTTTTGTCTCATTTTGATATTACTTGTACCAAACATGTTATTGTTGGTTGATGCTTTAAGAATCTGTTAAATAAATAGCCAAAAATATTTCTTCCAGCAATTCTTTGAATGGACCTGACATCCTATGTAAATGAACCTTTTCGAACTGCTGGGTTGCAAGTTCACTGTTCTCTTGCAAGTAACACCTTTGTTCGTCTTGTTTCCTAGACACAGCATTCACAGTGCTGAAGCACTAATCTGCCCTTCCTGGTTAAACAGAGGTCGATGGCTGTGTTGTCTCTTGAGCTAAAGGGACTTGGGTTTGAGTTGTGGGAGGGTCCACAGCTCTCTAGGAGACTGCCTTTAATCCCCTAGAGGCTTTACTCCACGAGCAGAAAAATAGCCTCCAAAGGACAAAGTCGGCAAATGTTATCATTCTCCTTCCTGGGTTATCTTAGTGTCCCAGGGCAGTTATTCTCTGGGGTTGTCCCACCCCCAGAATGAATGCCACAGCAGTTGTGTGGCCACCAGACTGCAGGACTGGTGCAGCCCAGAGAGGTGCCCTACAGGCATTCCCCAGCAGTACCCTTCCACAGAGCTGTTGCTTTGGCCACGCTCAGAGGGTCCCCTTACAATGTGAAAGCCACATTTGAGAAGGCAATTCCAAGATCATTCAGACAGTTGTCCCTGGCCAGCGAGTGTGCTGACAGAGTCTTCGAGAAGTTTCCAAAGCTCTTCTCAGGAGACCTATCCCACTGTCCACTGGAAGGAGCTCTACTTCCCTTGTAGAGTCCACATTCAAGTTGATATGGGCTCAGATGTCCTCTCAAAATGCATGCACTGCAGCTCTCCCCTCCAATATGATAGTCATATGTGGAGATGAGGCCTCTGAGTTTTAACTAGGTTTAAGCGTGGTCATGAGTCCAGGACCCTCATGTTGGAATGACACCAGAGAGTTCTGTCCCCTCTCATCTTCCCTCCACCTGAAGACACTGTGAGTTGTCCACATGTCAGGAAGAAAACTCTCTCTGAGATCTCTGACTTTCAGCCTCCCAAACTGTGAGCAAATAAATTTCTGCTTTTAAAGCTGCCCATCTGTGGTATTTGTTATGACGGCCCCAGAAGACTAATTCGTATATTGAAGCCCTAACCCCAACACCTCAGCTGTATCTGCATTTGGAGATAAGGTCTTTAAGGAGGTAACTGAGTTAAAGGAGGTCACTGGGGTGGGTCCTGTCCAATATTCCCTGTGTTTTTATAAGGAGAGGAGATTAGTACAGACAAGCACAAGGGTAGGCTATGTGGAGAGACAGAGAACAGGGCCATCTACAAGCCAAGGGTGGAGGATGCAAAAGGAACCACTCCTACCAACTTCCACAACCCAGAGCAGTGTGAAGATAAATTCCTGCTACTTGCACTGCCCAGTCCATACACTTTGTTATAGCTAGGATAGAGTCACTGTGAAGAATGCTGCCCATGCCCACATCCCAGCCCTTGCAGCAACTCAGAACATAAATTAGCTCAGAGATTTGGGGGTAGCAGGTGGTGGACAGGAGAAGGAGAGTGTGAAGGAGGAGGAAGAATAGAATAGAGCACACTGACAGAGGGTGGAGATGAGGGCTGAGTTTTGGCAAAGGAAACAGGAGAGTGTGTGTCCTAAGAAAGAGTAAGAGGAAAGAGAGGTGGGAGCGTGGGAAGAAATGGCTTGCTCCCAGGAACTTTCTCTCTCCCCATGTAGAAGGCTAGGAAGGGGCATCAGGGCTAAGACAGGAGCAGCTGCTGGTCTGACCTAATGGCAGGGGTCAGGTCATCAGCAGAACAGGGCTAGGAAACAGCCGATGCTGACTATCACCTCTGTCTTCCAGCTTTTCTGTCCAGTGAGGAAGCAAAGAACTCACCTTCCTTTTCACAAAGAGACACAGCTGTATTATTTAAGAGGTGAGAAGGAAGTAATTAATTATCTGGATAATCCAAGCATTCATCACCACAAGAGGAATAGGTGGATCTGAATTCACTGCCTTAGTTTCCATTTTATATTGGAATTGTTAAAAGTAAATGGCACGTCTGGCCTCCATCTTTGCCTGAGCACTGGCAGGGAACACAGAATGCTGAGGCTGGGTTTCCCCAAGGGACTCAGGGGAGAAGCTAGACTGGGTTCAGAATGAGAAGACAGACTCATTCTTACTCATTCTCTGGTATTTTCGGGGTGTGATGCATGCCTCACACTTCAGATTACTATTAATCAGATAGATTTGACCATAGGTAGTAAGCGCCATCGGGCAAGTATAGGATAACCTTGGGAAAAGAGCTGAGATGTCCATGCTAACTTCACACTTAACCTACTTGGAGGAAATCCGTGAGTCATATTTGAAAGGATTAACATTAACATGAAGAACATACCCAAAGAGAAGCAACCACACACATTTCCAGTGGTTTCTGCTTCTCCCCTGAGCATTTCTCATCAGAAGTCTGGACACTATGGAAGCTACACAAAAGAAAATGTCCCTCAGCCCCATCTCCTTTGCCCAAAGCAGCTCTCCATGGCTTTGTCACCGCGCCTCTCAAAGCACGAGCCAGTTATGGCCCAGAATCTTCCTGTTTTATTTCTCTAACAAATGCCCTTAAGAGTCTTGGGTTTCCTAATCCTCTCATTGAGATTCAGGATAGTGGAGTGTGAACTGCAAGGATAGAAAGTCAGAACTCTGAGTTTAAGTTCTAGCTCATCTATTTATATGAAGGTGATCTTGAAATGTCATTTAGCTCTAGGGATTTGAGGTGTTTTGCCAATGATGTGTAGCATAAAACTCAGAGTTATTAGGATTAGACGAAGTGACAGATAGCAAAGTCCTTTACAAATCATAAAGAATTGTGCAATTTCATCTCTACTAATAAGATCCTTGTTCATTTCCTCAGGTAGAGGGCAATGTGTGTGTGTGTGTGTGTGTGTGTGTGTGTGTGTGTGTGTGTCTGTGTGTGCATGCCCGTGCCACCAGTCTTGAGGTACTGTTTTTGTGTTGCTTAGTTAATCTTCGTACATATTTAGAATTGTCCCATCTAGATACCTGTCCTGGTACAATGAGAACAAAATTTTTTGTCTTATAGAGAGGCTACCCTTGGGTTTCTGTTTGTAGGAATAGTTGTTAAAATATCCATGGTACAGGTTTTTTCTGTCAAATATGAAATAAGACCATCTGTGGAAGTTATCTCAGCGATGGACTCAGTATTGCGGCTTAGTAAATATTCAGGGTTTTAAGTACATAATGCGATGTGTTGACTAGTTCTTGGGTGCTGCTAAAAAACAGAGATGAGCTACTTCTCCTGTCCACATCTGTTACACAGCAATTATTCCTCTGGGGCCCTGTCTTGTTCCATTAGTTGCTTTGTTTCCCTGTTCCCTGGCCCCACGCCTAACTCTTAATCTCCTCCCTCACACCAAAAGCAACCAATCTAAGTTGTCTGAAGTCAGTTTATCTATTTTTTGGTGTGTTACTATTTTTGTGTGCTTCCTAAGAAACATATTGAGCTGTTTTGAGTGCTTTATTTCTCTAACCACACATACCCTCCTAAGGAAAAGGAAAGAATGGTTCCCAGGGCATTGTGGATTCCAAGAAGAGCTAGAGATTTCAGCTTCAGGCACCAGGAAAATCTTTTTCCTTCCTGAAAAGGGCTCAGAGCTCATCTGCTCAGGGACTGTGGCTCTGTCTCAGCTGACTGGCCAGTGCTTTGGAAAGCACCAGAAAGGAACGCACCTTGATAAGAGCTGATCCTGCCCATTAAGCAATAAAGCTGATGTCACTGTCTCAGGGCACAGGTCATGTGCCTTAGGAAGGAGGGAAAAGAGGTGAGGCTTTCTATAGGTTCACTGAACCTAAAAAATTCTAAAGGCAAGGTTCAGAATGGAGCCTCTATACCCAAAACCTAACTCAAAATGGATTTCAGACCTAAATGTAAGGTCTAACATTGTAAACCTTCTAGAAAACAACATAAGAGCAAGTTTGCCTAACTTTGATTTAAGCAATTATTTCATAGCTATATCACCACCTGGACAAGCAGCAGAAAAAATAAAGTATGTTTCATCAAAATTTAAGACTGGCTTACTTCTAAGGAAAACAAAAAGACAGCTCATAAAATGAGACAAAATATTTGTAAATCTTATATCTGATAAGGGACTTATATACAAAACAGATAAAGAACTCTTACAACTTAATAATTAAAAGCCCAAACAGCCTAGTTAAAAAATTCAAAACCCAAAGTATCTGAATAGCTATTTCTCCAGAGGATATACACAAATTGCCAGTAAGAACACTAAAAGATGCTTAACAGGATTAGCCATCGCAGAAATCCAAATAAATGCCACATGAGATACTGCATCACACCCCTAGTATGGCTATCCTAAAAAGGACAAGTAATAAGGAGTGTTGACAAGGACAGGGAGGAACGGAAATCTTCACACACTGCTGGTGGTCAGTTAAAATGGTGTAGACATTTGGAAAACAATCTGACAGGTCTTGAATGATTAAACAGAGAATTGCCACATACTGTAGCAATCGTGCTCCTAGATAAATACCTAAGAGAAAGAAAAACATATGCCTACACAGAAATTTAACATGAGTGTTCATAACACCGTGATTCAAAACAGCAGGTCAGTGGAAACAACACAAGTGCCCCTCAACTGATGAATAGGTTAATAAATGCAGTATATCCCTACAATGGAATGCTATTGTAAACTAAGACAACCACTATGGAAATCAGTGTGGCAAACCCTCAAAATTCTAAAAATAGAAATTCCATTTGACTCAGCTATCCCCCTTCTAGGTATCTTCCCAAAATAGTGAAAGTCATCATGTTACAGGGATACAGGCATATTTATGTTTATAGTAGCACAATTTATAAGAGCTAGATCTTGGAAATATCAGACATGTCCATCACAAATGAATGGACAATGAAAATGTGGCACTTATATACAACAGAGTACTACTCTGCCATAAAGAAAGATAAATTTGAGGCATTGATGGGGAAATGGAGGCAACTTGAGAACATAATGTTAAATGAAATACATTGGAGGCTGGGGATATAGCTCAGTGGCGCAAAGCCTGCCTGGCAAATGCAAGGTCATGAGTTCGATTCCTGGTACAAAAAAAGAAAAAAAAAAAAAAAAGAAAAGAAAAGACAAGAAATACATTGGACACAAAAGCTTAAATATTACATGGTTTCTCTTTTATATATGGAGAAAGAGAGAGACAGAGAATAGATAACTAGAAAGTAGGGAGAAATTCAAATAATTCCCCAAACTACTTATTCTGTTATTGCAAAAATATTTTAGGATGTATGTTAATTTATTTCACTTGTACTACCAGTTTCTTTTTGTACATTGAAAAGAAGTTTTGACCTTTTATTTGTTTGTTTCTTCTTTGTAAGGAGACTCTTTTTGTCTGACTTAGACTCTGAGTAACGTGTTGGCCAGTCTTTTAAGATCATGATACCCAGTATATTAACTATTCTGTAATTATTTTGCTTTACTTTTTCATAGGATTAAGAAGACTGCTTTTATATTTTCTTAATTAATACCTACTTGCATTACATTAAAAATAAAAAAGGTTATTATATGGGTCAAAATGCCCCAACAAAGATGAATGACCTGTGACAATAACATACTAAGTGAAAAAAGGACAGTTACAAAAGACTATATGGCCCCATTTATATAAATGTGAAAATGAGGCAAATCTAGAGACAAAAAACCAACCTAGAACTAACTGGAGGATCAGGGAGCTGAAGAGCAATGATTAATTGATATCAGATTTCCTTCTGGAGTGATAAAAATATTCTAAAACTTATTATTCTGATATTTGCACAATTCTGTGAATGTGCTAAAAATCACTAAGTTGTACACTTTAAATAGGTATATTTTAGGGTATGTGAATTTTTCCTAATAAAATTGTCTTTTATAAGTCCCTTTCCACTGAAGGGAAGGGAGGAGAATGGGAACAAAAAAGAGTTAAGATATATTATGCCCAGGTACACAAATTCCCTATGATGAATGTGGTCATTATGTAGGTCAAAAGTATATCAATAAAATTAATTTTTAAAGGGGGATAGCTGAGTCCAATGGAATTTCTATTTTTAGAGTTTTGAGGGATCTCCACACTGATTTCCATTGTGATTGTCTTAGTTTACAATAATATTCCATTGTGTGGACATACTGCATATATCATTTTATGAAGTCAACATAGATTTTGTACATTTTTAAGATTGAGTTCCTCTCCAGTGTAGACCTTGAAACAGCTAAGAGGGCCATTATTTTTAAAAGTAAGTTTATTAAAAGATAAATGCCATTTAAAAAAAAGAAAAAAGAAAGACAATGAAACCTTGACTCTAAACAGCAAGGATCTACCCACTTCCTGCTTTGAAAATTTTATTAGTCAACTTTGTATAACCATAACAAAATACCCAACGCAGTTAACTAATTAAGAACAAAGGTTTAATGAGTCACAGATTTGGAGTTTCAAAGGCATCAGGGTGGGAATCATTGGTTTGGCTTGTGGTAAGTGTGGCAGATGGTGACCCACTGTGGCAGAGATGGATGGGAGGAAGAGTGTGCATCACCAAGTAAGAGGAAGATGCTGAGGTCTGCCATTCCTCTGCGGGAAACCTCCAATGACTCAAAGTCCTCCCACTAGGCCCTGCCTCCTGAGGTGAAACAGCACTCCTCAGCAGTGTCACTCGAGAGACCAAGAAGACTTTAACATCTGGGCCATGGAGCACATTCAACATCCAAGCCACAAATGGCCAAATGACCACTCAGTCTGGGTTCTGGGCATGAGCTCAGTCTCAGTGCTAGGGGAGGAGAGATGGACACAATGGAACAGGCAGTGTAGTATGGGTTTTAAACGCATACATGTATACACATGACTTTTTATTTATTAAAGACTTAAAATATTCATGTTCCAAAATTCCAGCAACTAAAGAAGAAACACTGAGGACTCTCCCTCCCACCCTCATCCTCAGGCATCTGGTTCTCCTCGCCTCAGACAACCAATGCTCTCTCTCTCAGTTTCTCCACACTTTTTCAATGGATATTTTATATCTACAAGGAAAATTTTAAAAAACAAAGGCACAGTAGTGAGGATAATACGTTACCATTTAAACAACGTGGTTTGGTTTTGAATGTAGGATACAGGTAAAAATAAGGCTCAGAAATAAAGTCCACTCAGTACAGATACAGTTTCTAGCTTTCCTTTAATGGATGGCCTGTGATATAGAGAGAAGAGAGAAATAGCAGAGAACAAGGTATGACCGCAAAATGTAGGTACGTTTGCAGGACTCGTCTGGCCATCTGTAGGTAGACAGGCTGAAGAAGTTTCCTTTTCGGGGATCCTTAATTGCTAGGCTGACTACAGCATTACCTAATTTCACTAATTCCATCAGTTAGGCAGCCTACTAATGATGTCCAGGAACTGTCAGATTGGTGGTACATCCATATTAGAGGAGCTAGATTCAATGACCTACATCCCCCTGAGTCCTGAACCTCTGTGATTCTATATAATTAGCTGTGTAGTGGTATTTATTCTAAAAACACACCAAGAGCAATCAATTAAATTGTTCACTTTTAATGAGTAGTAAGTTAAAGGAACTGATATCAAGGGTCTATCCTTATAAAGCGCCTCTCACCCACTATGAGACCCCAGTTCAGTCCTTGCCATGAAAAAATCTTTAAAACAAAACAAAAATCCTTAAAACAAAACCAAAAATGTAAAGAAAAAAACCTTTAGGCTGTCTAGATGTTAGCTTTTCTATTTATAAAATCAAACTATCGTCTAGAGTTGGTGTCTGAGATCCTTGCTGGGTCTGAGGCTCTGTGAGTTCCACTTCCTACACCCCGCTTCACAGCTCTTGACAAGGGGAACCCCCACCCCCATGGCCTTCTGTAGGATTGGCAGTTTTAAGGCCATATGTCCTATATTTAGTGCCAAGTATATTACATGCGGTGTTACAGTAACCCCCACTTAAATCACAGAGTTTAATTAGCCTGCCAGCTCTGTCCTGGCCCAAACGCAGCAAACTGTGTTCCTCCCCAATCCCTCATCTCACTTCAACCGACTTCTCTCTGGACTCCAGTTGGCTGGCTGAGTCCTAAGCTGTCAGACACATCCAGCACAGTCTCCACTTCCTGCCACCGCTCTGTCAGCAGTGCCTTTCACTGCAGTGACCTAACTCCTGTCCCCCTCCACGACTCAGCTCAAGTGTCACCGTTCTAGGATCCATGACACCACCTTGGCCCCTACAGTCCAATGGGTTAACTCATCCTGGGCACTTTACATCCACTGGAGATGGGCCATGATGTGTTACCGCGCCCTTCTCCTCACCTGTGAGCTCCCTGAGAGCTCAGGGACCCCCAGAATACGTGAAGAGAATCAGTGGTCATGGGTGTGGTGAGGTTTAGTTACCCATCCAGCTGGCTTCCCTCAGCCTTCTGAGCGTAGAGCATTCTGAGGCTTAGTCTCATGGAAATATAAAGAAAACTTTTAAAAATGAATTAGTAAGCAGCAACTTGTAGCACCAAGTGATATCCCAGGAAGCTTGTCTGAGATCATAGCCATGAGGAAGCCTAAAGTCAGGCTTAAGGAAGAACTTCCCAAAAGTGTTCTCCAGACTTAGCATTCTCCAGGCCCCCAGGAAGGTAAGCCTTCTTATTTAGAAATCTGCTTATGGTGGGGGAGGCTTTCTCCTTTTGGCCAGCATAAGCACAGGTCTTCGCAGAGGTCACCAGAAAATGCATCCTGCTCAATGATCTTGAGACTTCAGCCACAGCTCTCACCACCATGAGTTTGGACCCTGTGCAATCTACATATTTACTTCTGTAGAATCACTGGAGCCAGAGCAGGAATGGGTCCTAGAGTCCATCCAGCCCTGCTTTCTCATCACAGGGTCTTAGAGAGTGTCCCATGATCCTTGCTCACAGATCCTGCCTCTCTCATAGATCCGAGTCCACTGTGCATTCTAAATTCAGCCATAAATATAAGCAGTGACACCCAAGAGCCAAAATAAAGGCCCACAGGAAAGAAAGCTGTCTCCTGAGGACCACATGACACTACAATCACAGCGCTTAGTCCTTAGTACAAGGTGTTAAGGAAGGGGGGACATAAAAGTGCCAACTCCACAGGCTTCCTGCTGTCCACACCTATCTCTCTAATTGGCAAGGTCATATGTAAACAGGTAAAAAATTAAATAATATTATGAGAAAAACACATAAGATCAGTCTAACAATGAGACATGAAAACTCTTTGTGATTCTGTACAGGAACCAACAGAGGGGAGGTCAAGTTCAGCAGCCACGAAGTAAAATTGGGCTGGTCCCCAGAAATGGCTCATCAGAGGAAGCTGGGCCAGAGCCAGCCGTGGGAAGCTGGCAGGGTGATCTCTTCAAGTCAAGGAAGTGACGTGGCGCACACGAAGAACCTCACTGCACACTGAAACCTGCTGACGTCTGACTTCACTCCCCTTAAGAACTGCTGTCCCGCATTCCAACTTTATCTCTTGGATAGCAGAATGACAGAGTATGAAGGTTCCTTCTTGCCCCCTCGTGGGAGATTCAAAATCATTCACTTTCATGTCTGCATTTGACTAACACTAACGCACCTTATCATCTTCTGCTTGAACTGTTCACCTACATGCACCATTTTTATCTTGATATTTCTCATATGTGTGTGTGTGTGTGTGTGTGTGTATGCGCACGCACGCACAAGCTTTGTCACTGGCATGTGCAGGCCACACTGGGCATAGTTCCATCTACAGTTCTTGAAATTTACTTTCCAGCCTCTGGGCATCATTTGCAATTATAATGCTGTCACAAGCAGAAAAGAGATAGGCTAATTAATCATTGTCAATATTGGTCCCTATTTGCCAGATGAGTTTTTTGAACAGCATGGCTGGGAATAATTTGTATCAGATTGTATTTCCTCACTTTATGTCACTGAAAACATTTATTTAGCATCATGGTCACTATACATAAATATCCTGGAAGCAATGGGGTATAACTAAACAGCACAGTTTCATTCATTATATTCAGCAAATTATGTACTGAGTACCTACATGGTACTTCAATATGTGCACTGCACTAAATTCAGAATACTGGGCTGCTGGGGAGCTTCAAGAGTTTGCATGGTTTTCTGAATTATGTCAGAACCCTCCGGTTACCTGCAGATAGGCAGAATGAAGAATTTTATGTCTGAGACTATAACTGGGACATTTAGCATGATCTAACTCCTTGGAATTCAGGTATCTTTCTAATGGGCACCCAGAGTTCTATGATTACTCAGCTTGATGGTTCACCCAACAGGACTTTGAATTCACAAGCTGATGAATCATAGAGACTAGCTGATAAACCAGAGCAACTAGTCTATATGACAGTGAAGTGACAACCACCAGCCTACTTGTTTTGGTAAGGCCTCAGTTTGCCTCAGAAAGGAAGTGACTTCAAATACCAGAAACTGGAGAAATCATCAGAGCCAAGAAGATGCTCAGTCAAAGCTATACATTGCCTCACGGTTGTCCTCTTTCACCCCTACCCTTTTCCTTGGCCTTTATTTCCTGCTTGTGTTTGGTTAACCTCTGTCTATCTAGAGGTCGTGGTTAGCTCAGTCAAAGAAGCACCCAACAAACAGTGGAATTCTGCTGGAATGATGAGGATCACTGCTTATTGAGAGCCTTCTGCTTGCCAGTTATCTCACTAGATGCTTCCCAGTTCACATAATCATTGTTACTTAATCCTCATTACAATTCTGAGGAGACAGATACCATCAATCCTGTGAGCACAGAGGGGCCTAAGGAGGCAACAGGACCCACCCAAAGTTACCAACCTCACGTGAAACCCAGGTGAGATTCAACCCCAGCTCCTCCTACGTCTCATGCTCACTTTGGCTTCCAAAAACCGACCTCTCAGGACCAGGACTTTTTCTGTTCAATGAGTAGCTTGTAAGCAGATTTCTGGATTCCTGGGTGTACCTGGAATTTCTCTGGAAACTGGCTGATGTCCTTTAAAACTTAGAACCTGTTTACAAGAATCAACTGAGAAAAGTTCTGCTTAAAAGAAAAAGGGGGAAGGGAGATACCTGTGGTCACACAATATCTTTTGAAATAGCTTTAAGGCTCTGAGTAGACTCTGTTATTTAAGAAAATTCACACATTAATCCCTTCAGTATTTCTGAGCGGACTCAAGGCAGCCCAACTCGCCACTCCCTCTAAGGCGCTGTGTACTGCGCCTCACTGGAGAATCCACACGGCGCAGCACCCAAGCAGCCCAGGGGACCTTCCCAAAGGTCATCAGAAAAAGAAAAGGAAGTGAGCCCAGAGTTTCAACTCTTCAGGTTTTCTCAGTGAGAGCTGTTGACAGCTCTTTCACAGACATGCCAACATTTCACAGTTTTCCCACCATCCAAGCCCTCAGATTCCCCTTTGATTACAACTTCGTGAAAATTATGTTTCATTCTCATGCTGACCATCGGACACTGGTTTTATCTGCCACCGAGATTTGTCCCTGGCATATGTGGGCCACACGGGGCGTAGTTCCATCTACAGTTCTTGAAATTTATTTTCCAGCCTCTGGGCATCATTTGGAAGAAACCCTGGATGTGTGCTTGTAAATTAACGTCAGCTACCTCTTGCTGCCTCCTCTATACTTAAATACTCTTACCCGTTCTCGCTGAACTGAGTATGCTTGGAATGGGACCGTTTCCTCATGCACAATGGTGCTTGTCCTGTGGAAAGTTAACCCATGTTAAATAACACGAATAAAATGCTCAAAGAAATGGGTCTTTGGGGCCATTACTTTTCCAGACCCTTCATGATGCCATGCTGCAGGTTGGGCAGTGTCAGCTGAGACCTCTGTAACATCTGCCCCTAATGGAGCAATGGTCCCAGAAGGGAGTTTGTGTCCACCGACAACAGTACCTGAATGAGGTGAGCCTTGGGGCCCGGGGACAGGGAACAAGACACATGTCACATGCATGTGTTTTTCTGAGGGAACAGTGGTCCTTACACATGAGTATGGTTTAAAATTGACACTTATGGAACCGTCTGTAGTACCATCAGAAGATTTCAGCAATTTCAAGAGTAGCTTGCTCCATGCGGATGTATCTTACAAATCAAACAAAATGAACACATTGGAACAAAAGGCCCTGCCTTCTGCAGCAGAGCTTCCAGGATCCTTCCCCACCCATCCCCCTACATGGCTTCTAGGACACCTGCCACCCGCCCTCCATCCTGTGGTCCCCCAGCAGTTGAGATCCCACAGCTGAATGCTCTTTGCATGCTGCCTTGACTCTTGCCCACTTCTTGTATGTGTGTCTCATTTCCCCCACCAGGCCAGGCTCAGACATTCACCCACCTATCACAGCACCAGCCCATCAATAACCTCACGTGACCGGCCCCGGGGCAGTCAAGTCAGGGCTGCGAAAATGCCTCGGAGGAGCGATTTCCAGGCAGAAGCACAGAGTGCTGGAGAAACTATCCTGTGGGACTGGGCAGTGCCTAGGAGAGAAGGAAAGGACTGGCAAGAAGGTTCTCAGCTGTTGCTGGGGATGCGCTGTGTCCTGCCCTCTCCCCCACGTACCTGTGTTGGCGTCCCCACCCCAGAGGAGATTAGGAGCTGGTGTGTGGGGGGAAAGGCCCAGGTCCTCAGCTTCCCAGGAAGCCCTGCTGGGGGGCCTGGGGATGGTCTTCTCCACCAGACCTCTTTGCTGGGCTTTTGAAGATTTGGGCACCTGGACTAAGGCCAGCAGTCCATCCCACAGAGGCCATGCAGGGTCACTTACCAAGCCTCCCTCCTTCCCCTTGCTCTCTCTTCTCTCCCCAAAGCCAGAGGTCTTGGTCAGGATTGGGCTATTCACAGAAGCGCTAAGTCCACCAAAATGGGAAACACCATAGGACAATATCCCAAACAGGAAGCCAAGGACTCGCTCTCCAAGGCTCCAGAGCCAGAGCAGGAGGGCTTTGTCCCTGTGTTCAGTCATCTCCCTCAGGCACCCAACTCAGGAAAAGCCCCAGACCGTAACCCTCCACCCCAGGCCTACTGTCCAAGATCCCAGTGGGGGGCAAAGCCAGGCAGGGCCAAGCTGAGTCTGAGATGAGCCCCTCCTGGGCCCTCCTTGGGGCCTGGAGACAAGCTCTTGTGGAAAAGCAAACAGGCTAGGGACAGGCTGGGGACCTGCCCTTTGGACCTTTTGCAACTCTCCTTAAGCCAGGGCCTTCTATAAATGGGGCGCTCGTGCGGGCCGGGCATTCCCACTGCACCTGCCCGGAGCCCAGCCGGCTGTACGTCCCAGGGAGCCCGCGAGCCGGGCAGCGGACAGAACCGCACTGCCGGCAGCCAGCATGGGCCCGCCGAGGTCCGCGCTGTGGCTGCTGCTGGGGCTGCTGCTGCTGCTCCTGGACGCCGGGGCCCAGGCCGGTGAGTGTGGGGAGCCGGATGACAGCCCCACTTAGACCCAGGAGAGAGGTGGCCTGGGCAGAGGGAGGAAGCCACTGGGTCCCCAGGGTCCGCACGCAGCCAGGCCAAACCGGAACCTGCCGGAATGGAGGTGGGGGGTCCTCCAGAGCTGCTTCCCACTCAAAAACATGACCCATGCCAGAGTCCTTCCTACAAACCCTGTGCCCAGTAGGGGACATGGAAAGATGCCATTTTCTTTCTCTTTTTCTTTCAGAAGACAAAGCGCCAGAAAATGTCAGCCCAAGCTGTCTGAGTAAGAATTCCCCCCCGGGGGTGGGGGGCCGGCCTGAGCCCCAGCTGGTCCTTCTGGTCACCAGGGCCCCTCACTCACATGGCACTGAGGCAAGGCTTGGATTGGTGTGCACTGCTGGGAGCCCCAGTCGGGGCCCGGGCTTCTGCCTTCCCCACCCCAGGGCTCTCAGCCCATTCTGCCTCCTCTGTCCCAAAGAGTAGCCTGGGGGAGGAGAGGGAAGACTGCCCACTGTGTTAGACTGTGAACACTAAACACAAAATGTCTTGTTTATTAGTGACTAATCATTGATTCAAAGTTTGTGCAGATGAGGAAATGCTGACTTTAACCTTTGTGCAAAAATCCAGACCCCCGCAGCTCAGTGTTTACCTGACCCCAGGGGTCAGAGGAACTGGCATTGTGATGCTGCAGGACCTAATGTTCTCTGGAGAGGACCAGGAGGGCCTCCAATGAAGCAGCACCGCCATCTGGTGGCCATCTGGCATCACTACATCGAGAGCATGACCCAGTTGTTATTTTTCTCCTATTGTTCACAAAATTCCCCTTAAGCAGAATAGAATCCTCCGGAAATTCCTTCTTAAGGGCTTTTCAAATCAACCAAATATCCTTAGTGCTTAATGAATGTTGCCTCGGATAGAATCAAAATAGAATTATGGTATTTTAAAGCTGAGAAACTATCCCTTTGTTAATGATGTCAACCCTTGATGTTCAAAGGGTTTCTTCCACAGGCTTTGGGAGTCCCATTACTGGATACCTGAAACCCTCCTCTCTATACTTCAGATGATATAGTTAAGGAATCCTGACTAACTATACATCAGTCTCAGCAAAAACATAATGGAGAAGTTAGATCTATAAAGGAAAATTAAATATAATGTGAAGTCATTTAAAAATAATTTAAATCCAATTACCATGTTTTAGTATCATGCCACCTCCCCTCTCAGCTCAGAACTGTCTGTCTTTGGGAGTGTTGTTTGTCCTACGTAGCTGACTTACTTCTCCTTGTTGTAGAAGAGGCAACTCGATTCAAGCACCTCCGGAAATACATTTACAGCTATGAGGCCGAGAGTTCCAGTGGCATCCCTGGGACTGCTGATTCTAGAAGTGCCACCAAGATCAACTGCAAGGTAAGAAAGGCAGGGCTGGAGGAACCTGGAGCCCATGTCCTGCCCCACCCTGCTCCCACAGGCAGGCAGCCCCCAGCCTTTCCTCCACCCATCCCTCAGTGTGCAAGGCAGCCCCACTGGTGAGAAGCGGCCTGCCTTAGGAAACTTACTAGCCCACTTGATTTTCTCATTAGCTTCCAAGATGTAGTTGCAGGGCATGGTCTAGTCCTCCAGCAGAGTGTGACTTAGATTGGAACTTGAGAGGGGCCCAGCAGTGAGCTGAGCATCTCAGGAAAGCCCTGTGGGATGCAGTGTTTATGACTTAACTCAAACAGAATCTAAAAACAAATGGGAAAAAAAAGACAAAATGTAAACATGTAGTTTGTTCTTAATAAAACTTTCCTCCTTATTGAGACCGGTTGTACTCCTGGCCTCATAGCTGTAAATGTATACCTATGGGACAGATTTAAGGGCTACTGTTGAGGTTTGTGTGAGGAGGTGAAGTTGAGGCGTTACCTCTTTTTCTATAGGGGCTGTAGCTCTTGTCCTGCTGTCAAATAAAGTGGCTTTTGCTACCCACGGCACGTGCTGCTGGGGCAGACAGTGCAGATATAGAACATTTCCATCATGGCTGGCAGTTCTTTAAGGAACATTTAGGCATCTTTTTTTTTTTTTTAACTCCTGCTATATGCAGAGTTCTCAATAGGCTCTAGCTGATTCAAACAGGTTTTGGGGTGACTTCAAGAAACATTTGCTATAGCAACAATGATAACCATCTCCTCTTTCTTTTCCTTTTCCTTAACTCTCTCTCCTAGTCCACATCTCTTCTAAACACACCAAATTCTTTATATAGTGCAACTCTTGATGTTCTAAAGGGTCTCTTCTATAGATTTGGGGGGGCCAGCAGTGAGCTGAGTATCATTACTTGATACTTGACAATCGTCTCTCTGTACCTCAAATGATATATTCCAGGAATCCTAATTTAGGAAACTTGTTACTCCAGGAAGAGGAGAAAACCACAACTAGGGAAGGCCTCTGGTATTGCTGGTGGCATGGTGCCTGATGCCTGGAAGCATGTTCGGAACACATGTGATGCTGGGGACCAAACCATATTCCCCAACAGCACTTCCCTATGTTCTTGATTAAAGACTGAACGCTGGGCTGCGGGTATAGCTCTGGTCCTGATGGAGAACCTCAGTGTGCTACTCCTCCCATCCTCAGGTTGAGCTGGAGGTTCCCCAACTCTGCAGCTTCATCCTGAAGACCAGCCAGTGCACCCTGAAAGAGGTGTATGGCTTCAACCCCGAGGGCAAGGCCCTGCTGAAGAAGACCAAGAACTCTGAGGAGTTTGCAGCTGCCATGTCCAAGTAAGGCGTGGGTCTGTGCATCCGTGGTTGTGTTGGACACTGGTGCATGCCCATCCAGGTGTGAATGTGTGTTCCTGTTAGCCAGGCTCGAGAGTCTGAACATTTACATTTTGTTTTCACTGTGGATCAGGGAACTGCAGAGATTTCCTAAGTATCAAAAGGAAGGAAGTATTATTTATACTCTGCTAGCTAACTTCCCTTCATTATCATTTAAATGTGCTGCTAAAAGATCTCATGCTTTTAAACTCATTGAGATAATAAAGCTGAGGTAGTCTGATTAAACAAGTGTGCTTTTCCATTAAAGACTTACAGGAAGCTGGAGCCTGGGGTCTTCAGCACGGCTCCCAACAGTACTTACTGCTATGGCCAACTCCTGGGTTGCAGGGTCTGTGCAGTGCAGGGCAAGGGCAGCGCCGGCCTGAGCTGTTGACATGCCCTAGGCTGGCACCCGAAGCCGGTGCAGTTGTTCACAGCTGTCATCTCTTCTGGTGTGTCCGTGTTCATGTTGCACCAGTCATTAAGTATTTTCGACATCAGCCCCGCCTCTCCCCAGTTCAAGGTTGGGAAGCCCAAAGTGTGCACGGAGACACAGGACTACTTTTTTTGGCTGCATCAGGCGCCTCTATCCCTGCTTGTCTTTTCATGTTGAAGCCAGTCCTTTCCTGTGAAAGAGGCCTGAGGCCGTATACAAGGAGAATGTCTAACTAATGTCTGAGGGGCAGCTCAGATCCATGAGCAGTCAGGAAACACACTCATAAATTAATGTCACAAGAGGATATGAGCACCTTACGTCTGTGAGACTGCGGACCTTAGAACAGACATGGCCTGTGTTGCCAGCACGCTGGAGGGCAAGAGCATATCCCACATTCTGCTGCAGGAATAGAGAGCCACTAAGCTCAATCTGCTCTGGCTGAAAATACTTAGATTCCCTGGCAAAGCAGTCCCAGTGTCCAGGACGCTAGC
Source organism: Chinchilla lanigera (assembly GCF_000276665.1). NCBI lineage: Eukaryota > Metazoa > Chordata > Mammalia > Rodentia > Chinchillidae > Chinchilla > Chinchilla lanigera. The sequence continues at coordinate 3,474,515 of NW_004955469.1, read as the reverse complement.
CTATGAAGTAAAAGCAGCAGTGTGTAGACAGGTACATAAGGATATTTATTTCAGTATTGTTTGTGTAGCAATAGAAGTCCAAAAAGAGAGAGACTGTAAATGCCATCAAATGAAGCAATGTTGAATAAACTATATTTAACCACAGTAGGAAATGTGCATAGCTTTTAAAAAAGAGCTATACCAAATGACTTGGGATTTTCATAGAGTATAATCAAATGTGAAAAACAAGATGAAGAAACTATACATAATATAATGTCATTTTAATACAACAAACACTGACAAAATCTTTGAATGTGTGATTGCGCCCACACACCTCTACAGGAGTCTATGAAGGTGGGGATACTGAGGCAATCTCTACCGGCGTCCACATGGCAGTAGGGGGTAGAGGCTGGTGGTGGACAGCAGAGAGGGGATGGATGAGCCAAGCAAAACAGCAAGAGAAGTACAAGAATAACCAAGTCGACCTCCACGCATCTACTTTTTTGAAAATGTGTGCAGATGTATTTATTTAACATGATGTTAAAAGGATGGCTGTGAGAGGGAATCTGCTGGGCCTCCCACTTCCTCCCAGCAGGCCCAAGGTGGAGAAAGGACATCCCACAACTTGGTGTCTCTCTGGCACAGGTACGAGCTCAGGCTGGCCATTCCTGAAGGGAAGCAAGTTCTCCTCTACCCAGAGGAGAACGAGCCTAAGCACATCTTGAACATCAAGAGGGGCATCGTTTCTGCCCTCCTGGTTCCCCCGGAGACAGAAGAGGCCACGCAAGTGTTGTTTCTGGTGAGAATTTAGAAAGCTGATGCCAGTGACCCTCTGCCCTCCTCTTCCAGGGTCAGACACCAGTGCCACTGCGTATAAAGTGGGCCACTGGCTTGGCCCCATGGTGAGAAACACCAGCGCCCCATCAGCTCCGCACGCTGAGCGTGTTGGTTCTAATCTTTTTCTTTTTGTTAAACCATTTTTATTTTTTATTAGTATACAGTGATTATCTTCCCTGAGGGGGCTGGCACATGTACACAAGACATCTTAACGTTTTCCACCCCCACCCTTCTCCTCCCTCCCCTCCCTCCATCTCTAGGTCCCCTGCCCATTTGCAAAAGACCATATCCCTATTTCCTATTATCTGTCTTTTATTTGGCTCTTTGTTTAATTTTAATGCAGTTACTGGGGAACCCAGCCCATTCTACCTGCTTTTGTTTGATTTTTTTTCTCTCCTATTCATAAATTGTAACGCAGTAAGCTGGTTTGTATCTTACATACCAAAAAAGGCTAGAATAAGTTGCTGGCCTCTCTAAAGATTTTTGGTTCAGCTGTGGAGAGAACTCAATTGACCTCAATCCCACAGGCACTGTGCAGCCCTTACTGTGTTCAGAACTCTGCCCTGCACCATGCTTGGAGACAGAGCGGTGCTGTGGCTGGCCAGGCCCCTGCAATGCCACCTCTGCCCGCAGGAAACAATGCCCCTCCTGCATTCACATCCCTTGTTGTCGCTCTCAGGCTTCTTTCCCAGACCCTGGCCAGCATCTCGCGGTGTTTTCTCCCATCGGAAGTGCTTGACTTTATTTTTGGCCCCCACAGGATACCGTGTATGGAAACTGCTCCACAAATGTGATGGTGAAGACAAGGAAGGGGAGTGTGGCCACAGAGATGTCCACCGAAAGAAATCTGCAGCAATGTTCTGGCTTCCAGCCCATCAGCACAGGTGCCAGCCCCCTGGCCCTCGTCAAAGGCCTGGTGAGTCTCACACGCACTGGTGTGCGCACAGCTGCAGCCTTGTTATGAAAATTCTGCAGTGGTCTAGCGAGTAGGCTCCAAAAGGAGTCTGTCCAGCTTGTGTTTTACATAGACTATGGGCAAGGATTGGACCAGACGCAGGAGAGTACTGGACCACCAAGGCACGTGGCTAATTATTAATTATGTCAGGACTATGAGAGGGTTCCCAGCTGCCATCCCAGAGCTGTCTTTCCTGTTGCCCTGTCATAGCACTAAACCATCTGCCATCACTTGACTGTCCATCCCTGAGAAGAGAAAGCCATCCTGCTGTTCCTTCCTGTCAAAAGGCTAATTGTCCCAAGCATCTGGCCCCCAAGGAAGTCCCAAGACCTATGTTTTCTCCTTGCTGTCATCCCATGAAATGACATAGCTGGGAATGTTCCAAATTCATGTTCATTCATATCCAGGCATGACCTTGACCAAAGCCAGGCCCTTTGGCCTTCTACACAGGCCTTCCCCTCAGTAATAACCTTCTCTGCCATTACCTGATGTCAGATGACACCGTATTACCTGAGTTTGCTAGGCCCTTTGCAACACCTTCTGGAACATGATCACAGGTTGCCTCAGTTCTGTGTGGCCCTGTTATGAAAATTCTGCAATGGTCTAGCAAGTAAAGACTCCAAGAGGAGCCTGTTCAGCTTGTGTTTTGCATAGACTATGGGCAAGGATTGGACCAGACACCAAGGATAAAGCATTTTTCACATACTTTTTATGGCTAAGTCATGAGGCATGGAGAGTATGAACCTGAAGCAGACATAGTGTGGATGGTAGGAGGGTTTTTAGGCAAAGAAACCCTAAGAAGCAGTAGCATGGGAGGTGCTATGTGTGAGAGGCTGAGGGGGTAAGTGGGTGAGTGCAGGACACAAGTATATATATCCTGCATTAAAAAGAATCTACAGTTGAATATGCTGACTTGTTTTGTTCCCTTATCTAAATGTCAAGTGTCCAGTTCTCTTCCTTTCATTGAGTTTACCCGGCAGTGCAGGCTTCCCATTCCCTTCTGCCATGAAGGCAAATGCCTATGACAAAAAACTCAGGCTCGAGCCTCATCAGGTCTCATCAAAATACTTCTCTCCTGCCACTCACAGGTCCGCCCCTTGTCCACTCTGATCAGCAGCAGCCAGTCCTGCCAGTACAGCCTGGACTCCAAGAGGAAGCACGTGTCAGAAGCCATCTGCAAGGAGCAACACCTGTTCCTGCCTTTCTCCTACAGGTAGGATGCCTGCTGCTCCCCTACTCATCATTTCATGGTTGAGCTGGGCCAATCCTTCCTCAGTGCCTTGTCTCAGGCCAGGCTGTGCCTGGGAGGCAGTGTGGGTGGGGTACAGAGCAGATCACTTCCCTGTCCCCGTTTTCAAGCTAATGGTGATTGGACAGAAAAGTGTTATGCATGTGAAACAATTTGAGACCAACAGAAGACAGCTTAGACTCACTCGTTAAGGGCTATGGATCCAGAAAAGCAGGAGATCATCACAGGTGCCCTGGTCAGAGACAGTTTCTTGGAGGATTTTGACTGGTGATTTCCACATCCAAATCTACTTTGAAAGCTGACATTTAGCCAGTGTTTATTGGGTAATTGCTATATTTTTTGGCACTGTGCTGTGGAAGACACAGTATTTGTTCATCTCAACCCTCCAGGTATTCTGGACTGATGTAGGGTATAAAGCATATTTGTCTTCCTAATGGGGTTAGTAGCCATCCTTAGGAGATTGAGTACGGCTAGATTTAATCATTCTTTGAAAAGAAGCCATGATGTGGGCAGAGTAGAGATGGGGAACTTTCAGCATGAGCAGAATAGTATGTTCTGGGGGATCTGGCTATCATGACATGTGTGCTTCCTTTGTTCCCAGGAATAAGTATGGGATGATGACCCAGGTTACACAGACTTTGAAACTTGAAGACACACCTAAGATCAATAGCCGCTTCTTTGGGGAAGGTAAGACTTCATGTCCACGTAAGCTCTGGAAAATGTGCTTGGGAGGCACCAGTTATGGCCAAGCTCTTGGCCGGGCAGTCAAACGTCTGCTGACTGATGTGCAAAGTGGACTGTGGTCTTCTGTCCTGAAGCTACTGCCAGTGAGAAAACATATTTATTTGCCAGTGTCACAGGGAGAAGTTTCCAATGCTACTTAGCTTTTCACAGGTAAAAAATTGGAACCCAAAGTCTACTGTGGCACCTTTGGTAAAACTGGCAACCTCATACAACCTGTGACAAGCCTCAGAGCCCTCCCAGATGAGCTGTGCAGGTAGGAAACGCCCAGGGGCAGGCCAGGAATAATCCCAAGAACTGATCTTTAGAGGTAAAAGGGACTCTAGTGATCTTTATCCAGAATTATATTGCAAATTATATTCTGTCAAAACTGTTTGTCCTGGCTTCATTGCTCTCTTTATGGTGTCAGGCAGCAGAAGCCTAAGTTTTTAGACCTGTTCTGCAAGAGAAGAAATGATGCAAGGGGAGATTAGTGCTGTGATCAAGGCCCCAGAATCTCACAGGGTGGTTCATAGTGAGCCAGTATGATGCAAGTTGGGACTGCTCGCTGCCTCCCCTTCATGCTGGCCCTCATCCTTCTCCCTGGCATAGGTCAGAGCTGGTGACAGGGCTGCAGAGGGGTCACCTGCCCGGCAAGCTGCTAGTAGATTCAGTCAGAAGAACTGGTGGGCAAGGACCATGAGTCCAGCCTTGCTGTGGCCATGTTGGCAGCCGAGCCTCCTCACAGATTTTCCAGCAGAAGGGAATCTGATGCCAGGTTACAACTAGCCTCAATTCAATCAATACCAGCCTTGCCTCATAGGCCCAGAGAGTTCGTGGGTGACAACTTTCAAAGTACACTGCCACAGCTGGGCATGGTGGTGCACGCTTATAATCCCAGCCCTTGGCAGGCTGAGGCAGGAGGATCGTTGTGAGTTTGAGACCAGCCTGGGCTACAAAATGAGCTCAAGGCTGGCCTGAACTGCATAGTGAGACCCTGTCTCAAAAAGACAAAAAAAAAAGTACACCATTTATCTCTGCGTTTTGGATCCCTTCTCTTGGAGAATGATATCAACACTCAGGGATACTATGATGAGTCATTTTTTAAAAAGGCAAATGCCCAGTGCAGTTGGTTTCTTCCCTTTCTCCTACTGCTGATGCCTCCTGGTTTCCAGGTCCCATTCCACAAAGACATGGCTGAAAGAAGCAGAATTCTTTTGACACTTTGCTTCCTCCAGGCTTCCAGATGGTGGGGTTGGCCTTTGAGAGCACTAAATCTACGTCACTGCCGAAGCAGGCCGAGGCTGTTTTGAAGACCCTCCAGGAACTGAAAAAACTGTCCATCTCTGAGCAGAATGCCCAGAGAGCAAATCTCTTCAACAAGCTGGTCACTGACCTGAGAAGCCTCAGCACTGAGGCAATCACGTCCCTCCTGCCGCAGCTGATCGAGGTATCCAGGTAGGACTTTGCTGGTTGCAGCTGCCTCTCTCAGATCTCCCAAAGAACCTTTGAACTTTGGCCAGAGGGACTCAAGGAACATTTAAATATGAATCCAGTTAATCAATGAGTGAATTATTAGTTAACATCTGCTGGGTAAATAAATAGGAGCTGAGGTGCTTAATGTTCCACGGGCAGAATGTATAAACACACACACACACACACACACACACAAACACACACACACACACACACACACAAACACACACTGCATTCCAGGAAGGGATGTGTCCGAATGTTAAAATAGGAGGGAAGCAGTACCCACATCTGATGGATATGTTCCAATTCCTAGTTCTATTGTGAGTACCCTGGAAAGCTTGAGAGGCAAAGAGTTTTGAACCCTCTGGAAGCCTACAGGCTAGTGGAGAAAGACTTCAGGCAAACAAAAGAATTCCATTGCCCTGTACTTCAAGGCAGTGGACCTGAATACAATGAAGGTCACAGAGGGCCCAAGGCCAGGAAGGGACCATCCCAGTTTGGGCCAGACAGGTCTTGACTTGAGGATGGTGACAAGTTGAACTTCAGGTCCAGGTTCCTTCTTTAGCCTTCCCTGGATGGAAATTCTCCTAGGGAAAGCATCATGATTTTTAGTCTCTGAGTTGCATTTTGAAAAATAGTTAGTTTGGACCGTGAATGGGCGACAGGAGGATACTCGTGGAAACAGGCACCTCTGGGTCAAAGGTATTTCATGTGCCTCAAAGATGCTCTCTCTATCTCTCTGCACGTCTCTTCTCAGCCCCATCACTTTGCAAGCCTTGGTTCAGTGTGGACAGCCCCAGTGTTATACCCATGTCCTCCAGTGGCTGAAAAGTGAGAAAGCTCACCCGCTTCTGATAGACGTCGTGACCTACCTGGTGGCTCTGATTCCAGACCCCTCAGTGCACAGGCTGCGCGAGATCTTCAGCATAGCCAAGGAGCAGCAGAGCCGGGCCACCCTGTACGCGCTGAGCCACGTGGTCAACAAGTGAGTCTCTGTACTGTTGCTCCTCCTGGGACCAGAGGAAAAGGACACATCTCTGCTTTAACACAGCTGTCTGCCTCCACCCTGGTGGTTACTCTTTTGTTTCTCTGCTGGTCATTTTGAGAGAAAAAGTGGAAAATAAGAAACCCGTAAACCCGAATTTGGATTGTAAGAGAAGCCTAAGTGTGCTTGCTAAGGGCTAATACTCCTCTCCCATTCCATAGCTATTTTGAAACGACCCATACACTGAACCAGGACCTGCAGGACATCGCTAACTACCTCCAGGAGCAGATCCACAATCAGTGTGCTGGGGATGAGGATCACACTTACTTGATTCTGAGGGTACCTTTGGTCTTTTGCATAATATGCATCATTTCAGAAATGTTCCTCCTGGACACCTCTACTTTTCCTTTGTTGTAATGGATTCTGTTTCTTCCCTTCAATGCAGGTCATTGGAAATATGGGTAGAACCTTGGAGAACATAACACCAATGATCAAGTCTTTGGTCCTAAGATGTATCAGAAGCTCAAAGCCATCTGTGCTGATTCAGAAAGCTGCTATCCAGGCCCTGAGAAAGATGGAACTTGGAGATGAGGTAAATTATCCAGAGATTTGAATGTGTAACTTCCTGCTGATCAACAAGGCTTGGGGAAGCATGAGGGGAGTGAGATTCTAAAACTCATCATTTTACTGACTTTATTCTACTGTTTTCTAATTGCAAATTTCAACAAGTCCATTACTCGTCTGCCTAGCGCTATGTGGGCATAAGAGACATCATCAACCCTGCTGCTACTCACCATGCAGAATGAGATTTTTGCCACGATACTAATTGCCACTATCATTTGGGAAAACATGCTTGATTTTCCTCAGTGTCACAAAACTGGGAGAGTGAAACTAGTCCTACTTTAGTTGACAAAAATCCCAGAGCTTTGGAAACTGCCTTACTTATTAGCTCCAACCTCACATGAAATAATTTGTTAAAAGCTGTATCTTCACATAGTGGCACAACTTCATCATAATTTGTGTATTTTAGTGCAATCAAATTCAGCAGATATTCAGTGGAAGTTTTCTGGGAAAACGATGTTCAGCTGGTTGCTCAGGGAGATACTGATTTATTACCAGCAGTTGAGGAGTTCTTAGAGAGAAATTAGACTTGTGCAAAAGAAGGAGCTGGCATGCAGAGCATGTTCTGGGTGCTGGCTAAAGGACGGTGACAACAGTCTGCTCTTTTGGCTCTAGGCCCAGCAGCTCCTTCTTCAGACTTTTGTCCATAGTGCCTCTCCAGTGGAGAAGCGACTGGCTGCGTACCTCATGCTGATGAAGGGGCCTTCCCAGCCGGTTATTAACAAAATCATCCAACTTCTCCCACGGGAGGAGAATGAACAAGTGAAGAACTTTGTGGCTTCTCACATTGCCAACATCTTGAACTCGGAAGAATTGTATATTGGAGAGTAAGTAAGCGTAATTTCCCCCATCTGCCGCCGAGGGGCCTGGGATGGAATTCCAAGCTTCCATTCTGGTACAGGCACTGCCCAAGGGACTGTGTTTTCTTCTAAAGCAAAGACGTGTGTGTGAAGCAGACCCTGAACCAAAGTCTTGCGGTCTAATGAATCCCATGTATTTTAGTAGTGATTGGAAGTCCAAATTTATGTGGAACGTGAGAGACAAAGAATAAGTAACACTGTCCGTTGGCTCAAAAAGTATTCCTCTTTTCTTCTAGTCTGAAAAACTTAGTGAAAGAAGCTCTGAAGGATTCTCAACTTCCAACAATCATGGACTTCAGAAAATTTTCTCGGAACTATCACTTTTCCAAATCTATTTCTCTTCCTTCACTTGACCCAGTCTCCGCCAAAATTGAAGGGAATCTGATATTTGATCCAAATAATTATCTTCCTAAAGAAAGCATGCTGAAAACCACCCTGACTGTCTTTGGATTTGCTTCAGCTGATCTCTTCGAGGTACGTGTGAGACTGAAGAGTGGCAAGTTGCCTTGTCCACTTCACAGTGGACTGTAAATATTTGAGGAAGCACCCAGAATGGTGGTATGTGACTGCAGTTTCAGGACTCAGGAGGTTGAGGCAAAGGACTTAGAAGTTTGAAACAAGCCTGGGCAACCTAGGGAGACCCCCACCTAAAAAGAAAGTCGAGAGAGCCATGAGCCAACCTGGAGAAGAGTAAGAATGACCAGGCACTTCCTACCATAGCTTCAAGGTCCTCTTTCCTTCCTTCCCCTCTCTCCACTAGGGGTCATGTGAAGCATGGCTCCTTATAATAGAGAATTGTAGATAGCTCAGAGAAGCCCTTTGCCACAAATCTAAGGAAGCACATGAGCTACCCAGTGATATCTACTTCGAACCCAAATCCACTCTCAACTCTGAATCTTGGTCTCATTATTTATCCTTTCTGATCCCTACCTGACTGTTCTGAAAAACCGACAAAGGTGAATTTAAACAGACACTTCTGTGAAATGCTAGGCTCAGCTCTTCCCTGTAGCATTCACCAAGTTCTTGTTTAACTAACTGGACATAAAGATGGGAATGCCAGGCTGATGTACAGCCAAAATCCCAATGGCTTATTCTTACCTGGTTTTCTTTCTCAGATTGGCTTAGAAGGAAAAGGCTTTGAGCCAACACTGGAAGCTCTTTTTGGGAAGCAAGGATTTTTCCCAGATAGTGTCAGCAAGGCTTTATATTGGGTCAATGGTCAAGTTCCTGATCATGTCTCCAAGGTCTTGGAGGACCACTTTGGCTATACCAAAGATGAAAAACATGAGCAGGTATGTATTTGTTAAGTTCTTCTCAAGGAAATCTGTGGGTCCTGCTGCAAAAGTATTCTTTTCTAAGCCTAGAAGTCATCAAAGTACACCCTACCTGAAATGATAACTGTAGCTATATATTAAGCAGTCCCTTGAGCATGAGAGCCAGAATTCTCTGCAGTCAAAAGCCTCCCAGAAACTCCTTGTGCCCAGGACCCAGATTTGCTAGAGGCACTTTAGGGAAATGATTGAGTGTGAAGTCTAGGGAATGGTTTTGAATTCTGACCTCATTGTCTTCAATCTGTGTGCTCATGAACAAGCTTCTTGAAATGTGCATCTGTTCCTGGATCCCCGAGTACTGTTGTAATAACCCACACCCCACAAGGTTATTTAAAGAGTAGATGGAATAACGTGTAAAATAGTAGGCAGAGTGCCCAACACAGATACTGATTTTTCAGTAAGCAGATACTATCATGAGTTTGACTTGGTATTTTCATTGTTGATAACTTCTCTTTTTAGCTCTCACTGACATCTGTGTACTAACTAATGGCCCCAAATCCACTGTGAACCTAGCAATGGGACCTTCTTTAAGGAGTAGAGACAAGGTGGTATAATCTGGAGCTTTTTATTCCTTAAGTTTTTGGTATCTAAGTGTGGTCTGGTGATTGGCTCTCTGTGAAGCTTCTTAGGAATGAATTCTTGTGCCAGACCCATTCAGGACCTACCAAATCAGAACCTGCGTTTTGATAAGACTCCAAGGGACTTGTATTCACTCTCAATGTTGAGAAGCACCATAATAACTCGCTGTCAGGTGCTCACCCGTGGTTTCACCTCTCTTCTGATCTACTGATCTCCACTTGAAGCTGAGGGTCTTTGATCTGTTTTGGGTCTGTAGATCTCTTTTCTTTTTTAATGCATTGCATCAGTCTATAGGGTTCTTCATGTTTCTAAGGAAAACAGGTCTAGAATCAGGTTTTTTTCTCAAGTTTGTGGCTGATTTATTTAGCAGCTACATTTTCTCAAGAAGCCCCTAGTTAAAGGAGAGAGGGCTTAGTAGAGAAGGGAGACAAAGTATCTTTAATCTTGAGGAGCCCTAAGGATGCAGGCATCCTGGAGGACAGGGTTTCTCCTTAATATTCCTACATTTTTTTCAAGTTAAGGGCAGCTTTGAAAGCACTATTGCCCTTGATAAGACCTCAGGTTTCTTTCCTCTCTGTTTAGACAAATTATCTTTCAGTGAAAGGTGGAAGGAAGCCTGATTTCTGTGTCTGCACTGTTCCCCCACCTCAGGTGTTTGTGCTTGTGCCCATCATAGCTGCAGTAAACAGACCCCACCTCAGGAAGCTAAACATGTTAGAGCCAACATCTCACCAGACATTTTATTACTCGAATCCCAGGACATGGTAAATGGAATCATGCCCATTGTCGACAAGCTGATTAAAGATTTGAAATCAAGAGACATCCCAGAAGCCAGAGCCTATCTCCGCATCCTGGGAAAAGAGCTTGGCTTTTTCAAGCTTCAAGACCTCCAGCTCCTGGGAAGGCTACTGCTGAGTGGCGCTCGCACGCTGCAGGGAATCCCCCAGATGGTGAGTGAACAAGCCCCAGCAGTGGGCCCGGAGATTAGCTGGTGCTCTTCTGAGATGTCCCAGATCCTTTCAAGATCTTGGTCACACTAGTCAGAAAAGGGGCTTGTAGTCCTTCACAGACACAGGTTTGTCTCAAATGTCAATGAAAATGACTCCTGATTCACAAGAAATGAAGCGATGTATAATGTTAGCTTTACTTTTTAAGAACTTTAGTTTGACATAGGAAACAATGTTAAGTGTTTTCTTTCTCCACCTGTGATGAAGGCGCCTTTTAATATTGAAATAAAATGATGATTATGAAGGAGAGTATTTGACAAACTGTAATCTACTGCCAAATATTTGTTATAATTTTATTATTATAATTTACTAGCAAAGGAGAAATATACAGACACACTCCCTATGATTAGATAAATAATCTTGGCTTTGAGAAAACAAATCTCAAGTTATTTTATGGAAATGTTATAAAAAATAGAAGCCAATACATAGATTATGTACATCATTTCAGTAGTTCTTGGTTTCAAAGATTGATTTTACCATAAAATAATATACTTCAAGTAAACTCTCATTTAAATTCAGACTCAACAAAAACAGAATTCAGCTATGCCATACATGATACTTAAATTTCAAAAAGGTCTAAGGCCTAACAGTATTCCAAGTGCCTTCTGAATCATTAGTTGAAAATGACATTACCATATTCAATCCAGAGTAATTTCTTATATACCAATGCACTGAAACCAGCAATAGTTAATGAATTCATCAAACCATTTAGGGAACTGAAATATGCTAGTTCTCTCCTTCCTGGATAAGGAGAAGTCATTGTCTGATGTTTGGGAGGTTTCATTCAGCAAAACTCACTTAGACAAGGCTTAAATTGATCTCCCCTGTTGGATCTGCAGATTGGAGAGGCCATTAGGGAAGGCTCAAAGAATGACTTGTTTCTTCACTACATCTTCATGGACAATTCCTTTGAGCTCCCCACTGGAATGGGATTACAGTTGCAAGTGTCTTCATCTGGAGTCATCACCCCAGGGACCAAAGCCGGAGTGAAACTGGAAATGGCCAATGTAAGACACTGTTTGCATCAGCTGCAAACAAATTGATGATTGTTGTGCTTTTCCTCTAGGGTGAGTTTCTCGTGCACATTTTTGAAATGGGTTTCTAGTTCCAGACAAAGTATATCATCTTTATAGTCCATCATTAATTTTTATGAAAATGTTTAGCATTCCACCAGCATGGACCAGCTCTGTCTGCACCTCCAGTTGGGCATAGCAATAAAACAAGACCTCAGCTGATCTCTCAACAAATGCTCATGCCTGTCCTCTTTCTATCTGGTTATGCTTCAAAGTGATTGAGGTTCTTCTGAGTTCTGTGAGTCTTGCTCTGGAGAAAAGAGAATTTGAATTTTCTTCCTCCAAATAAATTGCAATAAGGTTTCCTGAGATGTGAGTTATCCAAAGATATTTACTGCAAGAGGGAGAAACATGGTTGATCTGACAGTCAAAGACTGAGGTATGTAACAAAACTGAAGAGGCTATTTTCTGACCCACAGATGCAAGCTGATCTGGTGATGAAGCCCTCTGTGTCCGTGGAGTTTGTGACAAATATGGGCATCATCGTGCCAGACTTTGCACGGAGTGGGGTCCAAATGAACACCAACTTCTTCCATGAGTCAGGCCTGGAGGCCCGCGTGGCCTTGAAAGCTGGGGCGCTGAAGTTCATCATTCCTGCTCCAAAGAGGTCTATCAAGCTATTCAGTGGCAGGTAATGCTTTGAGCCAGGAGTTCCTGGTCAGTTTGAAGGAGAGAGTTGAGAACACACCTGCAGAAATTGGCCAGGCTAGCGAGCCCACTGAGAGAATTCAGGTTCCAGTGAGGCTGACAGGAGGAAAGAGGGAAGGTGCTGGATACCTTATTTTTAACCCAGACTCAGACACACTAAATAATTACCTCTTCTTCTATTTTCCACACATTACTTAATTGACAGAACATTACTTAATTGGCCTGTATCATTCTGCATTGAGACTTAATTAAGACCTCTGGTTAGTCAATTATTACTACGTTGTGGGTTTGTTTTTTTTAGAATGTAGAAATGCTAGCTCTAGAGAAATCATCCTTGTGAAATAAATGTTTGTCTCCAAAAAAAATTGCCACACAGCATAGTGATTTCTGTGATAACTTGTTCAATGGATAAAGCATGAAACTCCCACTCCCATGACTAGGTCACCCAGACTCACATGGAGAGTTTCGCTTTCAGTGGTACTTTCCACCCCCAAGTTACCTAGCTTCTGTATTTTGGATACATCTATTTGCTTATTCCAAAATAGTATCTAATTGTCTCTCAGGTACCGCGCATATTGAGTGAGATGCACAAGGTCCCTGACTTTCCAGATCTTAAGTTTACTGGAAAGATGAAGGAACTGGTAGCATTGAGGGGAGGGAAGGGGGAGGAAGCATGAGAGTACCATGAAATTGTTTCATGTAGTCTGTGGATGTTGGGAAATGCTCTCCAAGACAAGAACTCTTGATCTGCTATAGAGGGCTGTTCGTTTATCCAAGCAGAGGAGAAAGGAATGCACATTCCAGGCAGAAAGAAAGGCACATGTGAAGGAAAAAGAGATAGCTTGAGGAAGTGGAAGAAGTTGAGTAAAGTGTGCAGGGAGTTTAAATGAGAGATGGCAAGGAGAGGGGGGCCCAGGTCAGACCATGCCCAGCCTGGAAAGCCACCCAAAGGAGTTTCTTCTGAAAGCAAAGCAGTTGAAAAGGACGTATGAGTAAAATAGGCTGCTGCATCAGAAGAAATGCTCAGGCTGAAAGGTGGAAAATGGTGGAAAGGAAGCAGAATGGGAGACTGGGTGGCATCAGTTACAGAAACCTGGGTGAGAAGTGACAGTGGCCTACGCTGGAGGAAAGCCAGGATGGAGAGGACTGAGCAGCCTCTGGAAACAGCAACAGGTAGAGTCACGAGTGCCTGGTGACGGGCTGCATCTGGGGATAAGGAGCAAAGGAAAACCAAAGGAAGTGTTGGCCTTCATTGGAAACGGGACCACAGAAGGAGAGCTGCTGGCTCAGAGGAAGATGGTAAATCTTCCTGGTCGAACTGCCTTTGATGTCCTACAAAACAACCAGGTAGAACTATTTAAGTGGCATGTGGAGCTCTGGATCAGAGCCCAGTATAGAGTTTTGAGCTCACATAAGGATTTGGGCACCATCAGCAAGTAGAGGTGAGATCAGTAGCAACTGGTATGCAGTGAGATGCGAGAGACCAGGACAGAGGTGTGGAGAATGAGCGTGGGAAGGGAGAGAGCGAGCAGATAGCAATGAGTGTGAACAAGGGGACAGAGAGGCAGAAAGGCAGTGAAGGCCGTACGTAAGGGCTCAGAGAAGCCAAAGAGCAGCCAGCGCATAGGACACCACATAGCCAAGCTAATGCTCAGGGCTCCAGCCCACGGGTAAGCCTTGGTTTGAAAGCACAACCAAAAATGAGGAAACAATGTAAGGAAAGAAAATGATGTTTGAAAGGACACATCCTTTGTACTTGCTAATTATTTTAAGTATACTAGTATCTCCCTCCCATTTCAGAGGTTACGAGAAGAGAATACCATAATCTTTTCAGAGGTTAGAGACTCAGACATCTTAATCTGACTCTAAGTGAACAACTCCACTGAATATTTCTGAGAGGACAAACAGGAAAAGGCCTAAATATATTCCCTGGACTTGGAGTAAGAGGGAAATTGGAGATATTGATAAAAATATTTCCAGAGCCATGAGAAGGATAGCAAGCAGGTGGCAGCTCAGTGAGGTGTGTGTTGGAGAGCCCTACAAAGGCAGACAGCCTCTTGTGTGTGACGGAGAAGGGAACGGGCTGGGAGGGGAAGTCGGTGATGTGTTCGTGCGTGTACGTGTATGGGCAAGACAGGGAGAAGAGACTCGAGCATGTAAAGCAACAGTAAGAGCTTTAAGAGTTGGTTAGCTTTTTGTGGTTGTGAGCAACAGCTAAGAAAGACAAGTAGAAGAGGAAAAATTTACTCTTCTCTGAGTAAACATCAGTCAGAGGTTTCAGTCCTCGCTTGACTGGTTTCGTTGCTGAAGCCTGAAGTGAAGCAGAACCTCAGGACAGAAGAGAATCGGGGGAAAAGCTGCAAATCTCTTAGCAGCCAGGAGGGAGACAGGGAAAGAGCCAAAGAGGGAAGGACCAGGGAAGGGATACAGCCCCCAGGTCATACCTCTGTGATCAACTGTGTTGCCCTGGGCCCCACCTCCTGTTTCCATTACCTCCCAGTAATGCCATCAAATGCTGATCTCATTAGTGGATTCACCCATTAATGAAGTTAGAATTGTCATGACCCAGCCACTTCCCAAAAAGCTCATCAGCATCCAAGCCTTTAACACAGGGTTCCACTTGGGGAGACCTACCGGATCCCAACCATAACAGAGAGCAGGGCTCCCATCACCTAAGTTCATCACCTAAGTTCATCACCTAAGTTCAGTCTCAGTGAACCGTTAGCTACCATTGCTGAGCCTCTCTTTGCCCTATAAAATGAGAAGACTGTGCCTACCACTGTAAGGGATTAAGAGTAAATATGTAAAGAACTCAGTGCAACGTATGAAACATAAACGTCACTGTGATTATTGGTCTTATTGGTGTTTTCCCTATTATTTATTTCTTAGTAAATCAAATAATGTAAGGTGAGTGTGTGCAGAGAGGTAGAAAGGAGGATAGGAGAGTGTGTCCATGGTGAGAATCAGTGATGTCCATTTCAGTGCATGACTTGCAAATAACTCAGATCTTTCATTCTTCAGCAACACACTGCATTTGGTCTCTACCACCAAAACGGAAGTGATCCCACCTCTCATTGAGAACAGGCAGCACTGGTCAACTTGCAGGCCTTTTATCAGTGGTCTGAACTACTGTACCACCGGTGCTTACTCCAATGCCAGCTCCACAGAGTCTGCCTCCTACTACCCACTGACAGGGGACACCAGGTGAGAAATGCTCAGTCCCCAGCCCACATGTACTCACCTCCCACATCCAGCCACCTGACAAGGCAAAATCAAAAGCATCATGTGGAACTGGCCTGGGCCACCTGGCTTCTGGGCTTATACCATTCTTCAGATATCTAAAGCATTGGTCCTCCGGCCAACTCTTCTGCTGTCCTCTTTTCCTTCAGGCACTTGAGACCACAGCAGATTTCAGCTTGATCCTAATTTATTGCCAATTTCTGAGCTTCCAGACCCATTGGTCTGAGCTTCTTGGGGTTCGCCAGTGTGGTGCTCAATGCCTGCACCATGCTTTGAGGTTCCTTGTCCTCCATCCCCCGACTTCTACTTCTTGTGCTCAGCTTTGCTAACAAAACCAGTCAACCCCTGCCACACTTGTCCAAGTGCCTGGGAATCCAGGGATCATCCCTCACCTTGGGCTCTTGGGGGAACTGATGGGGATCATCAAGATCATTATTAGTTAAGGATAAGAGATAACATTAAAATAAGGACCACATTTGTATTGCACTTGAGGCTGAACTGCTTGAGGGATGTTATTACCATTATCAAAAGCTCTAATATGATGTGGGTCTGTCGTAACATTTGTAGGTATGAGCTGGAACTGAAGCCTACAGGAGAGGTAGAGCAGTATTCTGCCAGTGCAACCTATGAACTCCAGAGAGAGGACAAAGCGTTAGTGGACAGGCTGAAGTTTGTCATCCAGGCAGAAGGTAGGTATCCAACACAAGGCTGTTCCAGTTCTGCCCTCAGTCTCAGGTTCAGGGCTTCCAAGGAAAACATATTTCGTGTAACATATATAACAAACAGATGTTGACTGAGTGCCCAGTGAGTACCAGGCCTCAGAGCTGGGGCTAGAACAGAGAGCAATGGAGAAGGATTCTCTACATTCACGGGAATTCCAGTAAACAACCAAGGAAATATTCAAGACGTCGGAGCAGTGCTGGGGATACTTAGAGGGACCTAGGGAATTCTGGGAAAGAAGCAGGGCAGGAAGGCAGTGAAACTGGGAATGATAAAGAAACATTTTCCTGGTAAAGTAAGCATAAATCAGAGATGGGGTGGGGACAAGGGAATAAGTAATGTGAAAAGAGCGCTGCATGCTAAGGCCCTGCGGGTACTAAGGCCCTGAGGCTTCGGGACTGCCATGTGGAGGAGGGAGGAAGCCATATGGCTGAAGCAGAGAGACCAGGGATAGAAAATGAGACCAAAGAAAGTAGAGGGTGGCAGGCGAAAGATGGTCTTACAAGCCAGGGTAAGAACTTGATTTTTTGTTTGTTTGTTTGTTTGTTTGTTTTCTTTTATGACTTTAATCTTTTAAAAAATTTTATTTCATGAAAAAATAAAACAAATTTTCACAATCAAATAATAAGAGAATATCAGTAGTCATTACACTGTGTAGCATTATCTTCATAGTAGTTACTCAGAGTATAAGACATAAACCAAAAAATTCTTAGAAAAGAGAAACAAAGAGATAATAACACAAACCTTACTTTTCAATGAACTAAGATAAATTAGAAGTATAAATGAAAGCAATTAACATATCTATTGAAATGTTTTTTAAAAACAGAATCTTATTTTCTATTTGTCTCTCTTCTATTTCATTCTTTATTTGCATTTCTCACATAAGATAAGAAAAACCATGTAATACCTGAGCTTGTGTGTCTGACTTATTTCACTTAACATTATGTTCTGAAGTTGCATCCATTTGCCTACCAGTGCCTCAAGTTTATCTTTCTTTATGGTAATGTCAGACTCCATTATGTATATGACATTTCCTTATCCATTCATCTGTTGACGAACGTATACACTGTTTCCAAGACCTAGCTATAATAAATTGTGCTGCTACATCTATCCTTATAATACAATGGGTATGCATCTATCCCTATAATACAATGATTTTAACTCTTTTGGGGAGATACTTAGGAGTGGGATAGCTGAACCAAATGGAATCTCTCTTTTTAGTGTTTTGAGGAATCTCTACACTGATTTCCATCATAGCTGTACTAGTTTGTATTTCTAGCAAAAATATTGTAGAGTTCCTTCTTCTCCACATCCTTGCCAGCATTTGTTACTACTAGACTTTTTTTGAGGTAAGATCATATTTCTGTGTAGTTTTGATTTGCATTTCTCCGGTGGCCAGGAATGATAAGTATTTTTTCATGCATTTATTCACCATTTCTACTTCTTCATCTGAATGTGTCTATTCATTTCATTTGCCCATCTTTTGATCGGGTCTTTTATTTGGGAGGGGTCTATTTCTTCTAGTTCTTTATATATTCTTGATGTTAGCCCTCTCTCTAAGAACAGTTGGCAAAAATTTTTTCCCACTCTATAGATTGTCTCTTCATTCTGGTGGTTGTTTCCTTTACTATGCAGAAGCTTTTTCATTTGATATGATCTCACTTGTTCATTCCTGGTACTATTTCTTGTCCCACTGAGATTTTCTGTTCAGAAAGTCCTTGCCTATGCCTATGTCTTCAAGAGTTATTCCTATCTTGTCTTTCAACAGATTGTTTCTATTTTAACATTTAGGTTTTTGATCAATTTTGATTCAGGTTAGTACATGGTGAGATGTAGGTGCAAACTCAATATTCCACATGTAGGTAGCCAGTTTTCCAACACTATTTGTCAAAGCAGCTTTCCTCCAGTGTGTTTTTTCCTCCTTTGTCAAAGATCAAATAGTTGTATGTGCCTGGTGTCATTTTTACTTCTTCTGTTCTGTTCTATTGATCCACATGCCTATTTTTGTGCCAGTACCATGCTGTTTTATTCACTATAGCTTTACAATATAACTTCAAATCTGGAATTGTGATGCCACCTCCTTTACTTTTATTCCCAGGATTGTTTTTGCTATTCTATGTCTCTTCTGATTCCATATAAATTTGAGGAGTAATTTCTGTAGCTCTGTGGGAAATACCACTGGAATTTTTGTTGGGATTGCATTAAGTCTGTTTATCAATTTTGAGAGTATAGCCATTTTGATTATGTTGGTTCTGCCTAACCAGAAACAGGGGACATTTTTCCATTTTCTGATGTCTTTTTTCTTTTTTCAGTATGATGTAATTTTCATTGTAGAGGTCTTGCCATTCCTTAGTTAGATTAATACCTAAGTATTTAATTTTTATGCAATTGAATGGTATTGGATTTTTATTTCTTTTTCAGTGAGTTTGTTATCAGTGTACAAGAATATTATTGATGTATATGTGTTTATTTTGTGTCATTATACTGCTGAATTTGATTATCAATTCTAATAGTCTTTGAGAGAAGTTTTTTGGGCTTTGTAATAAAGGATCATGTCTTCTGCAAATATTTTTACTTCATCCTTTCTTATATATGTCCCTTTTGTTTCTTTCTTTTGCTTGATTGTTTGGGCTAATATTCTGAGGACTATGTTGAATAGAAGTAGTAAGTATGAACATCCTTGTCTTGTTCCTGATTTTAGAGGGAAAGCTTTCAGGCATTCCTCATTTAGTATGATATTGGCAGTAGGTTGATCAAAAATGGCTTTTAATGTTGAGGCAGGTCCTTCTATATGTATTTTCCTCAAGGCTTTTTATCATGAGTGGATGTTGGATTTTGTCAAAGACTCTTTCTGCATCTATTGAGCTGATCATGTGACTTTGGTCCTTGCTTCTATGTGGTAAATTACATTTATTGATTTGTGTGCGTTGAAGCATCCCTGGGAGGAGGCCTAGTTGGTCACGATGTATGATCTTTATGATGATTTGTTGCACTCTGTTTGTCAGTATCTTATTAAGGGTTTTTGTGTCTCTGTTCATTAGAAAAGTTGGTCTATAGTTCTTTTGGTTGGGTCCCTGTCTACTTTTGGAATCAGAATAATGTTAGCTTCCAAGAATGATTTCAGAAGTACTTCTTCCCTTTCGATTTCATTAAAAAGTTTGAGGAGTATTGGTGTTAGACCATTCCTAAAGTTCTTGTAGAACTTTGGCTGTGAATTCATCAGGTTCTGGGCTTTTCTTGGTAGTTTTTTTATTATTATTATTGCTTCAGTCTCATTGTATGTCATTGGATTGCTCAAGATTTTTAAATCTTTTTGGTTCAGTTTTGGCAATTCATATATGCCTAGGATCTCTCCACTTCTTCTGAGTTCTCTAATTATTTGGCATATAGGTTTGTGAAGTAGTTTCTAATAAGTTTCTGGATTCAGTAGTGTCCACTGTGATTCCATCTTTTTCATTTCTAATTGCATTAATTTGTGTCTTTTCTTTCCCTTTCAGGTAAGATTGGCAAATGCTTTTTCTACTTTATTTTTTCTTTCAAAGAACCATCTCTTTAATTCATCAATTCTTTATATTATTTTTAGTCTCCTTTTCATTAATTTCTGCTTTGATCTTTATAATTTCCAACCTTGTACAAGTTATGGGTTCCTGCTCTTCTTGTTTTTCTAAGACCTTGAGGTGCATCAGTAGGTTATTTATTTGGGCTTGTTCTAGTTTTCTGATGTGGGCATTCACCACTCTCCTCCTGGGTGCTGATCTCTTCTTCAGTAAGGTCGGTCTGTTAGTTGTTACCTCTGTTGCACTGTGTTTTGGTGATTGCAGGCACTGGGCATGGCTTTCAATTCTGGAGCCCTCCAAGCTCAGAGGCAGGTCCACAGGGGCCAGGGCATTGGTTGGGGGAGGGTGAAAGTTTCCTAAGTCCTCCAGGCTGGGGCACAAGTCTTCAGCAGTGAGCCCTAGCACCCCGTCACTTTGACCATTCCTGTGAATGAAATGAGAAGCCATTGGAAAACTTTCATGAGTTAATTTATGTTTATGTTGAAAACAGATCATAGGGAAACAAGGACAGGGAAAACCAGTAAGTAGTTTATGGCAGTAATCCAGGCAAGGTACATTGGTTAGAGTGGTGGCAGAGGATACATGCAAAGTGATCTGCTGCTGGCCATGTTAAAGATTAGCCCTGCACTGCTTGAACATGCTGAGATTTCCCTATCTCAGAACCTTTGCACGTCTGACCCCTCTACCTGGAATGCTCCCCCTAGCACTCAACATGGCTCAGCTCCTCTCTTCTGGAGGTCTCTGTCCACATATCCCTTTAGCAGAGAGAGCTTCTCTGACCACTACATATGAAATAGTACTCCTCTCCATTTCCCTCTTTTCTCCTCATATCTAGTTTAATTTTTCTTCACATCTGTTGACATCTGGAATGGATATTTGTCTTGCTTATTGTCTGTTTACCGCTGCCCGAGAATGTAAGTTCCACAAGGGCAGACTCCACTGTGCTGAGAGCAGTGCCCAATGTGTGATAGGCCATCAGTAATACTTGTAAATCAAATGATTATATGAATAACCACAGCATTAAAAAGGAAAGTAAATCCTGAACTGTGCCTTCACTTAAGCACATTTAGTACTTATGGTTTGCCTGCCTTTTCTTCTTCTCCCTTTTCATAAACATAACTTCTAAGCACACCTTTCTTGACCTTCTTATACACTCTCTTAGGTGTGAAGCAGACTGAAGCTGCTTTAATGTTCAAGTATAATCGACGGAGCAGGACTTTATCCAGTGAAATGCAAATTCCAGATTTTGACGTTAATCTTGGGACGATCCTGAGAGTCAGTGATGAATCTTCTAAGGACAAAAAGTCTTACAAACTCAACCTAGACATTCAAAACAAGAAAATTACTGAGGTTGCATTCACGGGCCACATAAGGTAAGGAAGGCTCAGGGAGACCTGACCTTAGCTGCAGGCCCTGCTGGGTCTCCCCCTTTTCCTCCCGCTTTAAATCTCACAAAGCCAGGTGCATCCTTGTTCTGTGAGTCAAGTAGCACTGAGAGCCATCAGTGCTTTGACATACTCTGTACATATTCAGTTGGATCTTCCTATCATTTATTAAGTGCTTAACTATCCACTATCAACTATTAAGTTAAGTGCATTTAAAAATATCAGACTGCAATGAACTGCAAGGTAGGCATGAATTTTTCTGTTTAATAGACAAGGAAACGGTAGCAAAAAGTGGTTTAATCATTTGATAAAGGCTGTAGAGCTAGTAAACAGCACAGCAGGATTAAAACAGCTATCAAAATGTGTATGTATCTCCCTATACCTCCCTAAGTGCTGAACTTAGGCTCAGTATTGGCTTTAGAAGTTAATGGGTTGGGTCTATCTATGGCCATGTCTGTTCCTATATCTTGTTTTTACCACCAAATATGGAATTTCTAATTGTTGAGTCTATGAGTTCCCTTGGTATGGATAAAATCATTGATCTCGACTGCTTTCCTTCTTAATAGTCATGACACAAAAGGAGAAGGCAAAATCAAAGGCGTTATTTCCATACCCCGTTTGCAAGCAGAAGCCAGAAGTGAGATCCTAACCCACTGGCTCTCCACCAAACTGCTGCTTCAAATGGACTCCTCCGCTACAGCTTATGGCTCAACCATTTCCAAGAGGGTGGCATGGCGCTACGGTATATGCCTCCTTCCCCATGTGAACACTACCAAGGGAGCTGTCAGGGTAGGGCCGTAATTACCAGCTGACCTAGCACTACTGACTGCTATTTCATGTGTGCATTTTCAGATGATGAGAAGATCGAATTTGAATGGAACACAGGGACCAATGTGGATACTAAAAAAGTGGCCTCCAATTTCCCTGTGGACCTCTCTGAGTATCTTACAAGCTTACATATGCATGCCAATAGTCTCCTAGATCACAGAATTCCTCAAATAGACATGACTTTCTCAGAAATGGGTTCCAAATTAATGGCTGTAAGTATGAGTCAACCAGTAAAATAAATATATGGTTAACATAAGTGCTAATTACATCCTCAACTCTCAGGTGCAGGAGAATGTCCAAAGATATATACAGCATGCTTCCTAGCCCCAAGGAATTCCTAGAAAGAAAGAAAACATTATGTATGCCTAGTTACCTGGTTAGTTACCCAATGAATACTACTAAACAAA
Organism: Chinchilla lanigera; assembly: GCF_000276665.1. Lineage (NCBI taxonomy): Eukaryota > Metazoa > Chordata > Mammalia > Rodentia > Chinchillidae > Chinchilla > Chinchilla lanigera. Next base: position 3,452,058 of record NW_004955469.1, on the reverse strand, counting down.
AACATTTGCTATGCCTAACAAACTAAAGGCATCAAAGAAAGCTTTAGGACACTCGCTAGGGGTCTCACAATGTTATTTTTATAAAATATGGGATTAGATCCATGATTGGAAATTTTCTGTAATTTATTTTTGCCTTGCAGTGCATTATCCTGCTTGACATTGACCTATTAGATCAAGAATATCACCCGATGTTAATTGTACTTTGAGGCTTATCCAGACCTACTCCTTGCTCTAAAAATCTTCTGTCATTTTGTAGACAACAAACACATGGCTCCAAGAAGCATCCAATAGTCTTCCTTATGCCCAGATTTTGCAAGATCATCTCAGTGGCCTAAAAGAGCTGAACCTCCAAAAAATGGGATTACCATATTTCCACATCCCTGACAACCTCTTCTTAAAAAGGTAAGAAAAGAAACAAGAGAATGTTCTCAAACTATGCAAATTAAATGGAACATGTATGGAACATGATTTTGACTTTTGTTTTGAATTTAAATTTTTGAGAAATAATTTATGTATCTAAGGAGACAAATAACTGTGACATGAACAGTTTGACACTTTTTCATTATTAAACATGAGGTCCAAATGTAAGAACCAGCCCAGTCGAGAAGAACCTAAGAAAATAATTGGAAGATTATTGGGTACATTCACCCTAAAATGTTTTATTCACTATAATCTGAATTTGAAAGCCATTTAGCTTTCTTCCATTACAAATAAATGTCTCCTTTCTTCTGGATCAGGATATGCTCATACTTCTTTCATTATAAAGAGTCCTAAAAGAGTAGGTAGAAGAATTATTGATGATGGCTTACTGCTGAGCTGTGGAGGGTCAGAATAGCACTGAGCATTGACAGAAGGCAGCCTTCCAAGAGACATTCAGCTTAACTATACAGTTCAATCCTTCTAGAAGAGTCAGATTCCAAAGTACTTCATTCATTTTTTTAAATTTACAAAATATATGTAATGCTTTGATTCCTTTATTTCATGAAAATTGTCAGCATGAGTTGAAAGAATGAGTCTTGTCTAAATGTACTGGCTTTTGAAATGTCTGTAAGATTAAAAAAATAAGCAGTCTCAGTTCCATAGGCCTTTCTATAGTTTATGACTCAACACCACAGTTTAACAGGTGATGACACTGTGAAAGGCCTGAAGTCTGCCAAGACACCCAGATGAACAGGCACTACTGAAGAGAAGAGAAAAGTTGGCAGCTTCAGAGGACAAGGAACTATTTTCATTGTTGGTGTTTTGACACCCCAGAACTGGACAGGGCTTTAGTGGTTGGTCATTGATCATCCTCTTGCTAAATGTGAGAATCCTGGATAGGTAACATTGAGCTCCTTTCACACTAAGGCAACAGTTTACTCCCTTATAACAGTGAACATTGCAGTCCTACTTTATTTTTATGTTATAATACTAATCCATTGCATGTGCATAATATTGAAAATGTTGCAAAGTGCTTTTAGGTATTCTTTATCACTTGATATCCAAAGACATTTCCACAAGGTTGTCAGAAAGGGAACTATTGTCCCTACTCTGCACATAACATCAGAGAGATTTATAGAATCTAATTCATTAGAATAATATTGCCAATTAGCAGAAGCTAAGACTATCACCTAAATTTTTACTTGTGTTATTTCTACATGTTGAGCTGTCTCAATTCAGTTTAGAAACTTGGTATGACACGTTCCCTCAGTACAAAATACTAGACTAAATATGGCAAGAAGATAGAAACGGTAATGTAGAGTCCTTCCTCCCAGGAAGATAGATACCAACAAAGGAATGAACAGCTAATTATATAAGCAGAATTGGGACGTAGTCTTTGAAATAGGTATAAGACACTACATCACTAAAAGAATGAGAGAAAATATCCGTACTTAGGTGAGCTGGTGATGGGGAAAAGTTTTGAAAGAGTTTATTTGAAAGACAGTGGAAAATGCAAAAGGATACTGGCACCAGGAGTAGCACAATAAAAAGCACAGAATAGATTTGGGAATAGAGCAAATGCAATATTGCTTGGAAGACCAGAAGGCCAAGAATTTTGGTGGTGGATTTGATGGCTGACTGTAAGAACATAGTCTTTGTTGTTCGTTTCAGTGATGGCCGACTCAAATATGTCTTGAACAAGAACAGCATTGAAGTTGAAATTCCTTTGCCTTTCGGTGGCAAGTCTTCCAAAGATTTAAAGATGTTAGAGACCATTAGGACACCAGCCCTCAGCTTCAAATCTGTGGGATTCCACCTACCATCTCAGGAGTTCCAAGTCCCCACTTTTACCATTCCCAAATTGTATCAACTGCGAGTGCCTCTCTTGGGTGTGCTAGACCTCTCCACAAATGTGTACAGCAACTTGTACAATTGGTCTGCCTCCTACACTGGTGGCAACACCAGCAGAGATCACTTCAGCCTCCAAGCTCGGTACCACATAAAGGCTGACTCTGCAGTCAACCTGCTTTCTTATAGCGTACAAGGTAAGCTATGCTCAGGTAAAGGGTGCACTGGGCTGATTCATTGCAAGCTCTGATGGCAGAGATGTCTCTGAGAAGGAAATCACTTAAACTTTATGAGATACTTTCCTTGTTACTTGGAAATCTATTAATTCATCCAACTAATAGAAATATTTTACTGAACACAGAATGCATATTAGACACTCTGCTAGTCAATAACAAAGAAAGTGGTCATATAAACTAGAAATTGTAACTCGGTGTGAGAAGGCAGTGATAGAGTGTGTAAGCCACAGTGGAAATACTACAAGAGACCAACAAGGTCTGTGGAGCTTCAGGAAGGCTTCCCAGAGGAATGCCTTTTGATAGCAAAGTTATATTTGCATTATAGATTAGCAGAGTATTGTACAACTGACTCAGATAAATGAGACTTTATGACTGACTTTTAACATAGAAATTGTTCTGAAAATGTATTAACTTGGCCAATATCTTTCATTTTTATATTAGGATCTGGAGAAACAACATATGACCACAGGAACACATTAACATTGTCATGTGATGGATCCCTACGGCACAAATTTCTGGATTCAAATATTAAATTCAGTCATGTAGAAAAAATTGGAAACAACCCAGCCTCAAAAGGTGTACTAACATTTGATGCATCTAGTACCTGGGGACCACAGATGTCTGCTTCAGTCCACTTGGATTCAAAAAAGAAACAACATTTGTATGTCAAAGATGTCAAGATTGATGGGCAGCTCAGAGCCTCTCCGTTCTATGCTAAAGGCACTTATGGCCTGACATGTCAGAGGGATCCTACCACGGGCCAGCTAAGTGGGGAGTCCAACCTGAGATTTAACTCCTCCTACCTCCAGGGCACCAACCAGATAACAGGAAACTATGAGGATGGCACCCTTTCCCTCACCTCCACCTCTGATCTCCAAGGTGGCATCCTTAAAAACACTGCTTCCCTGAAGTATGAAAACTATGAACTGACTCTGAAATCTGACACCAATGGGAAGTATGAGAATTTTGCCACTTCTAACAAGGTGGATCTGACCTTCTCTAAGCAAAACACATTGCTACGCTCTGAGTACCAGGCTGATTACAAATCATTAAGGTTCTTCTCCCTGCTCACAGGATCGCTGAATTCCCATGGTGTTGAATTAAATGCTGACATCCTGGGCACTGACAAAATTAACACCGGTGCTCACAAGGCAACACTAAGGATTGCCCGGGATGGAATCTCTACCAGTGCAACAACCAACTTGAAATACAGCCCCCTGTTTTTGGAGAATGAACTAAATGCAGAGCTTGGCCTCTCTGGGACATCTATGAAATTAACAGCGAATGGCCGCTTCAGAGAACACAGCGCAAAATTCACCCTCGACGGAAAAGCCGCCCTCACAGAGGTGTCACTGGGAAGTGCTTATCAGGCCAATATTATGGGCATGGACAGCAAGAACATTTTCAACTTCAAAGTCAGTGGAGAAGGACTGAAGCTCTCAAATGACCTGATGGGCTCCTACGGTGAAATGACACTGGACCATGCCAACAGTCTGAGCATTGCAGGTTTATCCCTAGAGTTCTCTTCAAAACTTGACAACATCTACAGCACTGACAAGTTTTATAAGCAAAATTTTAACTTTCAGCTTCAGCCTTTTTCTCTTGTAACTAGTTTAAACAATGACCTGAAATACAGTGCTCTGGATCTGACCAGCAGTGGGAAGTTACGGCTAGAACCACTGAAGCTGAATGTAGGCGGTAACCTGAAAGGAGCCTACCAAAATAATGAAATAAAACACATCTACACCATTTCTTATGCTGACTTATCAGCAAGCTACAAAGCAGATACTCTAGCTAGGATTCAGGGTACAGAGTTTAGCCATCGGCTCAACACGGGCATCACCGGGCTGGCTGCATCCATTGACGTCAGCACCAACTATCACTCAGACTCCCTGCGTTTCAGCAATGCCTTCCACTCTGCAATGGCCCCATTTACCGTGGCCATCGATGCACACATGAATGGCAATGGGAAACTGACTCTCTGGGGAGAACACACCGGGCAGCTGTATAGCAAATTCCTGTTGAAAGCAGAACCTTTGGCTCTCACTTTCTCTCATGACTACAAAGGATCCACAAGTCACAATCTCTTGTCCAGGAAAAGCATCAGTATGGCCCTGGATCACAAACTCAATGTCCTGCTTGTTCCGAGCGAGCAAAGTAGCACCTGGAAACTCAAGACCCAACTGAACAACAATGAGTACAGCCAGGACTTTGATGCTTACAACACTAAAGATAAAATAGGTGTAGAGCTCAGTGGGCGAGGCCTGGCTGACCTCACTGTGCTGGACTCCCCAATTACAGTGCCGTTTTTGCTCAGAGAGCCGATCAATGTCCTTGATGCTTTACAGATGAAAGAGGCTGTCGAGCAGCCCAAAGAATTCACAGTTGTTGCTTTTGTAAAATATGATAAGAACCAAGATGTCCACAGTGTCAACCTCCCTTTCTTTAAAACACTGCCAGAATATTGGGAGAGAAATCGAATAATAATTATAACTGCCCTGGAAACCATACAGAGAGAACTGAAACGCATCAATATTGATCAGTTTGTGAGGAAATACAGAGGAGGACTGGGCAAACTCCCACAGCAAGTTAATGATTATCTAAATGCATTGAACTGGGAGAGCCAGGTTGCCAGTGCCAAGGAAAAACTGACTGCTTTTGCAGAAAATTATAGAATCACAGAAAATGATCTACAAACTGCATTGAATAATGCCAAAATCAACTTTAATGAAAAACTCTCTCAACTTCAGACATATGTGATACAATTTGATCAGTATATTCAAGATAATTATGATCTACATGCTTTAAGAATAGCTATTACTAAGATTATTGATCAAATTATTGAAAATTTAAAAATTCTTGATGAACATTATCATATCCGTGTAAATTTAGTAAGAACAATCCACAATCTATATTTGTTTATTGAAAACGTTAATTTTAACAAAATGGCAAGTAGTACAGCATCTTGGATTGAAAATGTAGATACTCAGTACCAAATAAAAGTCCAAATACAGGAAAAATTACAGCAGATCAGAACACAGATTCAGAATATAGACATGGAGGAGCTTGCTGCAAAGTTAAAACAACAGGTTGAGGCTATTGATGTCAGAGTACTTGTAAATCAAGTGAGAACTACAGTTCCATTTCAAAAGATACAGAACATTATTGAGTATGTCAAATACTTTGTGATAAATCTTATTAAAGATTTTGAAGTAACTGAGAAAATCAATGCCTTTAGAGCTATAGTCCATGACTTAATTAAGAAATATGAAGTAGACCAACAGATGCAAGTTTTAATAGATAAATCAATACAGTTAGCCCACCAATATAAGCTGAAGGACACAGTGCAGAAACTAAGCAATGTCCTACAACGAGTTGATATAAAAGATTACTATGAGAAATTGCTTGTGTTTATTGATGATATTATCAGGCAGCTTAAAGCATTTTCTTTTGAAAAAATCATTGAAGAGATAAACCTGTTGCTTGACATGTTGGTAAAGAAATTAAGATCATTTGACTACCACCAGTTTGTAGATGAAACCAACAATACAATCCGTGAAGTTATTCAGATAATCAATGGTGCATTTCAGGGGCTGGACCTGCCCCAGAAAGCTGAAGCACTCAAACTGTTTGTAGAGGATGTCAAGGTCATGCTTTCTGCCTTTCTGGAAAAGCTAAAGGACACCAAAATAACCTTATTTGTTGATTGGCTAAAGGATGCACTAAATTCTGCATATTTCATTCCCATAAAAGCAAAATTCCAAGAAACTCTGGAAGATATAAGAGACCGAATTTACCAAATGGACATTCAACAAGAACTTGAGCGATACCTGTCTCTAGTAGGTCAAGTTTACAGCACAGTTGTCACCTACATCTCTGACTGGTGGATTCTTGCTGCTAAGAACCTCACTGACTTTGCAGAGCAATATTCTATCCAAGACTGGGCTGAAAATGTGAAAGCTTTGGTAGAACAAGGGCTCACTGTCCCTAAAATTCAGACCATTCTTGGGACCATGCCTGCCTTTGAAGTCAGTCTTCGTGCTCTTCAGCAAGCTTCCTTTCAGACTCCTGACTTCATAGTTCCGCTGACAGATTTGAGGATTCCATCAGTTCAGATAAACTTCAAAGAACTGAAAGATATAAAAATTCCATCCAGATTTTCCACGCCTGAATTCACCATTCTCAACACATTCCACATTCCTTCCTTTACAATTGATTTTTTAGAAATAAAAGTCAAGATTATCAGGACCATTGATCAGATGCTGAACAGTGAGTTCCAGTGGCCAGTTCCAGAAGTATACCTGAGGGACCTGAAGGTGGAGGACATCCTTCCTGCCAGAGTCATTCTGCCAAATTTCCATTTACCAGAAATCGTAATTCCACAATTTGTAATCCCAAATATCAACCTTACAGAGTTTCAAGTTCCTGACCTTCATGTACCAGAATTCCAGCTTCCTCCCATTTCACACACTGCTGAAATACCTGCTTTTGGCAAGCTGAGTAGCCTTTTGAAAATCCAGTCTCCCATTTTCTCCATAGATGCAAAAGCTGACATACGCAATGTAACTACTTCAGAGCACCGAGCAGGCATCGAAGCTTCCATAGATGCCAAAGGAGAGTCCAAATTCACAGTTTTCAATTTTGATTTTCAAGCAAATGCACAACTCGTGCGGCCTAAGATTAATCCACTGTTTCTGAAGGAATCCATGAATTTCTCCAGTAAGTACCTGCGAATGGAGCATGAAAGTGAAATACTATGTTCTATAAATGCCATTGATGGAAAATCAGACACTGTGGTAAGTTTACGTACAGAAAAAAATATACTGGAGCTTAATAATGGCATGACGCTCAAGATAAATCGGCAGGTTACCCTGAACAGCCACACAAAGTACTCCCACAAATTGAACATCCCCAAGCTGGACTTCTCCAGCAAAGCTGACCTAAGTAATGATGTCAAGATGCTCTTGGGAGCTGGACACGCAGCACTCTCCTCTTCTGGAGCAGGGTCATGGAAATGGGCCTGTCCCAACTTCTCAGATGAAGGAACACATGAATCACAAATCAGCTTTACTGTAGAAGGACCCCTTGTCTCCCTTGGATTAGCCAATAAGATCAACAGCAAACACTTAAGAGTAACCCAGATCTTGGCTTATGAATCTGGCTTCCTCAACTTTTCTAAATTTGAAATTCAGTCAGATGTTGAATCCCAGCATGTGGGCCACAGCATTCTCACTGCTAAAGGCATAGCCTTGCTTGGAAAAGGGAAGGCAGAAATAACTGGAGACCACAATGCTCATTTAAATGGTAAAGTTATTGGAACTTTGAAAAACTCTCTTTTCATTTCAGCTCAGCCATTTGAGATTACTGCATCCACAAATAATGAAGGGAATTTGAAAGTTAGTTTTCCCTTAAAATTGACAGGGAAGATAGACTTTCAGAATAACTATGCACTACTTCTGAGTCCTGCTGCCCAGCAAACAAGTTGGCAAGCAAGTGCTAGGTTCAACCAGTATAAGTACAATCAGAACTTCTCTGCCACTAATAATGAGAACAGCATTGAAGCTCACGTATCAATCAATGGAGATGCCAACCTGGATTTCTTAAACATTCCTTTAACAATTCCTGAAATGAATCTACCTTATACAACACTCACAACTCCCTCACTGAAAGATTTCTCCATATGGGAAGAAACGGGCTTGAAGGAATTCTTGAAAACAACGAAGCAATCATTTGATTTAAATGTAAAGATTCAGTATAAGAAAAACAAAGACAAGCATTCCATTGCAGTTCCTCTGGGTGTATTTTATAAGTTTATCAGTGAGAATGTTAATTCCTTGGACATCTACTTTGAGAATGTCAGAGATGATGCATTGGATTTTCTTACTACATCCTATAACAAGGCCAAAAACAAGTTGGATAAGTATAAAGCTGAAAAATCTCTCAACACTCTCCCCAGGACCTTTCAGAATCCTGGATACACCATTCCAGTTGTCAACATTGAAGTGTCTCCATTCTCAGTGGAGATGTCACCCCTCAGCCATGTGATTCCCAAAGCAATCAACACCCCCAGTTTCACTGTCCCTGGTTCTGACTTCTATGTACCTTCATACACATTAGTTCTGCCATCCCTTAAATTGCCAGAGCTTCATATCCCTAGGAATCTACTCAAGCTTTCTCTCCCAGATTTCAAGGAGTTGAGTGCTGTAAACAATATTTTTATTCCAGCCATGGGCAATATTACCTATGATTTTTCCTTTAAATCCAGCGTCATCACCCTGAATACCAATGCTGGACTTTATAACCAATCAGATATTGTTGCTCATTTCCTTTCTTCTTCGTCATTAGTCATCGATGCACTGCAGTACAAACTAGAGGGCACTTCACGTCTGACGAGGAAAAGAGGATTGAAGTTAGCCACGGCTCTCTCTCTGAGTAACAAATTTGTGGAAGGCAGTCATGACAGTACCGTCAGCTTCACCAAGAAAAATATGGAAGCATCAGCAACCACAACCGCAAAAGTCCACATTCCAGTTTTGAGAATGAATTTCAAGCAAGAACTTAATGGAAATACCAAGTCAAAACCTGCTGTCTCTTCATCCATTGAACTAAAGTACAACTTCAATTCCCCAAAGCTGTTCTCCACTGCAAAAGGAGCGATTGACCACAAGCTCAGCTTAGAAAGCCTCACTTCTTACTTTTCCATTGAGTCATCCACCAAAGCTGATATGAAAGGTTTGGTCCACTCACGGGAATATTCAGGAGCAATTGCCAGTGAGGTTAGCACTTACCTGAATTCCAAGGTTACTCGGTCTTCAGTGAAGTTGCAAGGTTCTTCTAAAGTTGACGGTATCTGGAACGTTGAAGTAAAAGAAAATTTTGCTGGGGAAGCCACTCTCCTACGAATATATGCCATGTGGGAACACAGTATGAAAAACCACTTACAGCCATGCAGGCAATTTTCCACACATGGAGAACATACAAGCAAAGCCACCCTAGAACTGTCCCCAAGGACAATATCTGCCCTTATTCAGGTTCGTGCACACGAGCTCAATTCTGTCCTTGGCATTCCTCACTTTGGGCAGGAAGTGGCCCTGAATGCTAATACTAAGAACCAGAAGTTCAGCTGGAAGAGTGATGTTCAGGTTCACTTTGGGGCTCTCCAAAACAGTCTACAGCTTTCTAATGACCAAAAAGAAGCACGCTTTGACATTGCAGGATCTTTAGAAGGACATCTACACTTCCTCAAATTTATCATCCTACCAGTGTATGACAAGAGCTTATGGGACCTCCTAAAACTGGATGTAACCACCAACTCTCAAAAGAGACAATATCTTCATGCTTCAACTGCTCTTGTGTACACCAAAAACCCCAAGGGCTATCCTTTGTCTGTCCCTGTGCAAGAACTGACTGATAAATTCATTATCCCAGGGCTAAAACTAAATGATCTGAACTCAGAACTTATCATACCTGCATTCCAAGTACCATTTACAGATCTTCAGATTCCATCCTACAAGCTTGACTTCAATGAAATAAAAATCTACAAGAAGTTAAGTACATCATCATTTGCCCTCAACCTACCAGCATTACCCCAGGTAAAATTCCCCCAAGTGGATGTCTTAACAAAATATTCTGAACCAGAAGATTCCTCGGTTCCTTTTTTTGAGATAACTATGCCTGAAGTTCAGCTAACTGTGTCCCAATTCACTCTTCCAAAAAATCTTTCAGTTGGCAGTGCTGTTTTGGATCTCAGTGAGGTAGCCAACATGATTGGAGACTTTGAGCTGCCTACCATTACTGTGCCTGAGCAGACAATTGAGATTCCTTCCATCAAGTTCTCCGTACCTGCTGGAGTTTTCATTCCTCTTTTTGGAGCATTGACTGCACGTTTTGGGGTGTCCTCTCCCCTTTATAATGCCACCTGGAATGTTGGGCTGAGAAACAATGCAGATCATGTTGAAACTTTCCTGGATTCCACATGCAGCTCAACCTTACAGTTCCTGGAATATGACCTAAATGGTAAGGAAATGTCCCAATTCCTCTCCTAGCTACTCTATGTTTGCAGCACAAGTTGTGATTAAATAATTACTTATTGGGGTAACCCACTTTCCAGGACCCTTTCTGTCTATCTCAAACAGAAGCTTTCTTTCTCTCAATAAATTTTTCCTACTCTCAAAAACAAATTACTTATTTAGTTATGACTAGAGACACAATTACTCTCTGTAGCAAAATTTAAAAGAAAATAAGACATACATATGCAAAAACCAAACTGTAGAAGATCCTCTGACATTTAAGAATAGGTTCAAAGAAAAGAGATTTTGCTATGATTTGAGTACTAATAATGTCTTCTCTTTATTAAAAAAAAAAAATGTGAAAGCAGACACAGTGGCCTGCACTTGTAGTCCCAGCTATTTAGGTTGCTAAGACCACAGGATCACTTAAGCCTAGGGGTTTGAGGCCAACACAGGTATCATGGGGAGACTCTATTCAAAAAGAAAAATAATTACATAAAAATAAAAAGTAAAAACAATTATAGTAGTTGGGGGTGTAGCTTGGTGATAAAGCACTTTCCTAGCATGGGTGAGGCCCTGGGTTCAATCCCCAGCACCACTAAAATAAATAAATAAATAAAATTTTTAAAAAGTCTGAGCATATGACATGCTTTAAACACATATCTGAGGGGCTGGGGATTTAGCTCAGCGGCAAAAGCACCTGCCTGGCAAGCGCAAGGTCGTGAGTTCGGTTCCCGGTACCGGAGAAAAACCAAAAAAAAAAATAAATATATAAATAAATAAACACATATCTGATTAAGATATAAACCTAGCTTTCACAATGAAAACATCTACATCTCATAATTATTCACTTAATGAAATATATAATCTCTCCTACACAGTTGTGGGAACACACAAAATTGAAGACGGCATGCTCAGCTGCAAGACCAAAGGAACATTTGCCCATCCTGACCTCAGCGCAGAATATAAAGAAGAGGGCAAATATAAAAGTCTTGAGTATGAACGTTTTATTGAACCTCTGTCTCTTTTACAAAAACTCTGTGTCCCTTTCTTTATGACTCATGTGCCTGTCTGCTTTCAGGGACTGGGAAGGGGAGATGAGCCTAGACATCATAAGCCCAGCCTTCACCGAGCTCCATTTGCGCTACGAAGAAGATGAGAATAGCATGTCCTCCTCAGCAGCCTCTCCGGCCATAGGCACTGTGGGCCTGGATTTAGGAAAAGAAGGTGACCACAGCTTCAAATGGAACTTCTACTTCCAACCTCAGGTGAGTCCTGGGATTGAACACACCCAAGAGCAAGTAGCAAATTGGAGCAGATACATTCAACTCAAGACAAGTCTTTTAGAGCATCCTTAAACTAGGTGACAGATAGATGGCAAGCAAACCATGCTTCTTCACTGGAACTCTTCTCCAGAAAGTACCATGATGGCTCGTTCACTAAGTGTAATCATTAGACACACCCATGACAATCTTAACACCATAATCACCTCAGGATAAATCCAGAGAGATGAGTATTACACCTCCCTACCTACATCACGGGCAAACTCTGCCTTATGCAGAGTAAATTGCTTTTCAAATTATGGTTTTTGGAGTATTTGAGATTTCAAAATTCTTTTGCATAATAGAATTATTCAAGGAGACACATCAAATTCCTCTTGCGTCATTTATAAGCTCTACCAGGGGTTTATGGAAGATGCTAGTACCAAAAGGGAGACTTAATCCGGTTTTATTACTAAAGTTTGTCATGGACTTGGAGAATGATACTGAAATTGGTGGTCTCAATGTCTGCTGGCTGGGCTCTGGAGGGCTTTCTCGTTTTTTATGCTACCCTTATCTCTCCCTTCCTTCCTACTCATTGTCTTCAGCCTCCCTTCTCCTCTCCCTCCTCTCCCAAACTGCAGTCCCAGGAAGACCTTTATGTTAAGTGTCACTGTTAAATGCCAAATGTGTTTTTAATTCTTTCTAGTGCATATGATAAAGAGAAATTAACATCAGTGGGTTTGTTTAACCGTAAAACAAACACGTGAACTGACATATGGGAGAAAAATGCCCTTCAGATTATGATAGGTCTTTTAATCTTTACTTTTAACTGCTAATGAAGTTTTAGTGTGGTATATTATGTAATCAGAGTAATTGAAAACATGTTCCTCTCATCTGATTTTTTTGTTTTTGTTTTTGTTTTTCTGGTTTTAGTCCTCTCCGGACAAAAAACTCAATATATTCAAAACTGAGTGGAGGTACCAGGCATCTGATGATAAAATTCAGATGAAATTTAACTGGGAAGAAGAAGCAGTTTCCAGATTGCTGGGATCTCTAAAGGACAATGTACCAAAGGCCACAGGAGCCTTTTATGACTATGCTGACAAGTACCATCAGGAGTACACAGGACTCACCCTGAAAGATGCTTCTTCAAAGCTAAAGAGAAGTCTGCAGGAGAGTGCTGAAGGAGCCTACCAAAAAGCCATGAGGCAGCTTGATGAGGTGGAGGTACAGTTCCACAGAGCAGCTAGTGGCACAACAGGAACCTACGAGGAGTGGAAGGAAAAGGCCGAGGATCTATACCGGGAACTGTTGGCTGAGGAGGGACAAGACAATTCCCAGAGACTCAAAGCTAAAATCTTTGACAGTTTAACACAAGTTACTCAGGAGTCCCAGATGGCAGTCAAGCATCTGTTCGATTCATTCATTGATTTCCTGCAGCTCACCAGAATCCAGTTCCCAGGGATAGCCGGGACATACACTAGAGATGAACTCTGCACAATGGTCATAAGGGAAATTGGGAAAGTACTGTCCCAGGTGTATTCAAATATCCATAATGGGTTAGAGAAGCTGCTTTCCTTTGTCCAAGACCTAGTGGGAAAATCTGAACTAATCAAAGACCTGCAGATAAAGTTTCCTTTTGATTCAGAACCCTATAAACCAGCAGAATTGATTCTCAATTATAGGAAACTGTTGGAATCTTATTCACAAGAAGTCCAAGAGGCATTTATTGACCTCCAGTCTACCAAATTTTCAGAAAAACTGCGTTACCTCCAGAGCCTTTTACAAAGAGTTTTCCAAGAAATAGAAGCAGAAATTAAATCCTTAAAGGAGACCAGATTTATTCACCTCATTAATACTATAAACACAATCTTCAACACATATATCCCATTTGCTTTTGGTGTGCTGAAAGAAAGCCTATGCCTTCACCTCACAAAGCTCAATGAATTTGTTCAAATCAATCTTCAGCTTGCTTTTCAGGGGTTGCAGCAGATCCATCAATATATACAGGCTCTTCGCCAAGAGCATTTTGATCCACATGTAATTGGTTGGACAGTAAAATACTATCAACTTGAAGAAAAGATAGTTGACCTAATCATGAACCTAGTAATTTCCCTTAAGGACCTCCATTCCATATATACAGTACGTGCTACCAACTTTGCTTCCCAGCTCTCAACCCAGTTTGAGCAATTTGCACGCAAAGAAGTCCAAGAATATCTTAGCATCTTTGTGGATGCAGAAGGAAAGGGAAGAGAGAAGATTGCAGAGCTTTCTAACACCGCTCAGAAAGTAATTAAAACCTTGATCACTGCAATAAAGGAGATCATTTCTGATTATCAGGAGCAGTTCACATCTAAACTACAGGAGTTTTCAGACCAATTCTCTGATTACCATGAAAAATTCATTGCTGAGTCCCAAAGATTGATCGACCTATCCATTCAAAACTACCACATGTTTCTAAGATATATCACTGAGTTTCTGAAAAAGCTGCAGGCAGTCACAGCCAGTGGTGGGAGTCCCTACGTAAAGCTTGCTCCAGGAGAACTTACTATTACTTACTAATTTTTTAAAGCAGTCCTCACTTACTGGTGTATTACAATTAAACTGTCACACATAATGGGCAGGAAATTCAAACTACTGATAAAATATGCATTGAGCCAGCCTGCAGCAGGCAACTAAGGACAGGCAGAAGTACCTATGAACTGGACCTGCACTGGAGCTGGTGGGAGAGCTCTGAAGCTCTCTGAATTCTGGGGATGACTTTTTTTTTTCAAGTTAAACAAAACCAGGATCTGAGTTATTTTACTGAACTGGGCAGGAGGGCAAATAAATGGATTATGTATTGTGTATCATACCACTCAATATGGCTTATCTGTATTATAAGATCATGCAACTAGGGTATCACTTCAAGTATTCTAGCGTTTCAAAACCTCTAGAAGAACATATATCATGACTTACATGATAGAAAAGCGAAAGAGCATTATGAAGGGAGATATTTTATCACCTAGAAAAAAAGAGGCAATTGGTCTCAGGAACTATATTTGCCAAGTGAAAATAAAAAGGCATTCACAAAGATTTTTACCTAATTTGATCATGAGGAGCACCTCACCTATCTTCAGGTGCCACACAGTCTTCTTCACACACTTGCCTGCCTTTGCCAGGTAAGTCTTTTTGTTAGGCTTTGAGATAGATAAATCAACAGGCCTGCCAGTAATGAAGAAGGGGTGGCTAGAGAGTGCTGGCCTTAAGTGCTTCATGGCAGTAGGGACCCCAGAAAGCCTCCTTGTAACTCAGCCAGGAGCCACTCGAGACAAAGAAGTATGGTTTGGAAAGAAGGGATGGGGAAGTAAATGCTGAACATTTCTGTGATTAAGCACATATTTAAGTTCTTGAATTTGCTTATTTTTCCAAATGTAATATCTAATCATCCCAAATGGAATCAAAAGTCGGGGGTTTCTTTTCCTGCCCCATGCGCACACTACAAACTCTGATTGTAAACATTAGCAATTTTGGTCAGAAACTCCAGTCTGAGCTCTTGTAAGAGTAAGTTGCAAAGAACCCATGCAGCACAACTTTCACTAATATCACTGGGAAAAGGTAGCTATCAAATAGCACACTGCTTCCAGTGGCATTGGACAGTAAAGGAAAAATGTAACCTTTGGAGAATAAGAAATTAGAGGTTACTGGCCACCATGTCCTACATAAAGTCTCTTTGGAAAAGACCCATTTTTATCCAGCTTCCACCATTTTTCCATTAAGCCTTTATATTCTCTTGATGAGGCTCACTGTTAAAGTGCACAGACCTATCAGTACCTTAGGAGGATTCTGTTGTCTGGAATTGACAAGCCAGAAAGAATCTAAGGAAGTGAAATACTTAGTGGTATATGAATCTGGTATCTCAGGAAATTCTGTTGGATGAATTGGTGGATGGATGGATGGATGGATGGATGGATGGGTAAATATGTAAATGAAGGGTCAGTTTTGAAGGTGACAAAAAGGAGAATTGAGTCCAAATCCCAATGTGACACTTTAGTTGCTTTAAATTTAGTTCTACATTAGTTTCCCTAGTTAGCTGGGAGCAACAAAAATCTACAGAGTCTTCAACAGAAAAGAGGCCTGGAATTATGGGTAGATTAGGATGGCAAAAAGAAGTCTAAAGTTCTCTGTGCTCATGGGATGATATGAACTTCTAGGGATAATGTCAGGGGAAAGTAACCATCCATTCAAGCTGATCATATCACACAGGACTGCTTGCCAGGCTTGCTGACCATAGTCCCTCACTCAGAATGCTCATGGTTGACTTAGAGTGTCTTCATTATCTTGAAAAAGTCTGAAAGAAGAAAGGATCCTTGGAGAGCTTAGACTTTTCTCACTTCCTTCTTTGGTCTTCTAGTGGGTATCAGGATCATCTCTGGCTTTGACTAATGCCTTCACAGTTTTGGCAAATTGCTTCCCCTCTTGAGCCTTACTTATCTTACCTATAAAACAGATATAATATATATCTTACCAGTCTTATAGGACTGCTCATGAATGTCAGTCTAAAACAAAATATGGGGAAATATTTTGTAACATTTAGTGTCATGTAGAAGGAAAATGTCACTATTAGATGATTTTTTAAATGTACTTGTGAGGAGAGCGAATGGAGGTGAGGAGACCTTCCATTCCAGTGAACAGTTACTAAATGCTTCTTGTACTGAACACTGCAAATGCACAACAGAGGTGAGGAAGGTCAGTCAGCAAGACGCCATTACCTTCAGGTGCTACACAGTCTTCTTCAGCAACCTGCCTGCCGTTGCCAGGCATTTGCTATGCATCACTTTGCCCTTGGATCTGGACCTTATTTCTCCCTTCTCTCACCCTCAAAATTGACCCCTCATTTACACATTTATTTATGCATCCAGCCATCCATCTATCTAGCCAGCCAGTCATCAGTCCAATAGATTTTCCTTGAATACCAGATCCAAGTTGCTGGATGTTCATCTTTCCATCTATCAAAGCTGGTGTGTGTTGTCTTACTATTGATATTAAATAGAAAAACTTATGAAGAGGACACCATTATGGAAAAACTTGAGAGGGATCTCAATGATACATACACATTGAGAAACAGTACAGGAGAAAGAGCAGCTAAAAATAAGGAGACACCTGAGTAGAGATCCGTGGGTATGTTTCAAGAACATTGGGTTGTCCAGTTTGACCAGGGTACAGGAAAAGTAGAAGGGAGACATTGGAAAAGGCAGTGTTGCAGTATTGCAGGGCTTGAATGTGGGAGTAAAACATGGCACTTTTTCCTGAGAAGGGCATCAGGTGAAATTTGGAGTAGGAGAGTGATATCGGGTGCAACTCAGGACCTCCCAACATATACATAATGAGTTGTGATGGGATGAATGTGAGGCTATACCTGGTCCAAGAAAAACAGGGACCATCTGTGATTTGATGAGCACCTCGGTCAAGCTGTAACTGGTGAGAATGAGAGGGAAGGATAAAAGTAGCACCATGAAGGCAAAGATGATAGGATCAGGTTGTTGAGAACATGAAGGATGAGTACATAGAAATGGAACCACCTCATAGTCACTGGAGGTAGGCATTGGAAGGGTTGTGGGAGAGGTAAAAAGAACAGGAAGAACATGTAGTTTGTTCTGTTTTCTACTGATATAACAAATTACCACAGAGTGAGCAATTTATAAAGAAAACGAATTTGTTTTTCACAGTCATGGGGGCTGAGAAATCCAAGAGCATGACCCTCTTTGTAGTGATGGTTTCTCTGCTGTGTCCTTAACAGCAGAAGAACAAGCAATCTTGAGACAGGCAGGGAAATTAGGTAGAACCCTTTGCTTTTATAACTAACCTACTCCATTGATAACAACTTTAATCCATTCATAAGGTCAGTTCAAGACTTCAACTCTTAATACAATTGCTTTGAAGTGTAACTTCCCAAGACATGAATTTTGGGAGCACATTAAAATCATAGCAAAGAGTAAAACAGATCTCACAGTCATGACATTTTGAAACTGTGCAACCTAAAGAGTTATGGAACAAAAGTAGAATCATGGTGAAGGTGTTAAGACTGTGATTATTAATGTAGGGCATGGACTCACAGACTGTCAGAGCTGGGACAAGACTGTGTGCTTGCATGGTAAGTTTCAACTTGCAGTGGTGTGCCCAAGTGGAAAACATACTAGCAGAAAAATTGAAGACATGGGCTAGATAGCTGGGCATGGTGGCGCATGCCTGCAATCCCAGCACTCAGGAGGCTGAGGCAGGAGGATCGTTGTGAGTTCGAGGCCAGCCTGGGCTACAAACTGAGCTCAAGGTCAGCCTGAACTGCATAGCGAGACCTTGTCTCAAAAAGACAAAAAAAAAAAAAAAAAGACATGGGCTAGAGAAACAATAGCCAAAGCAGTAGGGACAAATGGAAATTTTAACTAATTAATATATCAATTTCATAGCTCTTTAGAAATTTAACAAGAAAACAGAATTCTCCTGTTGTACCACTTATCGGTCTGTTGTTGAGAATGGGTCAACATATAAGCCTCCTAAGAATGTACCATGAGGTGATGTGGAAAATCCAGCTATAAACATAGATGGATATTTCTTCTACAAAATAAATATCCAAGTTTAAGACCAAAGGAAAAATCAAATACTGAAGTCCACCCCAGGTCCCTTGAACTTCAGATGTAAGATCTAACTGTGTGCCTTGGTTTGACTCCCAGGTCGCACATAGACTGTGGCACTATCCTCAGGATAACCTTATGAGGAATGGGTCCATTTGGACCAGGTGTGACCAGGTGTCTTTAGAGTGTGCTCCACCTTTCTTCACCTTCCCACTCGAAGGCTAGCAGTACAACAGTCTGTCCGCCTTTCTGATGACATGAGGAAAACCTTGTCCGATTTCCCGTTCTAGGCCCCCTTTCTAATTTATTGCTTAGTCCTCATTCAGTCAAAGAAGGGGCCCAAATGGCCCTCAAATAGAGCCTACAATATGGGCGCCAGAGGGGACAAACAGATGTTCCCTCTAAAAGTGTCTAATAACCAGAGATAAATGTGCAGAAACAGACCCTACCTCTTAGCTCATCTCCCCATATGCTGTTTCACATTAAGAGGTCAGCTCCAACTCCCTTCCGAGTGCTCCAGTTGTTGGTGGGATGGTTGGGTGGTCACCAGCAAATAACATCCAGGGCCTCATAAAAGCTGGTGAAATAGGTACACATGTTTCCTCAAGGAAAGCCCTGCCGTTCCTTTCTTCTAAACTGGCTTCTTCCTTCCCTTCTCTCACCTTCTGACTCCTACTCCACAGGTCCAGCAGGCTATGCCTAGCTGACTTTCTCCCTGACAGGTACAGCTGACTCTAGGGTATAGGACAGCCCTTCAGTCCTGTGTGTGAGGCAAAGCCACAGTGCTTAATGGGATGCCCCAACCCCTCAATAACAGCAGAGGGCTCCCCTCTCTTTCTGCATAAACCACAGGCTCCACCAGAGGGTCTCTGAGGTCTGCAGAAACCCCAGGGAAACCTGGTCTCCCAAGTGCTCTCTGTGTGGCCATTGAGGCCTCTGCTTAGAAGAAGTCAAGAGATCTACATTCTGGTCCCCTCTGGTGTTGATGCAATGGCCTTTGTGACCTTGAGTAGATAACTGCCCCACTCTAAGTCTCATCCTCATGGTGTTCACAGTATTGACAGCTTGTAAATTGAATGTGACCACAGGGGGCCCTGCTTTAAGCAAATCCAATACACAGAGAAATATCGCCCCACAATCACAGTCAGCCAGGGCTAGCTGCCTAAATCTGCCCACATTCCCCAGCCTCCTAAGTCTTCTTCCTCTTAAATATCTTTAAAAACCCACTGGGCCTTAAGGTTCTGTGGACTCTCCAACCCATGGCTGTCCCTGTGAGCCATCTGCTTCTGTCTCTCTAGGGCTCTCTCTCCTCATCCCTCCTTCAACCTGCCCTAGGTTCCCAGACCCTGTCTGCGTGGCCCTGCAGAGGAAGAGAGTTCTTTTACACAGCTTATCTCTGGGGAGAGGTAGAGACTCACATTCTATAGGCCACAGGCGCATTGCAAGGTTTTCCTTGAAGCAAACAATCCTCCAGTTAGGAGACATTTTGCCTTCCCTTTAGGCCAACAGGTTCCAACAGCAGCCAGCATTAAAGTAAATTTTCCCTCCTTGCACAAATAAAATAGGGCAATGACTCATCCTACACGCTTGTAAAAGAATCTATTTAACACAACAACAACAACAACAAAAATTTCAAGCAATTTTCCTGGGGCAAGGTGGAAGAAGAAAGAGAGGTCCGTGTATACTTGTCTTTCCCCAGAGGAAGAGACCTTTACCCAGAAGAAAGTTAGTAAAGTCTGTAGCTTTCTCCACGGAGATAGCCCCTGTGGATTCCAGCCCATGGTAAAACATTCTCTCCCCTCCCCTTCTCTTCCTCCCCCTCCATTCCTCTCCCTCCCTTCTCTCTCTCCCCGCTTGCCTCCTCCCTCCCTGCGTAAAGAAAGAACTTGTGCAAAAACAGAATCACTTGTATTGTAATATTACTTCTGAGCCAATCCCAACCCAGCTTCACTTTACACACTCACTAGTTCCTGAAATTTTCTGGTATTCACTTGAAGAAATCAAAGCATCTTTGAAACTTACAATATAAGAGAACCCGGTGAGAAATATTTTTGTAAGGCAAAGTTTCTTCTCACTCTGTGGACCTTCTGCCTGTAATGAGTCTTTCCTGCATATTGCATTTTTTATGAAATTTTCTTAAATCCAATTGGTACCAATACAGAACTGCTGATGCCATTGGTGGACAATGAATATACCCAGTGGCTAGAGGGGTTTGACTCTGCTGTAAAAAAAATATTTGTAGTCCATAACATAATCAGTCAAGAAAAGTCAAGGAAGTTATTTTTCCTGTGTGTTTGAGGCACATTTCTCACGCAGGCCTCAGACTAACATGGAAGCAAGAAATGTTTCTGTTGGTAAAGCATACAGAGAGCAGTGTTTTCCTGGGGAGTCAGTTCCTGTGCTTCCATATTTTCATCACTGTGACAATGATCTGAGAAAACCAACTTAAAGGAGGGAAGCTGGATTTGGGCTCATGGTTTCAGAGACCTTGGTTCATGGCCACTTGGGGCTATGCTGCTTCTGGACCCATGGTGAGGCAGAACATCATGGCAGAAGGACATGGTAGAAGAAAATAGCCCAGAAGCAGGCAAGGAGACAGCGCCAGAGAGGAAGAGGCAGGAAACAGGCAATACCATTTTAAAAAAACACACACCCAGTAGCCTACTTCCTCCACGGGCCCTCATCTCCTCACAGCGCCTTCAGCCAGAAGTTCATCCCTGATGAATCCACTGAGCGGGTCAGCACCCTCATGATCCAGTCACCTCTCAAGGACCCACCTCTGACGATTGCGGCACTGGGGACCAAGCCCTCAATACATGAGTCTCTAAGGAATACCTCCTACTTGAACCATAATGTTCCTGACCCAGACTTTTCTCTCACTTACAGGGCAGGATCTTCCAGCTTGTTAGTAACATACCAGGCTTGCTACTCATGATTTACTGATTCTCTTCTTCCTGCCAGAATACCCTCCGTCTGTCTGCTCAAGTCCCACCTCTTTTAGAAGACTTCCAGAAGCTTCCAGCCCTCTCCTATGGTCCCTCAGCCTTGACACTGCATATGACACCTCAGTAGGATTGCAGAGTCCCTGGGTCAGCGGGTGTCAATGTGGGAACAAGAGACTTAGCCCACCCTTCCTCTGCTGTGAGGACAGGATTTGGTTGTTTCCCCTCAGAAAGTCTGCATGGCACACTCAAGCTCCAGAGCCGCTCCTGTTTAAAGCCAGCTGCAATTTCACGGACATGCAAACCCTGTCAGGTGCCTGCTTCAGTGTCTCCTCTGCCTGGGCTGTGGTAGAAAACGTAGATGAGGAAATAAAGAGCCTGGACCAAGATTCTGAGGTTCTGGGTGCTGCTCCCAGTTGTTTCTCAGTGGTACCTGTCACATCGTCTTCCTGACCTTCCACGTCTTCATCTTGTAAACTGTCTGTCTCACAGGAGCACCTAGTGAAAACTGGACAGCACTGCACATCCAGCATTGCTCATACTACCTGGCAGATAGTAGGTACTAAGAAAAGGTCTGAATGATGCATGAATTATGGTCAGGGGCCCATGCTTTCCTTAGCCAGGAGGTCACAGCTGTGCACTGGGTTCATCCCCTAGGACATCCTGTTCACCATTTGTCCAGTACAGGGCAGTCCTCAGCACCCTCTTGCTCCTTGCAGAAACTTTCCCTTACTGGACAGAACACGCACTTTCCATCAGCTTTTATTTTGCAATGGCTTGCTTGAGCAGAGCATTCTGTTCTTGGAATTTCTTGTTAAAATATTTCATTTAATTAAGTTTTTACAACCAGCTCTGCTTTGTGTCTGTCAGAAGGTAGAAGCCAGTGCAGACCTACACTCAGCGCTCTGGGAGGCCAGGTCACCAAGACTCTGGTAGACCTGAGCTCAGGCCTCAAGGCTGCCTCCTGAGGTGCCCAGGCTTCCCATGCACTCCATGAGGGCTGGTTTTGTCCCATCCACAGTTTCCCCTGAAGACCAGGGGCCACCAGAAGCATTTCATACATCGGAGTATTCTCTGGAGGGACTCTTTCTCAGCCTGGGAACCACCCTGCATTTGAGTCCCAAGCACAATGCAGAGCAAGAGTGCTGCGGACAGTCAAAAGCATCTCATCCTGGTCCTCCTCTAAGGCTCCATTCCAGCAGCCTGCTACAGATTTACTCTGGCTCTGCTCTGCTTGGAGCCTCCCCAAACCCTTTCACTTGAACAGCCAACAGCCGCCCTCCTCCATCGGCCCTCCATGTGTGGAGCACCCTCCCTGCTGGCCCTGTGGCTCCTCCTCTGGGGTTCTTCCAACCCCAGCATATGTCTGGGCCACAGTGGGGGCTCCTCTTTATCCTCCACCCACCCCAGTTCAGGGCCTTGCTGGGGAGGCCTCCAGGGGTGCTACATTCAACTGAGCAACCTGTCCTCAGAATTTATAGCTGGGCATATGACAGTAAGTGTCATTCCCCCGTGCTTTTTTGACAAGATTACAGATCATAGTTCCTAACAGGAGAGCAGAAGTTCCTTTAGACAATGGGGGGGGACAGACCCAGGTGGGCTGGTGGGCTGGTGGGCTTGCAGGTGGGCTTGCAGGGTGTTCACACTCAAGGCTCAGCCCGGAGCCCTAATACTCTCTTTGCACAACAAATCGGGTAACTTCCCTGTTTGTCTCCAAGTCCTGCTGGAAAGTCCAGGCTCAGGTGGACAAGCGATGCAGGTGGAATGCTCCAGCACGCATCGCAGTTCACCACCAGGCTGAGAGTTCCCCTGGCCTGTCACAGGGTGGCACTGGAGGCTGAGATTGCCTTTCCGGGCTCCTTCCTCCCAGCAGGCAGTCTCATGACCCCATGCCATACCTGGCCTAAGGGAGCCACCATGGCCCCTGGATCATTCCAGGCTCCTTGTGGCGTTGCTAAGAGGCTGGCTGCCACCTGTCAGGAATCCATGGTCAGGGATATAGCAGAATGCACTGTTTTCCCACACTCGTATTTTAAAAGGTTACAGACCATGTGTGCATAATAGGCAGAACATTAGGTCACTTGTCTCACTTAGAACAATAATCCGTTTTGCTAGGGGTCAGGTTGACACAAAGAATCTGTCCAGACCAGGTCTCATGATGGGACTTAGCCCTCCCCTCAAACTAATGAAATTTTCAACTCGTGGGTACTTGAGTTAATAAAGTGTGCCACACATCTGCTCAGACCACTGGCAGAAGAAAGCCCTGGAGTTCAATTTTGAGATCACTGACATAATGTTTGAGTGGTCCCCCGCTGGCGCCCAGTGGGATACCAAATTAAGGAAAGCTGCACAATGAATGTGTGAGAAAAAACATTAGTGTATAAACACAGAGGCCAAGGACCCCGGAGGGGAGGGCGAGAGAGGGGAGCCCGTGGATTTGCGGAGGGAGGGTCAGTGGGGCCTGCCGCTGGGATTTCACATCAGTGGCCTACAGGTAATGAATTATTTTAAAAAGAAATTGGCACCAACATGATCTTAGGTCAAAAAGATGAGAAAGGTTTTAAAAATACATTTTCTGTGACTGTTGAATTAAGTGCAAAAGAATAACGTGAGCAGTTCTGGACTAAATATAAAGCTGAAGGGGAGAAGATATAAGACAACCTCAGCAGAGGTTAAGCTCCAAGCCCCATGGGCCCCTGAGAGCCCAGCCACTCTCCCCTGCCCATGCCACCTGCTTGGCTTGGGGACCATTGTGTTTGTCTCAGCCTACGCAGGGGCAGGAGGGAGGAGCCACTGCTCACTGGATGTAGACTGGCTACAAGCTTTCCCAGCTGTGCACAGACAGAGAACCAAACTCAGGTTACTCACCTAAACAGTCAGACTCTTCAAGGAGGAAAAAGGGTGAGCCTGACTGTGTAGTGGTTTTCCTTGGGGAGAAGATGGAGGCCTTCTTTGCCCATGGCCTGTCTCCTAGGAAATTCCAAGATGGTTTCTAGTTTACACCAAGGCTGGGCCAGGAGAGCCCCTGCCCCAGAAGCTGAAGAACAAAAGGCATCAGTCACCACTGACCCTCCTCCTGGTGCATCCCTATGCCCCTCAAGTCCTGCCTGGAGGTGGAGGAAGGTACTGGGGGTCCAGGGCTCTTGGCCGGGCCTCTCAGTGTAGATCAGTCCTGGGAGTCAGAATTCATGTACCACCACAGCACTGCCAGAGCAGGGTCTACCTCAGTTACAAGACATGAGGGCAGGAGCAGGGACCCCTGACTCCTGACAACTTGGCCAGCTTTCTGCCCTCTGGCTCTGCTGGGACAGTAAGACCAAGGAGAGACTCCTAGTTCCTCAACCTTAGTTCTTTTGCTCCCTCAGTCATCTCTCCCAGGGCCTACCCTGTGCTCGCTTCAGAGCTGGGAGGGCTGAACACTAAGGAACAAGTAAGTGAGCCAAACTGTTTGTTCCCATATGGTGGACTCTGGACTAAGGAGGTAGGCATCCCCGGATCTCCTGACACAGGCAGGAAGGAGTTCACGAATGGCTCCCAGGGCTCTGCTAGCAGCCCTCCATCCCTTTTCTTTCCTTTCCTCCCCCAGCAACATGACACTTCTTGGCAAGCAGGCTCACCCTCTGTCCTCCTGAAGGCGTAGCCTGTACACTCTCTTGCCCCAGCCTGGTCTTCCCAAGCATTGTCCCCTCCATTGCCCTCCAGGGCTCATCAAAGCCTTGTAGACTAATTCTGGGGCAGAGCTGGTCCCAGCCACATCTCAAGGATGCCAAGAGCCTATGCTCACAGGAAAAGCTGCACTCCCCTCTTGCCATCTCTTTCCTGGTGAGAATTCACATGTAAGCCAGGAGAGGCCCAGCAAGTGGGGCCATTCCATGATTAACGAGGCTCCCAGCATTCCCGACTCTCCAAGCAACTGCACATGGCCTCCATGGAATGCAAAGAGCTGCCTTTCAGAGCCTCCCAGCCCCTCCTCAAAGCTGGGGGTTTCTCTCGGCCTAAAGTAACGTCCATGCTCACAATGTTTTAGCGTTCAACCCAAATCTTACTACAGGAAAAGAAGAGGTTCAGTGCTCTGTCCAGTCCTCTAACTGAGGTATCGAAAGAGCTGACTCCTGAGTCCTGATGCCTGAATTCCAGTTCCTGCACCCTCATGTGCTGTGGCGTGTCCCTAGCCAGGTTACTGAGCTGCACTGAACCTCTATTCTATGTATATAAGATGGGGAACAGCATTGCACTTAGCTCTGAGTCTTGTGAAGATTGTGACTGTAAATGCCCTCTAAGTATTTGCTATTCTCATCCTCTGACAATCTGCCTCCAGAAACCTGCCACTCTCTGAGTGCCAGCCCAATACCACACCAGCCACCAGCCTCTACTTCCACCTCACCCCCCAAACTAGCAGTAGATTCCTGGAATGTTTGATATCTGAGCCCTGGCAGGCCTTTGCCTGAGTCTCTGCCTCTGTCACTGACCTAAAGGTACCACCTTCAGGGTCTCGTGAGGAGAAGATGTGACTTCTCCAGTGATGGGTCAGCACAGCTGGGAAGCCTGGACAAGCCAAGTAAGTAGCTGCTCCATCCCATAGGAAAGGAGGCTCTATGATGCCTACCCCCAAGTCACTAACAGCCCAGCCCGCATGGAAAGTGTCTCCCACACCACAGGCATGAAGAAAGATGGAGTGAGTCATCAGTGTTAGTGAACTTACCAGTTCATCGAAAGTAATGAAAGGCTCATCGGGCACCAGCGTCTCGGTCTCAGCTGTGGAACCCTGACTCAGCAAAATGGGAGGAGCCATTCACAGCCAGAAGCTCCTCAGTCAGTGGGCCCTTAGGTCTCAGCCCCCAGGAGGACTGAGGTCAGGTCCCAGTCCCCCTCTCCAGACCCCACCAGTCCCTTCTGTGCAATGAAACAGTTAGCCCTAAAGGCTTTTAGATTCTGGCAGACTGCAGCAATTACATACACACACACACACACACACACACACACACACACACACACACATCCATACTATAGTCACCATCATCTTTAGGAGGAGTGACAACAGGACTCATCTACAGATCACTTAGGGCAAAGCACTGTTAATGGGTATAACTAATCCATAATGACATAATGTGACCTTTATCTCACAGATGGGGGAACCAAGGCTCAGAAGAGTCATTTGGCTTCAGTTTTATGATTTATTTATAAACAGTCAACTGGGATTAAAATCTAGATCTGCATTCTCTCCAAAAACACCCCTGGAAACACAGACTGATCAGACCATTTTTACAATACAGTGCTGACATCGATATTAACATCTTATGCCAGCTACACTGTGAGTTTTATTTCATCTTTACATTAACCTTACAGAAAGGTAGATATGGTCATCCCAAAGAGATTAGTTAACAGAATACTGTAACATGGAAACCCTGTAATACTTCTTTTGTTGAAAACTAAATCCACCTTATCCATAACATATTTCCTAATTACTCACCCAAGTTTATCTTTGGTGACAGCATAAGTAATGTTTTTCCCATTAACATAAGGAAGACCACTAGATATTAAAATATTGAAATACCTTTGGATTGTTGTAGGAAACTAAGTTAGACAAAATAGGCGGTCAGATAGGGCTAGGCCCTCGATGGATCCCTGCAGAAGACAAGATAGCTTGCAAAGTGGGAAAGACAGGCCCTCTGCTGTGGGCCAGACCTCAAAACAAAAGATAAAACAAATGCATCCACATACTTCCCTAAAGATAAACATCAGGGATTGACATTCTAAATAGGTCTCTATGGTCTTGAAAGAGCCCGGAAGAACCACTAACCCAACCCCCTACAGGAAAAGCCCCTGTTCTGTGTTCATGCCCACTTGCTACTGACATGCTTCCTTATTTGAATCCAATTTAATCAATTTTACCTGAGCAATTATACTCGTAATCTTTTTGGTTGACCATAGTTTTGTCCCACCTCATGCCCACCTTGCAATTTCCCATGTTTCCCACCTTGGACCCGCCTCACCTTGTGGATTTGCTCTATAAAAATCCCTAGAAAAGGCAGGATCCTTGGCAACCCATTTAGGACACCTTCTTTCTCTCTCAGATGGCAGCTTTCTTTCCCCCAATAAATATATTCTGCTCTTAACCTCCATTGTTCCTAAAATTCATTCTTCAGTCTTAGAGAACACAAACTGGTACTGGATATCTAGCAGGCTGGGAGTTTCTTTCCCCTCTATCAGGACCACTTGGTTCATAGCTAGTATTCCAGATACCCAAAATATTCCCATGCCTATCACTGTGGCCCCTCCCATGGGACCTGCTGAGATTTCCATGACTCCAGCCAAGGCTGAAGAACTCACAGGGGCTATTCTGGTTGGTTGGTCCCTGAAGGCACCTTGGTGTGAAATATACTGAGTGTCACCCCGGTAACAGTAACTTAAGCATGTGCACAGGCATGCAGGTGCACACATCACACTGACACCTGCTCTGTGCGTGTACAGTGGGGACATAAGGGTGTAGAAATGTCTATTTGTCAACACAAGTGCATGCACACACAGATAAACACAGCTGCATGAATGTGTGCCTGCACACACACACACACACAAGTAAACATATCTCTCCACACATAGACAGCCCTAGCCAAGCCACCATTCCACCTCAGTGCAGTGCCTCTCTGCAGCACCCCATTCCACCTCACTGTTAGCCCCTGCTCCTGATACTCTTCCTGCTCCCTGACCTGCTCTGAGTCACTCACTGGAAACAGGACTGTGCTAGCTGACATCTGGAAGCCTCCTTCCTTTCCCACTATATATGGTTCCTTCTCTGAAATACAGTGGCTAGAGGCTCTGCTTCCTCCAGATGTCTACAGTTTTGTCCCATCAGCTGCTCAAGAGAAAGAGGATTCCAAAGAGTTCAGTGTCTTCTACTAAGAGTCCAGTGACTGGCCTCAGGTTTGTCATAGGATCTTGTGCATGTCACAGCCATAAAACTGTAGGCTCAAGAAAACACTCTCCAAGGGTGAAGAGGGTTGGGAGTTTCATGTCTTAGGAGCCTCAGCGTGTTTCTCCTCCCTTCCTTCCATACACAATCAAGACTAATTAAGACACAATCAAAACTAAGGTTATGACTCAGGAACATGCCTGTAATACCAGCTATTCAAGAAGCTGAGGCAGGAGGATCACAAGTTTGCAGCCAGCCTGGACAACATAGCAAGACCTTAGAGAGAGAGGTGGGAGGTGGAGAGGAAGGCAGGGGAGGGAACAAATGAACTTGGGGCTCCAGAAGAACAGGATTAGGGTGAACAGGACAGCAGGGAGCTCTTGCTCCACACCAGAACTGGGAAGTGGACTCTGAACCAGCACCCCTAACCCTCTATTTGGTTTCTTTGGCCCAAAGT
This sequence comes from Chinchilla lanigera, assembly GCF_000276665.1. Classification (NCBI taxonomy): domain Eukaryota; kingdom Metazoa; phylum Chordata; class Mammalia; order Rodentia; family Chinchillidae; genus Chinchilla; species Chinchilla lanigera. The sequence continues at coordinate 3,423,363 of NW_004955469.1, read as the reverse complement.
AAAGTTTAAGCCATGAGGCTGAGGATTTAGGAATGTGCCTTACAGGCATTCCAAGACCCCAACTCCTTATTAAACATTTCCATACTTATTTGGGCACAATCAGAATTTCTTAATCATCTTCCTGAGCATCAATTTATAGGGCTAGATCATTTCCAGATGTGATTCACCATACCAAAAAAAAAAGTGAGCTCATTGATTAGCAAATGCTTGAGCTCATTGATTAGCAAATGGCTGCTAGATGGAGAGTGCATGTGACTAGCACCCCCGGGTGAAACTCAAGTCAGATTTTCACTGAGTGGTGGAGAAGCCAAGGGTCTTCCCAAACTGATTACTTCTTTTCAGTGGAGTCTGAGTAAGTATGTTTCTGGCCAAAACAAACAGGAGCTTTGGCCTTTACTACATTCTCCCTGTGCCCCACTATGGCTGGTGATTTCCTACAGCCCCGTGCTCTGAGCCAAGGGCAAAAGTAAGTCATGCAAAAGAGGATTCAGAGCTACCAATCCAAAAAAGCAGGTTTTTTCTTTTTCCTTTTTGTTTTATTTTTTCCCTTTTCACTTTTTAGTCTATGCTCTGAAACAAAGTGCCTGTATGACTTTCACAAGACACTTCAATCCATTTTACTCATTACTCACTTGGCTATTCTCTCTACAAACATGTCCAAATTACTTATTATGCACTCGTTCCTAATTCACCTGTGTGGCTTGTGCCCCTGCTCAAGCAGATGCTGCTAATGATGATTGCACACTTGCACCCAAGTCCTTCACTTGGTGCACTGGACACTCACTAAAACTCCACTCCTGTCTCTGGGGTTCCAATCTGGGTACGACTTGACACCCTCCAGCTGGAGCTGCAATTCATCAGAGAAGACAGATGTGGGAACACCTGCCACGGGAAGCAGTGGGACAGCACAGCCACCAGTGATGGGGACGCCAGATTCCACCAAAGAAGAATTGGTTTTGCGGTTTGCTGTGCCATAGAAACCCAGCTCTTCAAAGAGGGATGTGCCTTCTAGGATGCTAGAAGGAAAATAAACAGAAGTCTGCAAATGTTTCAGAGCCAGTTTAGGGCTTTTGTCCTGGCCAAACTTAGCCCCAGCCACAGACTGCCATCCACGTGGGGGCCCACTGTGCTGCTTTCCTCAGCTGCTCAGAAACCCTGCAGTTTTCCCTAGAGGCTCCACATTCCATTAGTTCATTGGTTTGTTCCTTCTGTAAGAAACATGCAGAGCAGTGACCATGTGACAACTGCATTATTCTCAATCGTCTTTCAAAGGGTATCAATTCTTCCACTTGGGGCTGGGGATTTAGCTCAGCGGCACAGTGCCTGCCTGGCAAGCACAAGGTCATAAGTTCGATTCCTGATGCCGGAAGAAAAGCAAAAAACCAAAAACAAAAATTCTTCCACTTGACCGTAAGTGATTCCCAGTTCCTGTATTTTCCACAGGGTGAAGGGGCAGGCAGATGTGCCTATCTAAGAGGAAAATGTCTGCATCTTGGGCTGCAACCAACCCACAACTCAATTTGTTCCTGTGGTTGTACTTCCTGAAACTAAATATGAAAAATGAGGCTGGGTGTCTTTGTCATCCATAAATAGTTCACACTCTGTAGCTGGACAAACAGTGTGCTTGTCTGGAAACAGGATGTGCTCTGGCTGGCATCTCCATTACGTGGCAGAGTCTTCCCAGATGCTATTTAAAGCACGCAGCTGGCTTTCCCTGCCTCAGTGTGCTGCCAATACCAGACTTTCAACATCAAGTAGAGAACAAAGGTAGCACCAAGAATCTCACTCTAATAACGTTGATGCTTTCTATGCCCATACTGGGTAGCAGTCATGGGAAGAATTGTTTTCTTGCATTTTATCCTTTCATCCTCACTGGTACACTCTGCATTTGATACTATTATTACCTCTATTCTCCAACAGAGGATCCATGAGGTTAAGCAAATTGCCCAAAGACAGCCTCTGAGTGGTGGAAGAGTGAGACGGATCCAAGATAACTCCCAAATCTATGTTCTTCATTGCTACAGGCAATGCCTGTGGACCCTCTGTCCACCCTCCACTGTCCACCCCATTGTCCTTCTCCCAGGAAGTTTTGGGGCCATGTTCTGACTCCCCAGAAAAGCCATGGGGTTTGAGTGCCAGATGCGACCTCAAAAGAATGGTCACTGTTCTGGTAGAGGAAAAAGAATGTTCTGATCAGCATGGAGCACAGGTTTGCAGCTATTTACTGCCTCAAAGCTGAGAAAGAAATGCAAAGTGAAGACCAAAACACAGATCCTCCACACTGTTCCTGCCATAGCTAAAGGCATTTTTTAGGCAGAGTAGAAATTTTATATCGAATGCATAGTTGAACATTGCAGAATGACTTTTAAAAATTTAATGACACACAGAAATTTGTCACAGATTTCAGTTAATAACTCCTGTTCACCCTCCAGAGAAATCAGGTACCATCCACAGGTATCTGAAGTTTCTTACAGTGTCTTCAGATCCTCTAGGATCTTAAAGGGTGACTCGAGCCAGGCAGGAGATGAGGCTGGTGCCATGCAGTACTTCTGAGCTAGACACTCAAGAATTTTCAAACTTCATGGACAGCTTCAGCCCATTCTTCCCTCCTCATGTTTGTCACCAGGACTGAATGGCTTTTCCAAGGCATAAACGGCCTCTCAAGGTGCCAGAGTAAGAGAGTCTCTTGTCCTTCAAGTATCAACTCAACCCTGAAAGGATTTTCTGAGTTGAGCTGGATTCCTTTGGTACCAGGCAACGTTTCTTTGGACAGCCTGGACATAGGCTCAACCTTCCCTCTGAGCTACCTTGGACTTGGGGACCACCCAGACCGTAGAGAACAATCCCCATGACTTTTGATCCTGAGTTCCCATCGAGGACCTTCACTGTGTTCCAAATGCTCCTCCTCTGGGACCCAGAAGTTTATGCTTCTCTGTCACTTCAATCAGCCCTTCTGTCACTTCCTGTAGTCTCTGTCTCTGTCTCTGTCTGTCTGTCTCTCTCTCTTGCTCTCTCTCACTCTCTCTCTTTCTGTCTCACTCTCTCTCTCTCCTATCTTCTTCCTTGTAGTTACTCTCTTGCCTCCAAACTGGCCTTGGAGCCAGACCTTTCTCACCCATTAGCTCAGCTTCCAGCCAAACCTCAGATTACCTCAATGAGTGAAGATTTTTGGGGGCTCCAAAGCAAATTGGCTCTTTCCATTTCAAGAGTCTCTCCTCTTAAAGAACTTAGAACACATTTCCTGAGGCAGCACTAGAGCAAACTATGTAATCCAATTCTTTCCCCACTCATGGCAATTTTTTTTTTCACTTTTCCCTGAAGTCTGCTGTGCACTGCAGGAGCCAATGTGCCCTTACATCCCAGGATCCCTGGAGAGGATCGTGTGCACAATCAGCTCCACAGTACTTCACTGGCCTGTCTGTTCCAGGAATGTATCAAACCCTGTGAACCTCAAACTGATTCTCCCATCAGCCCCCAAGCACTAACTAGTCCCTACCGGGAGCTTCCTGCTCCCTTCACAGCCCACATCTCATGGGTTTGACTCCCTGGAGCTCTCCCCACATGCCAAGGGCTGTCACCCCCTCCGACTTCCCTCATTCATTCAGCACACATTTGCAAAGTCCTTTGCCTCTTCTCTGATGTTCTATTCTAACCACTCATGCCCCTCTTATGTGAGTTTCAACATAGCTGTGGCCTGCATGACCAGGGTGTGGGAGAGAGAACATCACCTGGGCTGAATCAATTCCTATTTCTGTCTCTTTGTTTTCTTCCTCTCTCCAGAATTTGAACTAAGAGACACAGATACAGCACAAAAGTTTGAGGCACTGGCAGAAAAATGTCAGTTAGAGTTTTGGCCAAAGTAGCTTTGGAAAAGCTGAAAGTCTCTGAGAAGGACTTATGGGGCATGCTGACCAAAAGCAAAGACAGCAGTGACTCCATCACAGAGATGAGTGAGACATGGACTCATAAGCAACCCCTGACAGCACGACAGTTACCATGAGCTCCAGCAGTGCCTATTCAGTAACTTCCTGTTCTTACTGTTCATCATTCTATTTTGCTTCAGTTTGTATGAGTGGTTTTTGTTTCTTATAATCAAATAATTCTCCACCAAGCCCACAGCTTTGCATGACTATTGAGCATTGTACCTGTTTATGGAAACCTACCCTGGACACCTCTGAAAGGTAGGTCACACGCCCTGCTTGTCCCAGTCTCTTTCAGCCATGGCCAGGCTTGGCCACCCATGGAGGCAGCTGCCAAGAGCACTGTAGGTGTTCGAGAAAACATTTGCTTCTGCAAATCTGAACCATGCTGGACTACCATCCCTTACACTGCTTTCATTTCCCTCCCTCCTTCCCTCCAGAGAACCCCTTGGGATGGGAAAGATCAGGGAGAGGAGCAAATTATTTTTACCCTGCAGGCAGCCTACAAGCACGCTGAGAAATTGATCACTCTTTGACTACATATCCATCCATTCCTCTACCCTTCTACTACTCCGTCCACCCACCCATCCCTCCAGTTTCTAATACACCACCACTCCTGGACTCACTAGAGTTGGGGATAGTTCTAAGTCCCTCTCCCGTACTCAGGGGCTCGTAATTGGAGGCCCTCTAAGGGGCCGGATCGCTCAGTCTCATTTAGGAGGCATAGCTAGAAAGAAAGGAAGCACTGGGGATCCCGCCCTCTCTCCACCGCCCGCCCCGAGTCTTCATGGTGATAGTGACTGGTCTTAGAGGAGGAGAGGGGTTTCAAGTAAGAAAGCGGGCAGGGATGGGGGCAGGGCCCTCTGCAACTGTGGGCACCATATGCAAGAGTGATGCCATCTTTGTCCAGGGGTAAGGGCAAGCCCAGGAAGGGAGGATTCACCCTTTGCAACACAGCCTGTGGATCACTGTGGACGGCAAGGAGTCAGTGGCTTCACTGTCCTGGCCAAGGAGGGTATATCCGCTCTGAGAGCATGCTCAGCCAGACTCTGGCATCTACAACCAGAGATAGCTAAGCCAGTCTTTCACTCATGCATGCAGACCCAAATTCCTAAATCTCCTCCCACACTCCACCTACTCCTGAAAATAGTAACTTCCTGTAGGTTGGGGCTGGAAGCTATACATTTGAGTTTTTAAACAGTAGAAAGCTTTCCTTGAAGCACTCTACACCCAAAGCAGACCAAACCCAGGGCTGTGTCTGGTGACGTCAACGGAAGCTGACTACGCTCATTCATGCCCTCTGGATGCCTACCAAGGCAGTAGATGGAGAGAGAGGCACTTATTAAACCAACTCAGGATTCTGTTATAACGTGTTTAACTGGTTATTTCTGTGTTTCCAGAGCTAGGCGTCCAGGGAAGTTGTTGCAGGGCCCTGGCTGCCACCTCTGCTCAAGGCTCACTCTCCTGTTCTCACTTTCATGGATAAAGGCTTTCATGAACAGGGTATTTGAACCTTCCTACTGGGGACATTGGAGCTTGGATGATTCTTTGTTGCTGTACATTGCAGCATTTAGTGGCATCCTGGCTTCTGCTCACTTTATGCTAACAGCACATCCCTCCCAAAATAATGGCCAAAATTGTCTCCAGACAGTGCCAAACTTCCCCTGGAGAGCAAAATCCCAAGTTGGAAACTGCAATTTCAGAAGGTAATAGGCTTAAAATCTTCCTGGGCAGGACTCTACCTCCATGAGGTAAAGAGTTTTATTTCCAACAGGACATAGGGAGTCACCCAGTTTTCTCTGAATAGTCTGTGGAGCATCTGCATCTTAGTCTGTTCAGGTTGCTACCACAAAATACCTGAGCCTGGGTATTTTACAAAGTAAAGAGAAATGCACGGCAAAGTAAAGTACAAGAGAAATGCACGGCTCACAGACCTGCAGGCTGGACTGTCCAAAGCCCAGGTGCCAGCACATTCAGTGTGTGGAAAGGATGCTGCCTGCAATGTGACCTCACAGAGCTGAAGGTGTGAATAAGCTTCCTTGGGCCTCTTTTACAAGGACATGAATCCCATTCATGAGGCCAGAGCCCTCCCTCCAAAGATACCAGCCCCCTTTAACATTATCACTTTGAGAATTAGGTTTCAACCTATGGATTCAGGAAGGACACAAAATAGCACTTGATCGCCAGGTACCTGCCCAAGTCCACAGGCCAAGAGGTTGCACAGAGGCATTCAGCCATCACTGTCTTCCTGTTTTGGGCCCTCTCTCTATATCCTGCCCCATCAATGAACAAGTATGACTCCACTTTTGTTCCAAGAAAAATGTTTTCAGTACCCATGACACCCTAACCAATTCAGAGCTGCTAGATTTGAAGGTTTGTAGCACAAATCCGTGTCTTCTTTTTGCAAGATGAACTTGTCCCCAGAGGGACAGGTTGTGAATGCTTATTCTGCCTGGTACCACCAGGGAACACTTGGCCAACCTCAGCTGCTTCTGTTTCTGCAGGAGGATGGGGGCAGGAGGAGGGAGCAGCCATGCAGACAGAGAGCAAGCCCTTGGTATTAATTAGCCCTCACTGGAGGGCACGAGCCCCAGAGTGAGGGCTCACCAGGTGACCCTCAGTGACTGGCTCACCTTGATGTGATAGTGACAGTTCCTAATATTGAGGGTGGTAACACAGGCCAAGGCAGCAGGGACAATGGATTTAAGAAAGCTGGCAGAAAGTCAGCATCCAGAAACTACGTGCAGGCTGACCCCCTGACTTAGCAGAATAAAAACTAAAAATAAAAAATATTTAGAGCAGGTTTTTAGCTTACTGGTAGTTGCTGGCATTGCCTAATTCCCAGGCACTTCCTGGATTAAACCAGGCTTGAAATGAGTTCTCATCCAAAGCAGCCCCTCAGGAGGAAACATGAACTCTGAAACACACTTTTGTAGGAAATGTTCACGCTTCTTTTAATATTCCAGCTGAAAGAGACAAATGCAGAGTTAAAGGCTGTTTCATGTTTTATGTTACAACTGACACTCGCTGGAGTTTGGCTAACAGAGGCGGCATCAGCAGTGGGAATCTGAGGAGAGCAGATGGGAGTCACTTCCTCGATTTCCTGTGTGTTTCCACCATAGGGCAGTGGGAGTGTTAATGTGTGATTCTTAGCTGGGCAGGTCCACGCTGAAGACCCCAGGACATTTCACTGCTCTTTTCCTAAACACGTGACAGAAGCCACATGGTTGGGCCACGATGGTGTCCAACTTAGGAACACAGGAACACTCGCGTCATTTCCCTTCTCATTTCCAAACATTTGTCTCTGTTTGTGACGGGAGGGACAGAGCAGAGAGGCAAGGACAGAAAAACTGATTAACCAGGCCTGTTTCCACCTTGTCCTGGCTCTGAAATCTTTCATTTAATGTTGGCATAGTTTTGCAGGAATGTGGTAAAGAATGCTGTTTGTGTAAACTTGTGGTGGTCACAGATCCAATGCCCACATTACACACTCTTGTGCCTTTGGTGAAAACACGGAAAATGAACTTACACCTGTACATATCTGTGTAATTCAACAGCCAAGCACTACGGAGCCAGCTCTACACACCTGGCCTCAGCTCCCTCGCCTTCTCTCCTCCTCCCTCTACCCTGGAGCCACCCCAAACTCCCTCTTGGGTCCTGAAAACATCTTGTTTAGTATTTTCTCACTTTTGGCCTTGCCATTTCTGTTGAACTTGTAGTGACCCTTCAAAACTCAGCTTTGATGGCACCTTTGCTTCTGCCCATACTAGTTGTTTCTCTTCATTAGTCTATGACTTCCACACACACCTCGTTTGGGTCACTCTCTTACCACCACACTAGAATTATCTGTTTGCACGTCAGTCTCCTTTGCAGACCTTAGCTGTGAGAGCAGAGCCCATGGCAAATGTGGCAGCTCCCAGAACACAGCACAGACAAATATCAAAAGGACTTTTCATAACTTGTTGAATGTCTTAAAGCTAGCAACATGGCCAGTGAAATAGCTCTACTCCAATAGCTCTACATGAGCCAAACAGGACATATGCTGGAAGGTGCCAAAATAGCGCATGACTTCAAAGAGCAGAACACAACCAGGCCTCCAAGAAACCCAACTCAGAATTTAAGACCTCAGCTTGAGGTCTTGCAAACCAAGACCTCAGCTCTCTCCTGCCCGCCTCTTCCCTCCTTCTTTGTGGTCCCTCTGCATCTCCCTGCATGTTCACCTGTCCCTAATGACAGGTGACCAGTCCTTCAGCTTTCACTACAGTACTCTATTTACAGGCTCCCTGTGTGTCCAGTCCATTGTTGACACCAGATGCAGAGCAGGGGTCACCAGCCAGGGAGGACGCTGTCTGTCAAAATCAACATCCTTCCAATTGAGAAAGCGGCCGTACCACTGTTGAGAAAGCAGGTCTTGAGACAGAGAGGTGGCAAGGAAATGAGAACAAACAGAAAGGTCAATGACAAAAAGATGATGCCAGTATCTTAGTCAGTTTTCTCATTGAGATACGACACCTGACACCCACGACTTAAAGTGAGGAAGGTTTATTTTGGCTCAAAGTTTGTAGAGGTTTTGCCCTAGAGTCAATCGGCTCCACATCAGAAAGGGCAAGGCAGGGCATAGTGGAGGAGAAGCTGCACATGTCATGGTGTCAGGAAGCAGAGTGAGGAAAGGCGCAGGAGAGGATGATGCACCCTTCCTTCCACTGCATAGTCCCAGTGACTGCCTTTTCTGGCCAGGCCCTCCTAACACAGCCTTTAGCTGGAGTGCCCCCTTTCCAGGATTCATCGCCTTTCAAAAGCCCCAGGGTTATTCAGGAGGCTGAGGCAGGAGGATCTTTGGGAGTTTGAGACCAGCCTGGGCTACAAAGTGAGCTCAAAGCCAGCCTGAACTGTATAGTGAGACCCTGTCTCAAAAAGACAAAAAAAAAAAGCCCCAGGGGCATCTAGATATAAATTGGAAGAGCCAGTTTTCACTGTACCTGGCCTGGAAATCCCTCCTTATCCTGGCCACTTGTTTGCAACAAGAACCACCTCCTACTCTCTTTGAGAAGACAGAAATCCTGAAAGGAAAAATCTTGCCATGTCCCTCCATAGGGGAGAAGCTGAGCATAGCTGCTCTACCTTCTTTTCTCTTGGTAGATTGTTGCAGTGGAAGCCACTGATGTCCCCTAGAGAACTGTGGATCACCCTGGAAATCACACAATGGGGGTATAAGTGTTTGTGGGTGACTTTCAGATCTCACTGGATGGCTCAAGAGACAGATGGCTTGGGAGCAGAGGAGGTGGGTATAAAGAGCACAGGGAACTTTCTCATGGAGTTTCACAATAAAGGCAACTACATGTCAGAGCCCAGTCCCTGGGGCAGGGGAGGCAGGAGTGAGCAGAGTCTAATCAAGCTTTTCCTCATGTGAACCAGCACAGTGGCTCCTACACCAGGGGCTCTAGATCCTTATCATACCTCAAGGACGAGCCAGCTGGGAGACTGCTACCACCTCCCACAGCTGTCTTGAAGCCTGGTTTGGTATAGCTCTTCCCAGCAACAGATCTCAAATACCTACCAACTCTGTTCCAGGCCTGGGTGGATATAGCTATCACAAGGAAAGAGAATCTTCATCCTCTTCATCATCATCACTATCATCCCCACAAACCTGTGCTCAGTGATTCCAATGTGCCAGGAAAAATTAAATATCAACTCACTTATGTTCATAGCAATTATAGGGGACACCTACAGTCAATCCCTCCATTTTGCAGATGAAGAAGTAGAGGCATGAAAGAGATTCAATGACTGACTCAGGATCACCAGCTGCTAAGTGACAGAGTTGAACTTCTGCTCCTGGCATCTGACGCCTGCACCTGTGCTCCTCAGCTCTCTGCAGGCCCCCTCCCAGGAAAAGACGAAGTCCTACCCTATGGGAGGAACGTAGAGATAAGCACATAGGAGCATGTGAGAGCAAGGAAGTAGGTACATGAAACTTGAAACAAGAGAGACAGGGTGGTGCTGTGGTGGGTAGGAAGGAAGCCAGGTGCTGGAGGAGGTCTTTCTGTGAGGTCAGACCCTGTGTGCCAGGTCCTGGGCTGTCATGAGCACATTTAAATGTTGGCTATATCTGACCATGGTGGTGCACACCTGCCATCCCAGAATTCAGGGAGGCTGAGGCAGGAGGACCACAAGTTCAGCCCAGCCTGAGTAACTTAGAGAAACCCTGTTTCAAAAAATAAATTTTTAAAAAGGACTGGAGTGGTAGCTCAGTGTGAAGGTTTTGGATTCAAGCTCTAGTACCACCACCAAAAAAACCAAAACAAAACAAGTTGTGTGTTCCTGGATCCTGACTTATTCTGAGACAGCATGCAGGGTGGATGACTACGCTGATACCAAGCTTTTCAGATTTCAAAGAACTAAATCACACTCCCTGAACCTCAGAACAAGCCCAGGCCTTACAGGTGCCTGATTTGGGTATGAGTAGAAGATGTTGGCTGGAGGGAAAGGTCTTAGACCCCTGCTCCGTGCTCACTCCCCAGTACAGTGATCGCTCTCTCCATTGCAGGGAGACATTTCCAGAGGAAGCAAGGCCGACCATTTGTAGGGAAAGGAATTTAGTGGCCTTAAAGCTGAGCCCCATTTCTCTGCTTCTCCAAGCAACCTTGGGAAGTGAGACTCCTAAGCAGCTCTGAGCTGGGGTAGAGACTGCTGAGGGAAAATTCACGTCAGTAAAAACAGTCATTAAATAAATGACCAACAGTAAGTGCTAAATAAACGAGATTATGCACTCTTGAGACCTAACGCAATCTTCTGAGAGACAAAATAGTTACTAGCACCCTAATTGTGGGTTTATAAAGTAAACCTTGTAATTTTATTTAGTGCTTAATGTTTACCAGGTCTTGCACTGACAGTTTACACACAGAATCATGTTTAATCCACAGTTAATCCTCATGACAACAGTACAAATTGGCCCTAACTTGAGTAAAACCTAGTTTCCTGGATCCTGCCATTAGAACACTGTCTCAGAAAAGAAACTCCGGTCTGGCATCAAAGGTACAGAGAACAGTATCCATCAGCACGGTGGCCTCTCCGGGAGGCACCTCAAGTGTCACCACCCCGTCACTCACAGGAGCCCCTTTGAGAGGACATCTTTCCCTGCTTCCCCGGCCCCCATGCCTCACGTGCTTCGCAGATGCTCCAGCCTTCTCTCCTTCATCACTGAGCAGGAAAACTGCTCAGCTGAGCAGTCTCTGTCTCTATCTCCCTCTACCATTTCCCTTCCCTGCGTCCTTTCCTTCGCCCACCCGGGAGCACCCTGCTGTTCACAGAAGAATCCTCTGAGCCTTATGGATTCCTTTACTCGCACCACACCCCCCAATCTGGGTAATGCAGGCCCAGGACTACCACCTAAGAACAGATGCTTCTTAGCCAGCCAAGGGATGTCAGGATTGAGTCCTATCCTGATGGATACCACGTTTTTGGTATTTTTTGGATCATCATAAGTAAATGGCAAGTGACAATTTTCAGAGACAGAGCTCAGAAAAGTTAAGTAACTGCTCTTTAAAAAAAGAATTTGAACATAGATAATTTGCAAATAAATTCTAAAAAGCTACAAATATCTACATATCCATATCACAGGTATTCTCGTGGCCGACAATAGATTTGTGACATGAACGTGCTCCTCCCACCACTCTTCCCAGGACTGATACTCAGAAAACACTTTTCCACTTAGTCCCTGGCCTCAGTGATACAGATGTGAGCACAGGTTCGCACCTGGTGCACGCAGGCAGATCTGTGGGTGGTGTGATCAAAATATATGGTGAATGCTTTATTTTTTTAATTATTACAGTAAAACATACTGTGATTAACCCCCCTCAAAATATTTTCCCCACTCACCTGTCCCTTTATTCTGGCCACTTTGTGAAGCAGTTCTGCAAACCCTCTTTCTTCAGTATCTTTAGGAGGTGTGCTCAAAAATATGCTGCTGCTGAGTGCCATCCGATGAAAAGACAGTCTCGTAAAAACTTCACAGTGTGCCCTGGTCCTCCTCATTCACTACTGAATCTGGCACAGTGGAACTTCAAAGCCAAAATGACCATGAAAGGTAAGCATTTGGAAGCCATCCAGAACATCAAGGCAGACATGGCAGTACAACTAAAGACGTAAGAAAAGACTTCCAAAATGGTTTCAGAAGGAGATAAGAAAGATGCCCTAAGTGTGTCTCAGGCAAGGGGAAGGATTTTGAGGAGAGTTCATGGCAGTGCATTTTTTACTGTAATAAGATGTTTAATTTCAACATTCACTCTACTTTTCAATCACACCTTAGAGACGCACAGTCACCATACACACAGCCACATTTACATACACACTTGTACCCAAGAAGCACACTCACACAGCCTCCCCTAACCATGAGTGAAACCTCAGTCTTCATCTGTACTGGCAAAAGGGAGCCGGTTATTCAAAAGGGGCTCTGAGTCTCAGCACTTCTGCACTAATTTGCAGGAAGCCACATCTTCTCCACCAGGGTAGAATGGCTTTAGGTAACATCTGTGCTGCAGGGGAGGGGACTGCTAACCAGTCCTCAGTTACCAGAGCTAGCCAACAAGTAAAGGCAAGTCTTCTCACCAACTGTGGGGAGAGAAGTGAGAGGGCGTTATTTTTAATAATAAAAAAATACTTTGCATATTTCCATTTGTAACAGAGCACTATTTTGAAATATAACAACTTAAAAATATTTATTTTTGTCTTTTCCATTTCCCCATATATGACTTGTTTCTTAGCCAGTGAAGGTATGCATTGGTCGGGTGCGGTGAGAATGGGGTGCCTAGTATCATAACAACAGGAGCATGTAGAGAGTTAATATGCAGCTCCTATTATTAACATAAGATTTCACAGTAAAACAACAGGCCTGAAAGTGAGGCACTGATAAGAGAGAAACGGTGTGCTAATTCACTTTAACTTCCATTCAACATATTAAAGACCCATCAGTCAAGAAACCAGCAATATACACGGAGCCCATCCTCTGTGTTATTCTAGAAGATATTCTTATCCTCAAGAAACTTAAAGTAGAGAGACAAATCACAAAACAAGCAAAGTAGGTAAGATCATTTTAGGCATTGATAAGGCTATAAAGAAGATACAATTGGCTAACATGGATGTGGGGCATGGCTCACAGGACTGGGCTCAGGGCCTGTTTCACAGAGAGCAAAGGTTCTGCGGCACTTAGGCTGGATTGTCAACTTGAGGCTAGAGGGCACCTACGTGATTAGGAAGACACACTCCTGGGTCCGTCCGGGTGGGACATGAAAGCTAGACTGCAAGTACTGCACCTGGTCCCTCACCCCTGTGTCTCTGCCATTATTCCCTGTTTGTTTCCTGACCACCATGAGCTGAGTAACTTTGCTGTCTCTCATGTCCTTCCTCCACGATATTTCTGTCCTGGAGCCAGACAACCATGGATGGAGCCCTCTGAATCTCTGTGCCAATTAAATCTCTCTTCTTTTTAAGTTGTGGGTATTAGGCATTGTGTAGCAGCGATAGTAAAGTTACTACTCTTTTAGCAGGCAACATTTGACCTATGACCCGAGTTAGGATTGAACAACCAGGTAAAAATCTGGAGAACAGCATTCCAATCAGAAGTTACAGAGAGTGTGCAGGGCCTCAGAGAAGCAGAAGCTTAGAATATCAGAGACGGGACAGAGGGCCTGGGCTGCTGAAGTGTTCTAAATGGGCGGAATGGAAAAATAAGAAATAGGAGAGGTTGACAGGAGGTAGACCCGTACATAACTGATCTTTTGGTCTTGTTGTAGTAGAAACCTTAATATTTAAAACACAGAAGGGAGATGATCTAATGTGTCTTTTACAAACTTCATGTTAGCTAATATGTTAGGAGAGCAAGTCTACAGCAAGGTTTCATTGCTCTTTGGGCCAGGCAATTATTGTGAAGGACAGCCCTGGGCACTTCAGAATTTTTGGTATGAACTCTGGCTTCTATCCACAATATGCAGGCTTCATCTCTCCCTCCTGCTCCAAGTAGTGACAAGGAAGCCTGTTTCTAGACATCAGCAGTGTCCCCTGAGTGTGAAATCACCTCTGGATGAGATCCTCAGTTCCATAGGGACAACAGAAGAAGAATCTGAAGTATCACTGTGGTCCAAGTGAAAAAGGTGATAATTTAGGATAAGGTATTTGTGGATATGGTGAAAAGTGTAGTGGGGTACAAATGCATCTTGAAGTTAGAGGCAATAGGATTTGCTGCTGAGCTGGATATAAGCTATGAAAGAAAGAGAGGACTCAAGGAGGACTCTTAAAATTTTGGCCTGGTCAACTGTAGAAGGTGATGCCATTCACCAAGATTGAAAAGATTGATGTAGAGTTAAGATATAGTGGGACAAAGGCAGCAAAGACAGTTCAATTTTGGTGAAGATTAAAATTCCTATTAAAAATCCAGGTAGAAAAGTTAAGACAGCAACTGGGTATCCAGATCTGAAATTTCAAGTAAGAATTCTCCAGGCAGGAGAAAAATATAAATTTGAGAATGATCCACACATCATCTGAACAAATTCAGAACACGCCATTTTTTTCCTGTAGTACACATAGGCTACCACACTTGCTGCCCAATTCAGGAGAAGTACACAAAGGAAGAAAAAATGCAGGAATTCATCCCTGGCTGAAGATAAAAGGGAAGATATGCAGAAAGTCTGGGAGGGAGATGGGTAGTTTCCACTATGCTGGAGAATTGGAGAGGAAGCCAGAAAAAAGAGACTTTTCCCTTATATCCCATTTGGGATTCAGTTTATCCCCAACTAACACTGCACCAACCACATTATTATGGAACAGTTGTAAGATTCCCCAAAAGTCTCGTATTCAGAGGAAGGGGTGGGTCACTGGGGACATGACCTGATAGGGCATATTCTTGTCCCTAGGTCTTCCTTCTCTCTCTGCTTCCTGTCCACCATGATATGAACTGCTTTCCACCACTAGGCTCTTCCACCAAAAATTTTCCGCACTGGAGCTGGCTGACCATGAACTGAAACCACTGAAAGTGTCAAACAAAATAAATCGCCCCTCCTTTAAGTGTAGATGTGAAATATTTTGTCCCCACACCATAAAAGTGACTACTACGTACTAAAGTGACTACTACACATACTAAAGTGAATCCAATTATGCAGCACGCCAGAGTTGAGAGAAGTCTGGAAATTTAGGTTAAATTTTCTGAGCTATTTTCAGTTTCTTTGTGGTAGGTTCAAACATTCCCACAGACCATCCAAAGGGGATTAATATGGCCACCCAGTTGGGAGCCAAAAGGTCTGCATGGGCCACCATAAGAAATGGCACAGTGATCCTGCAGCAGACACTGTGGATGGATCTCTTAGGTTGGCACTGGATGGGAGATGTTGCAGATCCTGAGTCAGGCAAGGCAGGCAAGTAAGAAGAGAGAGGTAAACCATGAGCTTTGTCTGTTTCCGGTAGTGATGTCCAAAGCAAACACCAGACAAATGGACACTGCCTCAGACATCAAAGGATCATCAGTGCCTCAGAGGTCTAGGAACATGTTCTTCCCTCCTCGTACACTTTGTTATGACTTGCTTTTTAAATGTGCCCCAAAGGCCAGGTGTTGAAATCTCAGTTGCCAGTCCATGGCACTACCAGGAGGTGGTGAAACCTTTCAGAGATGGGACCAAAGAAAGAAAGTTAAGTCACTGGAGACATGTCCTTTAAAGAAAGACTGGGAGCCTGGCCCCTCCCTCTTTCTCATTCTTCATTTCGCAGCTCCTATAAGGTCAGGCACATTCTCCACCATGATCTGCTCCCTTACCGCAAGACCAAAGGCGATGGAGCCAGCCAAGAAACAATGGGCTGAAATCATGAGCCAAAGTAAACCTGTCCTCCATATAGGCCAGTCATCTCAGGTACCTTGTCACAGCAACTGCAGAGACCAATCCAACTCAAAAGCGTGCCACGTTGTGAGGGAGGCTTTGGACTGAGTACCTCCCTTCTAGGTTCCCTGCAAAAACAAACGTGTGATGATCTCATACATCCAACAGTATGAGGTCCAAGGAATAAAAGTTGTCCCCCATGAGCCTTTATCACTTTTTACATAAGAAAAACAGAACATTAGGATCACAGATTCAGAGTGGTAAACCTGGACAAGACCTCAGCACTGACTGAGCTGATCCCTCTCTGAGGGATGGTAGCATTGAAGCACAGCAAAAGGACCAAGTGTCTTCTTAATCACACAGCAAACCAGAGATGGAGCTGGAACTTAGAATGGTGCTCTGCACCTCAGCACTGGGAGTCACATATGCAGGTT
This sequence comes from Chinchilla lanigera, assembly GCF_000276665.1. NCBI lineage: Eukaryota > Metazoa > Chordata > Mammalia > Rodentia > Chinchillidae > Chinchilla > Chinchilla lanigera. The sequence continues at coordinate 3,407,151 of NW_004955469.1, read as the reverse complement.
TTAAGGAAACATGGAAGCATAAAGATGTCAATTAGGTGAACTGTAAGTAGAACCGTGTCTTTGTGTTTCTCTTGGGTTGGATTTAGGTTGAGCACAGATGGTGTGATGAGGAAGATGAGGCCAGAGAGCCAAGGCTCTGTCCCACCACTGTGGGCCACGGAACCTCCCCAGGGGCACAGCTTCTCATCCAAGAAGCTCCCTCCCTGTCTCCTTCTCCAGGAGCAATGAGCCAGGCCATGGAGGGAGCTGGAGTACAAATAGAGGTAATAGCTGCCTTAGCTTCACCCTGCACAGAACACTTATGACATTAGCTTCTCATTTTGTTGAGATTCAGTCTCTACACAAAATGAGACCAACTTGCAATTTCATGCTTATATTTCTAAGGTTGCTATGGATTAGAAACCCAGACATCTGGTCTTTCCCTTGGTTCTGACACAAACTTGCACTAGAACCTCAGCAGTATTTTCTAACTTACCTGAATATTTCTTTCTGGGCAGTGCAGTGATTACACCTCACACTCTCCTGAGCATTGAAATGTGAGCATAGTTTGAGAATGGGCATCTCACCTGTGTAGTCTAAATTATAGAGGAAGGAGATGTGACAACACAATTAGCCACCTTATCTCCTGGACTTCATTCTCTCACTTTCAGAACTGGGTCTTTCTTCTCTCCCAAATGGTGTTTGTAATTCTTCAGAGTGGCATTGGGACGGGTAAGATGGGGTCAGCCCAGAAGACTTGAGGACTCTGTGTCTGGCAGTCAGGAAAGCACATCAAAAGGAGGAGCCTACCCTCCCTCTCCCGTCCCTCTGTGCTTCTGGAAGTGGAGGCGAATGACATCACAACAAAACAAAGTTGCCAAGACATACTCTACAAAAATGTCCTCACATGGTTACATTTTCTGCAAATTACAGCGTTTGGAGCATAAATCAGAGTAATTGTTTAAATCAGAGTGACTGTTGAAACAGATTTCCAGTGATCAAATCAAAAACACAATCATTCTTGCGGTTCCTCCGGTGCTCAGAGCCCCACATACTTCTGAAACTGTCGGTTGTCAGTTACATGGAGTGTTTACATTAACATGCTGCCCGAACAGAGAAAATATATATTTTAAGAAGAAAATGTGAATCCAGGGTTACAAGAATGTTTCTGAAACAGCTAAGTCATCTTGTTTCAAGTAAAACCAGATGTTTGCATCAGGAGAAAGCCAATCATTTCTTTTAATTATGCTCAATGGTCAGGCCACCAAGAGTACCCACATGTGTACACATGAGCCGGTGGAAATCAAAGGCTTTGCGACAGAGAAAGCAATCAGCAACTCCCAGACCACCAAACAGCATCCCCGGCACCAGCTCTGGGCACTGTTTGAGCCCCTTCCCTGGAAAAGTCTCAGCAAGGTGAGGCCTCCCCTTTCCTCCCTTATGCCAGCATCTCTGCCCCCAGGAGTCTAAAGCAAGGCCAAGTTTTGGAGGAGACCCTCTAGTTAAGAACCCTCCTGGATGGTGGTGTCGCCCTCTGAAGTGTCCTCCCGGGAATGTGAGCAAAACCCACACCCCATGCCATTGTCCCCTGCAATGGTGTCTCCTACCCCAACTGCAGCTCTGTGGACGAGGAGAAACTTACCTGTTAGCTTGGCCTCTTCTGATGCTGTGTGGGTTTGGTAGCAGTGGGGAGAAGTTGCACCTGAACAGGGACAGAGGGAAGGCTCCAGAGCGGTCATTGTCTGGGGAAGCTGCTGGGCTCCAGTCTGAGAGAAGCCCCCTCCTCTGGATGGAGCTCTGGACACAGACATCGCTCTTCCTAGGCACAGTATACTATTGATAGAGATCCAGAGAACTGGCTCTGCAACCCCCTTTGTCACAACGTTCTTTGTCACGGAAGAGGGTGGCCACACTCCCAAGGCTTCCTCCAAACACAAGTACCTGAGCTGTACCCAGGTGGGTGGAGTTTCTGAGTATTTGCTCCAAATAAACTGCAGAGTTGCTCCTGATAGTACCAGAGAAGCTTAATGTTGAGGGTAAGGGGTGCGGCTCAGTGTAGAACACCTGCCTACTGTGTGCAGGTTTGATCTCCAGCACAACACCTTAAAACTGAATACTGATTCTGAGTCTGACCCCAGACTTCCTTATTTAGATGCTAATATCACAATTTTCAGCATATATTACCATTATTAGTTTCTCAAAATTAACACACCTTCTTTTCTATTTTTTTGTTTTCTTCTTTGTTTTGTTTTGGTTTTTGATGGTGATTTTTTTTTTTACTTAAATAGCCTCTTTAGTCTAATTCTGGGCAAAACTATTCATGAAATCACAGGTAAGGTATTTTGATTGTATATCTCTGTAATATGTGCTAAAATGAAGGTGTAACCATTAACACAAAGGTATTTATCCATGATATGGCTAAAATAAACTTGCATGCCACATCCATTCTGGTTCACAGCTGTAGGAAATGTTGCTCTAAATTATCCTGTAGAATTCTGGTACCACTTCCAAACCTCAATCAGATTTCATTAAATGACACCGCAGTCAGCGACAAGCAAGGCTAGAGCAGTCCTTCTCCACGGTTCTGTGAGCAGGGAACCAACTCTCAGCACATCGATTAGTGTTAGGAATGAGCGCCCCTGCTTTGTTCTGTCCCGTTACAGACAATGACCGTGTTCCTACCCTCAGAATAGAGGAGAGATGTTTTCTCCACAAGTCATTATGAGTGGATGTAGAAAAAACTCAGAAATGGGCTTCACGCTTTATCCACATCTTCACTTGTGCTCCCAACTTCCATAGATGTTTCTGTGTTGTTTTCAAAATGGTTCCAGCATGGGACATTTTAAAGGAAAGTTAATCCTCCAGTATTCAGAGACTAAGAAGTCTGCTTTGAACTCAGTGCAGAAATTAGACTCATGTCGATAGAAAAGGCATTTGATAATCACTTGTTGGCTGCAGCTGACTGCTAATGTCCTCAAAACCAAACCGTCGTGAGAATTCCTGAAGTCAGGAAGAAAATGAATCATTAAAAATGAGACACTGCCTACTTCAAATAGCTAACCCTCATAAGACAGTGCTTTAATAACCTAGATAATTGTTTTGAGGTGCATTGCTCCAGGTCTACTGAATGTTTACTTGGGTCATTTGGCCTCAAGATTAAATACTACTCAGTCTGGGCCAGTGGGTTCTGCTGAGTAACCGTGAGGCCTACTCTTCCAACCCACTTTGCACACCCTTCCCTGATGCATCTGAAACTCCTCCCATGCATTCATTCTTCCAATATTTTAATGTACTGTTACTAAGTACCTAATGAATGCAATGATCCAAGATATTTGCTTAAGAATTGTTGAAAATGCATCAGTCATACAGGATAAAACTTTAACCCTAGAAAGAGCTCAGATCCATAATCCTGCAGAGAGTTGACCTTTTGCATTCTAGGGACAATTGGTTTCCTTTTAATTTGTTGGACATTAGTCTCAGAACAATATAGTACTATATGTAAGTATGGATTTCTTTTTTTAAAAAAAATTACTCCTCTTGCAACAGATTGAGTCAAGTACTAACAGGAATTTCACTAGAACTTAAATGGAAATGCAAGGAGTTAGACACCATCAGAAAAAGAAAAGGCCAAGGAAAGTGACAAGACAAACGAGTTCCACTTTTTCAACATCTGCTTCCACTCTCTGGGCAGCTTGAAAAACCACTGTTCAGACCTATCAACTGCATCCAAAGCAGGTGGACCCCCAACAAACCCTTGCCTATCAGTGATCCCCATTAACTGCATATCTTGAGGAGGGATATTTGGATAGCAAGAGCTTTGCAGAGACCTCACAGCACACACGGAGGGTGTTGTACACTCACCTAGGAGTGAGGCTCACAGTAGAATCTAGACAGCCACATGCTAATCAAACTTAAGCCCAAAGTCAGGACTGGAGTGAGTTACAGAGATTACCACCAGAGGGCAGCAGCGCACACAGACACGCTGTACCCAGCTCATCTGACGGAGAAGCAGAGACAGCAAGACGGTTTAGCGACTGAGCCCAAGATTTACACTACATGGCAGTAGGTTCAAGCTCAGAATCCAGACTTCCGGTTCCAAGCCAATGCTCCTGCACTCGTGCCCATGGTGTAAGGGAAAGGACATTGTGGGTGGCTTAGGGAGTTTTATTCCACAGTTGAATAAATTGTGTGGTTAGAGCTCAGCATCTCTCCTCAGTGAGCGTGGACTTCCCCAGGATGCTCTAACCTTCTCCACCTTGGCCCATGGAGAGAAATACATCTCACATTGCATCTGACATTTAGTACACCATCCATCATGCACTAAACTGAAACACATTTTCACAGAGCAGTACCTTACTCCTGGGTTATTTTTTCTTCCTAATGGTGGGGTGGTCTCCATCCACCACACTGATTTCACAAACCCTCTAATGGTCACCAATCTTGGGTTGAAATGTGGCCTGAAGGAAACCTGCTAAGGAAAGAGAACACTCTGTCTTCACTCCAGAAGCCTGGCCCTGCTTGGGGGCATCCAGGGAAGATGAGCTTCTCCAGTAAAAGAAGGAGATTAATGGTTTGGGGAAGTAACACAGCAGCCTTCGTTGGCCATTTAGCTTCATTTTGTCCATGCCGTTCCTTTATTTATTCCCTCAGCAAACACTGCATCACCATGGAGAGCTTCACCTAGTCCTGAGCGTCCTGCACATCTGACCTGTCATCAGCCCTCTCTGGCAGCCTATAGGCCACAGGACCTTTGCGCGTCCTGATCCTCAAGCTCTGGGGAAAGGAAGTAAACAGACAAAGGAGGTAGAGATGCCCTCAGCTAAGGGCTTTCATGGCAGAAACTGCAAGAAGTTGTTGACCAAAGGCCTGGGCCCCAAAAACAGAGCTGCCATGACACCCACTGCAGCCAACCCAAGCATCTCCCACTACGGGGGACAGCACACCACAGCTCCAATGTGGGACACAGTGCACGGCTCTGCCAGGGCCCCTTTCCTGAGGCTCTGGCAAGTGTTTCACTTGCTGTGTTTCATCCTCTAGCTCACAGGGTGTCATTTTATGAAGAAATTCAAAAGGGGATTCATCTGTCAGTGATTGGCCCCAAGTGATCCTGAAGTCCTACCTGAACCCAATGAGGGGTCTTGATATCCAATCCCGTGATGTCTGGGGTAAATTCCTGGTGAAGCCCCACAACTGGACCGCTACACACAGAGCTTCCTGCTTCCTTTCTGGTATTCATCTCTGATAGGGGAAAGTGCATAAGAGTAAACGACACTGTCCAAGCCCTAGGCTAAGGCTCTTTCCTGAGGGTGCTGGCTCAGCCACCGAGCTGGGTACCAGTCCCTTCTTCTGTTGCAACTGAGGCCCAAAGAGAAAAATGGCTCAACGTGCTGAGCTGGTTCGTGGCAGTGATATTTACTGGGTGTCTGCAGGATCCGTAGCACTGGGCTTAGCATGGAAGGAAAAAAGAAGATAAGTTATACTCACCCTGCCTTCATTTTCCCATAGCCTACAGCAACCATGAGACAGGCATTGCCTTCCACAGCCCCTCTGAGAAGCTTCCTGCCTGACCCTTTACTGGTTTTTCTGACCTACTCCCTCCCTAACCCATTCTTCATTTATCACACAAGATTTACGGACTCACCTATCTGCTACCAGATAGAAAGCTACTCCTTTGTGAACAGCCCAGGCAGCTGCTGAAATGCTAGCTCTCAGCACAGACAAGGCAACCAAAGTTCAGAAATGTAGACCATTCTGGGAGCAGGGAAAGACATGGAAATGGATTCATACCTAGTTTCCAAAAAGAGAAACAGTTTGCCAACACCTTCATTTTAGCCCAATGTAGTCCATGCCAAGCTTCTATGGAACTGTAAGATGATAAATTTGTGTTGTTTTAAGCTACAAAACCATGCCAATTTGTTACAGCAGCAAAAAGAAACTAATACAGATTTTCCTCCTTTTCAGAGCAAATAATCATGGTATCTCTTCTGGCTTTCAAAGCAATAAAGGCCACCCTATGGAAAGTCCTGGAGGAGAGTCGTCTGGTTTTATCTTCTTGACGAGGCACTGCAAGCTGGTTTTTTGAAGGACAGAGTAATGTGTCTGGCTCCAGGGAGTAAACTCTGAGGCTGGAGTGGAAAGAGGTCCCCACCTAACTCCAATGCAGAGCCCAGGGCACCAGGACCCACTGTGGGATGCAGCCTACTGGGAGCTTCCTTCCAAAGCAGGCCTGTTGCTGGCCCTCCATGGATGGGCTGCATAGCCTGGACCAGAGCCACATTGCTCCTGAGTCACTGGGCTCCTTCAGGCATCTCCTGAATTGCAGAGCCCCAAGGTTCTGAGATGACACCAGTGAGAGAGAGGGAGTCCTGAAGAATGACAGATATTAGACTTCAACCATGGTACTAGGATCCTTCCAGGAGATCTGGGTGTGCTCTAGAAAAATAAAGACCTTCCTTGCACAGGGGAAAATGGACACCTGATGTACAGCTTTGCCAAGTTTTCAGGGTATAATGTCCTGGGCAGAGCCCAGCAGTATCCAGGAGGTGCTATGCATTGCTGCTGTGGCACCTGGGACTGGGAGTCACTGCTCACATTGCCTGTATTATTCTCCAAACACAGGCCCAGGTGCACTTTGGACAATGTGATCAAAAACCTCACTGATCCTTGGGAGTCACAGAAGCTTGATGTCCCCACCTGAGTTCTGAGTCTGGACCTCACTGAACACCTGCCCTTCTAGCACCTGCACCTTTCCTGCATCAGTAAGTAGCACCAGGGACCACAGAGGTCCTGCAGTCACTGGTCAGCAGCCCCCACTAACTATGCCCAGATGCCCAGCATGCCAGACCACTCTTGGGCTCTGGTGAAGCTCCCAACCAAGGGGAACTTCCAGGGTTAGGTCCAATCTCTCCAAGTAAGCACAGATCACCTGCAGATGCTATCTTGGTTGTACTTCTTCCTGTCCTGTAGGGACTCATTGGTCTCTTGGTGTTCCCCATGAGAAAACAGCAAAGGGATTTAGAAAGTAAAGACAAGATACAAAAGCTGAGGTCAGGTGGAGACCTCTTTTCCAAATGGGCAAGACGACTGAACAACAGTAGGGGTGTTTATTTATACTCTTACAAAATTAGTATCATGAGACACAGGGTTGCCTAGTGACTAATGACTGAAATTGCCCAGTCTGGATGCTTTTCTCAAGACTGAGGTAGCTTGACTGCTTTAGGCACTCTGGCTCTGTCCTGCCCTCACACATATGACCAATTTCCAGAATCAACTATTCCCTACATCTCTCCCTTTTCCGTTTTGTTGTGTAAGGGATGAGTGTTTAGTTGTAGTTGAAGAAGCTGTGTTTGGAGAACTCTGTAGAAGACCTTTTCATTTTTGATGAACTTACTCATTTAGGCTAAAGATTTCCAGTCCAAAGATTTTTGGTACCTGTATACAGCAATTTAACCCTATATGGTTCAATAATCCATAACAGTAGTGAGTTACCAGTACGGTTGGCAGTTGTCAGAAGTTAGTGATTTGAACCTTTCACAGTTAGCATATTATTATGGCATTGCTTTTTATACAACTTGTGGTCACACTTTTCTGCAGGATGTTCAAGGATAAGTTAAGGCAAGACCCATACTAATCAACCTTTTGCTATCTATCAAGATCAGTTAAGTCTCCTCAGGATTTACGTTGGAACCAAGTACAGCAACTCTTAGATCTTCTGTCAGTGTCAGCCATCTTGATGAGTCATGGTGATTGCTTGACCAGGTTGCTTTCTGTGAAAGTTTGAGGGATTTTTAGTCCTGGTGACTCTCCTTATGCACACTATACATCATAGAATCAGTTTCCTCTGTGGTCCCACAGTCCCCTTGATCAGAAGATTAGGGACACAACTGAGTTATAGGGTGTCACAGCAGAGGTTCTCTTATGTTGTGAGTCCTCATTGATCTTGGAGGGCTAGGCAAAAATATTGGCTATCTTCTTAGCTTATAGGTCTTTCTAATTTTTGGTCTCCAAATCTCAGTTTTTAAGCATCCAGAAGAGAAGCTTAATGATGTTACATTGTAAGGGAGGCAGTAAGCTTAATATTACTATCTTATCTGAATATCAAACATCTTAGAACATAAAGTAGAACTATTATTTTTTAATAACCATGAATATCCTAATGTTTAAATCCCTATAGAATGTTAACAGACAACAGTTATATATTATTACACAGAAATTTAGAAATCAAGACCATACACAACATTGCAGCATGACAATCATGATGATATTTTGTAACACACCTAATTTTTCATTTTGACATAACATAACTCTTTTAACCAATCATCTCTATCTAACACATAAGAAGTTTTACCTAAAATCTCTATCTAACACATAAGAAGTTTTACCTAATTTGTTGTCCTTTAGTGGTATATACATCACATAATTTTTTTGTTAAAGGCAGAGGTCTGAATCTGAAAGAAAAGTCTTATCACATTAAGCAATCCTTTGAAATACTTAGGAATCAATCTAACAAAAGA
>NW_004955469.1:3381226-3397254 GCF_000276665.1 Chinchilla lanigera | reverse complement strand
AGCTATTAAAAAAGATGAACTTGAGGCTTTTGTAGGTAAATGGATGCAACTAGAGACTATACTCATAAGTGAAATAAATCAGACCCAGATGTGTAAACATCGTAGTGTCGCCTTGGTGTAGGAAACTGAAAAACTAGGTAAAACTCAAAACGTACAATAGATGATAGGAAAGGGAAAGAAATTGCTCAAAGGAAGGAACCACTGGGATGAGGGAAAAAAGAGAAAAGAAAGAAGGAAGGCAAAACATAAATATACATATGAATAGCTGCGGTGACTGTATTGCTTTTGTCTGATGATGTATTGAAATGAACAGTTTAATGCTCACAATTTTTTATGTTCTGAGAGACTTTGTATGCTTGTGTCTGGTGGTCTGAGCAACTGATTTGAAGGTAACAATATGCAATGGAATTACAATGGCGAACTCCTACCATCTTATGAAACTCTGTATTATCTCTAAGGTTTTATTGAAGAATTATTTTCTTATTCTCTTTAATAGTTTGAGCAATCTTTCATCCTTACATCTGATAATCTGAGCAATGTTGTTGAGTATAGTGATATGCAATGTAACAACCACTGTTGATTTATATTTACTTGTCTTGAGACCCTGTACCACTTTGAATGTTTTTGCTTTGATTTATTTATGTTCATGATATTGGCATGCTGCTACTGTTCCATTTTTTTGTCGTTTGTTTCTCATGTATTACTCTCTTTAAAATAAAAAAAATAAAATTAAAAAAACAGAAAAATAACAATAAGCAATCTTTGTTTTATATTTTGGAAGACCTGTACATCTGGAATCATAAATGCATTTAATACACCATGAGATTACCAACAATGAATTGTCATACACATGTGAAACTTTGTTTCTTAATTTAACTTTGTATCAAGAGCATCTTTTATGAGAAAATCTTATTGTAATTTTTACTGAAAAACTTTCTTTTGACCAAATGACCAAATTATTTGGGGTGTCTCCCAAGAGACTATGGAGATTATTGGGGGGCTCCTTATTAATGAACAAAGGTTGGTCACCCCTCTCTTCACCAATTGGAGTCCTGTCCAATAATCTCTCCCCACTCTCAGGAATTTTTATTAATTATCTTAAATTTCTTGATGATGTGTGGGTAAACCAATTTTGATAGCACTTAGACCAGCTGGTAACTCAGGTGAAAGCATGCTTTTAAGTCTATAACTCAAATTATATTAAGAACAAATGATCAAAAAAGAGAAAAATTGTTGAGCTCAAATAAAAAGGGAACAGCTGTTCATGGAATGATAGACAAATAACAAGCACATAGAACAAATAAACAAATATCTTTACAAAATCAGAGTGCACTCAAATATATTTTTGACCAAATTGAATTATAATAACTCCATTACAATTTAGAAATTTATAATTGTAAATAGACTTGTCAAATTTTGTTGTTTGTCAATTAGCAGAGATCTCTTATTAGAAAAATTTGGAAGGAATAGAACCTTTTCTCTATAATGAATATGCTTATTTGTATTTTATTTTGTCTTAAGAATACTGGTAACTTCCAGCTCAGTTATCTTTATATAGTCTATGACCTATTTAGACCTTAGATTTCCATTTTGTCAGTTTCTTCAGTAGGCCCCAGGTTGAATCTAGCCTCATTATTGTCCACTTCTTCTCCAGATCTGGTTTTATGATACAGCCAGACAACATGCTCCAGCAAAACACAATCATATCCTCAATCTCAAATTAGCTTTTTTTTTTGATTGAATTGTCTTTCTGCTGCTATACTTCCATCCTTTGTAGAACTTAAGAATTTAATAGTCTATATTAACAAATGAAGTCTATTAGATGTGTGCATTCTGTAGAGAAAAATTCCCCCTTTTGTTTTTGTAGTTGAATTTTGATTGCATAGCGAGAAACCTGTATCCTATGTTATGACCCATCTGTGAAAATTGAATTAACTTGTCTGAAGGGTAATGGCAATTAATAACACCAGAGAAATTAGCCCAAAGCTGGGCGGAGCCAATTAATATGACCAAATAAAGTCTGAAAATCATTTTAGATTGATCTGAACAGTTTGGGGTGAATTGTCTTCATTGGAAAAGGTGACCCAAGTGTAAAAATTTTATCATAGTTTCTCTTGCAAAGTTACTGTCATAAGACACATGGTTGCCTAGTGACTAGTGACTGAAACTGTCCAGTCTTGAGAAAAGCATCCTGCCTGCTTTTGGCACTCTGGCTCTGTCCTGCCCTCACACACATGACCAATTTCCAGCTCCAGCTGCTCCCAACACCATCCCACTTGTTTCCAGAAATCTCTCTTGGGACTTGGGAGTCGAAAGACAACAAGGAGTCCCTCTTCCTCTGGTTTCCTCTCACAGTCTACCCCTCACCTCTTCCCTTTTCTCTTCCTTCTCCTCCTCCTTCCTCATCTTCCTCTGCCCTCTCCCCCTTCCTCGCTCCCTCCTTTTCATGTTCTCTCCTCAAATGCTCCAGGTGTCTAGCATACTCTTTTCAGTAGTTCCAGAATTTTTGGAGACAAAATCCAGGAAGGAAAGTGTCTCATGAGGAACTTCTGCTTTTAACCTGGCTACAAATGCCCCCTGAAGCCAGGAAGCCCTCGCCTGCTGTCTGAACGAGGGTAGACAATACAGAGATGGGTAAAACAAATTCCTGTGCTATAAACTTTCCTTGACACAATTTTCAAAATAGTCATCATTTTTGCACATACTTATTGAATAAATTCTTTCTCAGTGTCCCCTCTACCGCAGCGTGGTTGGATACTGTCACACTGTGTCAAAGACAAGGCCAGGGGCCTGCTTCCAGAGGCTTGCTCCTAGGAAGGGGCAGCAGACAACACTCACAAACATGATGAGGACACATCCAGGCTCCACAGAAGACTGGCACAGGCATCAGCATGGTTCTGAGGGACTAAAGCAGGAGAGGATAAGGACTCATAGACAGATCTTACACCGAACACCTTCACACCGTCTTGTCCAAGCCTCATAGCCCAGGCATAGTAGGGACACCATCTTGCCCATGATGCCCATGAGAGATAGAGAGAGACAGAGAGACAGAGAGAGAGACAGAGAGAGAGCATTCAGGGCTCCAAAGGTCACCCACTCTACTGCTGTGGAGGGTCCTGCCCACCCTGCAGTTTCCACACATCCCAGAGAGACTTCTTTTCCTGCAGTGGGAACATTTCAGCCTCTCCTCCTTGGACCCCAGCAGGGCACAGCTGCCCTCCACAGGAGGAAGATGATGTTGCCCGCAGCTGCAGGGCCTGGCTGGCTGGGGCTCTGTGCGGCCCTGCTTCACAGAGGCAGCCCTGCCCGCCACCTCCCTCTGCCTCTGCACTCTGTTCCAGCTAACAGGGGAGCGGGGCAGGAGCTGGGCAGGCCAGATGGGCCAAGTGGAGCCTGAAGTGACTGGCTGCTGGTATTCGGGCCTATTTTTACCCACAAAAATCTGTTCTGCATTTTATTCTGCTTTGGAGCAAGGAGAGGTCAACTCTCTTCACCTTTTTTGTAAGATGAGAACACAGCAGGAAATGAAGTGACAGGGAAGCCAGCCGAGGAGAGGGAGAAAGGGCAAATTACTGGGAAATTAGAAACCTGTGTTCAGATCAGAGAGGAGGGTGTCAACGCTTCCCTTCCTGGCTGCTCCCTGAGGCAGGGACACGTGGGCATGAGCCTTGCTGCCACCCGTGACACACCCCACAGGTCGGGCAGGCCAGCCAGTCAGGCACTGGTGGCCAGGCACTCACTCTGACCCATCTGGGGCCTCTCCAAGGAGGTCCCAGCTTCAGCCACTGCTCAGTCACTTATGCCTTCCAGCTCCAAGGGGTCACTGGAAGGAAGTTTCCAGGGGGCTGAGCCAGATGACCTGGCAGGATGCCCACCCTTATGCTCATCTTGTGGTTACTGTATCTCCTCTGAGCTCAAACCCCAGAGTGCCTACGCATTTAATAGAAAAACAGAGGCAATTACTTAGAAACCCATAAAGTAGCTTGCTGCTGCCCCATGCTCACTACACCACCACTTCACCCTCCCTTACCCTTTAAGACCCATCTCACAACACCCTCCTCCATACAACCCTCCCTATATAGGAGCCCAGAGCCTACTGAGGTGCCTACATCCTGAGCTAGAATATATCAGGCAGGTACAAGGTTCTCATTTCTCCTTTTGACATGGTGAGTGCAGAGACAGAGTTTCACTCCAGCCACAAGCTAATTACTGAGCACCACTGAAGGATGGGCACTGTGGTAGGTCCTGGTACACTGGGTGTGTTTCTTCTCCAGAGAACCAACAGTTGATTAAAGGATTAACATGCACAGTTCATCATGTTTCAGCTGCATGGATAGATACAAGATGAGTGGACAAAGACACACTTGACAGAGACCATGAAAAGCAGGCAGAATTGTGTTTTTCTTCACACTGGTTTTGCTTGTTACATTTTCATTTGTTTTCTGTGTTGGTACTTGTAAATTTCTTGTGGTAGATAGTTTTATCACTAATATTGAGGCTTCTCTAGGCAATGTCTATTACTCAGAGATGTCTTGTAGGTATGGCTGGCTCTTAGTCTTTGTGTCTGTCCCAAGATCCTACCTTCCAAATTTATTAAAGGTGAAATATTGCTACCTGTTGGGTTCAGCACCCAGTCCTGTCATACTGGATCATGCTGATGGTTATGACCCCGATCACAGTGTTGTCATACAAGGGAGAACAACAAATTACAACAGGTGTGATATCTTGGCTAAGGTAGTACAATTAGCAATAATAATAATAGCATCAAGCACAGACTAGAAACTGACAAACTGGTAACTATTTGTTTGGCATCTTTAACCATAGGAGCAAGATCTACAGTTATTTAACAAAATCCAACATAAACCAGGAACTTGTATGCAGTGAGTTTTTCTTAGTACAGTGATTTTATGCTGTGAGGAGTAAATTTAAGAGGGCTAGGGTACAAAACAGAGATTTTAATAGAGGGAAATGTAGTAGAAGCAAGGATGAAGGACAAAAAATGATCGCCTAAGCTTTGGGGAACTGGAGAAGAAGACAGGAGAGAAAGAATGAAAGAGAAAGCAAAAGAACATCAAAGTGAACCAGTCCTACCAGGAGTGTGAAATCTGAGGTAATTGGAGGCCTGATGCCCCAGCCTCTCCCTTTGCCTGTAAGCATTCCCCAAGTCCAAGGCACAGACCTGGAACTCTTAGCAGGATGAACACTGTGCTTGTGGTGCCTCAAGGCTGAGCTGAAGGCCCTCCATTCAAGCCTCACAAAGCCATTACAGTAGATCCTTGGCTTACAAACTCAATTCTTTTACCAGGGCTGGTTGTAATTCAAGTTGATTGTCAGTCAAGACTATTTTCCCATAGGAAATAATGGAAGTACCTATAATGTATACTGAACCTCTCAAAGCATCCCTTTACTAACCTTTTCATAAAAAAGTAATGCTTAATGTGCATAATTTATCAGAAACACCAATAATTTTCCTAGTGTATTCACTAAAATGTTATAAAAAAATGTGCCTAGTTTATCAGAAACAACAATCTCATAGTGTTCACCATTCAAGTTGACATCTTTGGTTTAAGAACATCAGAAGTCTATCTTTATGGTGTCTTTTCTCTCTGTGGGAGAGTCTGTAGCTCACTAAGACCTGCTTCTGGCTCACTAGTCTCAATCTTTTCAGAATTAAAACCTGGTTTAAGGTCTCCATTTCTGTCTTTTCTTTAACAGTGTTCTGTAGTGTGATATGACATTGCCATTAAGAAAGTGAATGCAATGGCTGGTTTTTTCTCTGTCTATGTGGGTCTTCTGTATAAATGCTTATAGCTCTGTCCATTTTTTTCAGGATTTCCTTTATTACAGACGAAGAACTTTGCTATACTGATTGTTGATACTGATTGTTGATACTGCCTCTCATCTTCAGAGAGCTTCTCAATTGCCATTCTTTGTTGCTCAGCCAGAAGTTGCTGAAGTTCTTCTGTAGATAATTCCTGAGTGTTCCTCCACTAGTTCCTCAACATCACCACGGTCCACCTGCAAGACTATGGACTCTGCTGTAGTGACAGAGTCATCAACCACAGGGTCAACTGAAGGCTCAGGCTCCCTTACAAAGTCTCTCTTCTGTATAATTTTAGGCCACACTTTCTTAAAGGCAGACCACAGTATTGGCTGAGGATTTCTCAATTACCGTAACCCCACACAGGAAAGGATGTTCTAATGTTCCTTCCAGAACTCTTTAAGGGTTAAATCTGAGACCATCTGGAAGCACTTTAGGAACAGTTCCTTGGTGTATATCTTCTTAAAGTTAGCTCTAATCTGCTGGTCCATAGGCTGCAATAGAAGAGTTGTGTTAGGTGGGAGGAACTCAACTGAGAACCATGGGAATTCTTCAAACAATTCTTCCAAATCTCATGGATGAAGAGCATTTTCCATGATGAGGAGAGCCTAGAGTGGTAAACCTTTGTCCTCTAGATGTTTCTTAACAGTAAGTAGGACAGAAAACCTCCTTCATCCACTCAAGAAAAAGTATTCTTGTTACCCAGGCTTTTGCATTAGATCTCCACATGAACTCTAGCCTATTCTTCATGACTTTATGTTTTCTGAACACTCTAGAGGTCTTAGAGTAATAAACCAAGAGAGGCTTTATTTATGGTCACCACTCACACTGGCACATAGCAATAAAGTTAACCTATCCTTCATAGGCTTGTGGCCTGGCATTTTCTTCTCTTCCTGGGTAATGTATGTTCTCCCATGCATTTTTTTTTTTTTCAGAAAAGATCAGTTTCATTGCAGTTGAAAACCTCATCAGAGCAAAAGCCATTTCTCTGTGTTATCATTTCAAAATGGTGTGTATAATTTTTGGCAGTCCTTTTATCAGCACTGTCTGCTTCACCATGCCTAGTTACACTATGAGCCCCAGTTCTTGTTTTAAAATCATGAAACTACTCCTTATTGGCATGAAATGTTCACTATTATCACTCATTGCTGGATTATCCTTTGTGAGATCTACATTTACAGCCCTAGCTTTTTCACAAATTGTAAACTCAGGTAGGCTATAACCTGTCACAGTATTGATCATGACTTACTCATTTGAATAACACCTTTAGCAACACTAGCTTCTTTATACAAATATTTTCTCCATAAGATTGTCAAGATGGTGGATTTCAACATGCTATACATACTAGCAAGATCAGTCACACAAATATCACCCTCATATTTCTCCACAATTTCCTTCTTTTCTATTGTGACTGCTTTCTTTACCTTCCCTTCCTTCCTTATCTTCTTTTCTAGATTTTGGGGACCCATGTGGATAGCAGTAATCATAACCATTATATATAGCACTGACCAAAATCATGTCTACAAACACATGCATCTGGGCTCAGACTGACACTTCAGTGTGCTTTCATACACTTTTCTGGCATTGGAAGACTTTGTTTACAACTGCCCAAGCAGCCAGCATTTGGGTCATAACTCAAGATTTTGGTTGTAAGTTAAACCTAAAATTCTGGTCACAACCCAAGTCATCAGCATGTGAGCCTGATTGTAACTCAAGGGCCCACTGTAAATCATTCAAATGGAAGCATACTGGAATAAAGGCCTCTGTTTGCCAGTTCCCAGCAAGCCCAGGTACAGTGGGGAGGTACATCCCAAGGCAGTCATTCTCAGGAGTCTACCCAAGGCACAGACCCAAAGGGACCCACGGGGCAGACCTGGATGAGGAGACAGATGAGCCCATACTGTGGAAAGGTTGCCCATACCACTGGCATCAGGTACCTGGGCAGGCTTGCTCTCCAAAGTCTTTGTCCTTCCTGCCTGTGCAAAACTTCAGCCTTTCTGGCAGCCCTTGAGAGAAACCAGTCAGAGCACGGGGCCTTACAAGAGCGCAGCAAGGGCCTAAAGGGAGCTATCGGAGAGAGCTGTGCCATGCATGTGTGGAGGGGCCATGGAAGGAGTTTAGGGCCCCAGGCCACAAGCACAAGTGTTGGCTTCCCAGGTGGACTTCCCCAAAGCTGTGGTCCATCTGTGGCATGAAGCAAAAGATTTCAGCACAGCAGTTTGTTAGTGAGGACTTTTTGGTGGTGTCTCTTCCAACATACCAAAACTCCATTTTCCTGTTCTTTCTCATGGTTTATTTTCTTTTCTCATCAAGTAGCATATGTGACTCACACACTTGTCTCTTTCTGGCCCCAAAGCCTCACATACTTCTGTGCCTGCATGCTGATGAATGCTGTTATACAAACTATCTAGTAATTAAAAAAAAAAAAAGCTATGCATTTCTCTTTTTTAATGTTACTTACTTCCAAATGCCTCTGTGTAAAAATGGCCCCAACAAAATGTTGTGTGCCCCCCACAGGGAAGAGAAGTCCTTGTGCTCTACTCCAACACACACACACACACACACACACACACACACACACACACACACACACACACACACACACACACACACACGCACACACACACACACACACACACACGCACACGCACACATGCTTTCCAGGGCCAGCCTGGCCTGAGCTGGAGGAAAGCTGCTTCCCACTGCATCAAGAGGCTCTCTTGGCTCGTCCAAGGCCCCTGTCCACCCCAGGTTATTGGCATCTGCTGGGATTCACCTGCAAAAGCAGGAATTTATAGATCTTTTCCTTCCAAGTAGGTCCCATCTTTTCTCTGGTCCTTCTGGAACACAAATGGAAACAAGTCCCCTGCTTATGAACCAACATAATGTTTCTCTGCCACAATCAAGCCAATAGCTTTGTGTATTCCTAAAAATATAAATAAATGGCAAATCCCTAGGCTCACATCACCCCCCCAATCCGTGCTCCAACCACCTGTAGCACTCAAATGGAAAACAGTCTGGTGGAACTCACCTACAAGATAATCCCCTGCTGAAATGTAGGGAGAAGCCTCTAGAATGGCCTGGTGCCCTACGGGCTCTAAGTCCTGGCTTTTGCCTTGGCTGTAACCCAAGAGCACCCTTCCTTGGGTTTCAGTTTGCCCATTAGTAAAATAAACCTTGTAGTTCTAAATTCTAGAATTCTGTACTCCTAATGCTGAGCGTTCATGATGTTTACTTTAGGTGAAAAGAATTTTTTTTAGGCCTGCAAAGTTCAAAATAACAGTAACATGGATGATTTTGCATTAATTCAAAGCTAAGTGAATAGCTAGACTAGTGCTGTCCTGTGATTTTGATGGTAAAAAGTGAATCAGTTGGGAAATTTCCTGTTCCTCAGGGTGTATATCTTCAGTATAATTTTCTTTCTCAGCTTTATAGCCAAAATAGCTTTCTGTCCATTTCTTCACAGACACTGTGAGCAAATCTCCCCTTGATTTGGCTCACAGCCACAGTTCTCAATCAGAGGGTCTGGATGGAGCTGGTGGTGCCACAGGAGGTAGTGGCCTATTTGTCAGAGATCTGGCTTCCCTCTCAGGCAACAGCACCCTGGGTTTCAGCAGGAGCATGGGGCTCTGAGGAATCTACCCTGCAGCCTCCTACAGCTGTTTGGGGTCATCACAGAAGACAACATCTGGCCATTGCCCCTGTAGCATCACCCCAACTCTTGTTCAGCTTTAAAATCTGATTGGTGCATGTAGGGCTGGTACTGGTTGGCAGAGGGAGACCCTGAACACCTGATGGTACCAGCAAACATGAGCTAAACTGTAGTTTTTCAGGAAAACAGTTGATTTGGAATTGTTCTTGATTAATGTGGTTCATAAATTTAAAAATTGCTACTGAGGACCTGTGGTCCTACCCAGCATATTATCATTTAATGTGGGGAAAATACTTCTGAGAAGCCAAGAAGGGAACAGATATCTGAAGAGCAGACTTGAGTCCTTTGGATGGGTTAGATCATGTCACCCATGGCCACTGTAGCCTTGTCCTTAGCTTATTTACAGGATTCTCAATCAGGTTCACCAGGGACCCATAGGGAAAAAAGTGCCAGGTGTTTCAGACCTCCAACAAAGGCAACCTTTGCTGGTATATGGAGGCCAGTGGCCCTTGGAGGCTTGTGAACTATTTACAGGAGTTTTCTGATGGAAGGCCAGGAAATCACTGAGTGTTCTCTTTGTTTTCCTGCAACTGGCTAACACATTATGTCCTAGGAGCAAACCTAAACTTGTGGATTTCTAGGTTATAAGAGGACATGGATTAATCAGACCATTTACAGAACCCTGTCAGCACACACCAGAGGGAGCAGGCCAGCCAATGCCAGTGACATTCTGTGATTTCTTGTAGCATGTTTTGACCATCCTTTTCTTATTAAACATTCAAATCCCTCATGTCCTCTGAAAGAGGATTCTGTCATCTGCTCAACCACTGCCCAGTAATCCAAGACATATGCCTGGAGCCACAAAGGGCTGCATGTCCTCAGGGCCTGTTTCCACCACACCATACACTACACACAGACACACACACATACACACACAGACACACACACACACTGCACAGAGACACACACACTACACACAGATACACACATACACACTACACACACACACACACACACATACACACATCAACTATTCCTTACATGGTGGCCAAGCATGTACAACTACGGTCCCTATGAGACTCACTGCCTGGGCCTCAGCCCTAGAATCCTGCTGAGCCATCTTCTTCAGCCTCAGCACTGAGGACTGCTTATCCTTAGCAAGCCAAGGTGGAGGTCAAAGTGAAGACAGAGTTCTTCCCCTAACCATAGAGGAAAGACCTTTCACTGGCGGAGAAGTTGCCATACAGCCTAGGCCTGGCCTCAGCTCTAGCACCAAGCTCACCACCCCGCTGCTGTTCACCATTATCTTCCTGGCCTTCTGCATGGCCAGATGTGGCAACACGGTGGCCTTGGCCGTGAAAGCCTCATTCTCACAGCTTCCTTCTGCCCACATTTGGCCATCAGCCTCCTAGACTCAGCAGTGCTGTGCTGACGTGACTTGAGGTGGCTCCCAGCTGCCAATGGCTAAATATTTAGGGATGTGGCCAGGCGGGTGTTTAAAAGTTGCTATTTCAAAAGGCCCCTTGGATAGGAATACTTATTCCACAGAAACTGGCAAATACCAAGGGCCATAAATGAGAGCCTTGCTTTTCCGTTCCCCTCCTAAACAGCTGGTATACTTGCTTGCCATGGAGAACTATTAAGGCACAAAGAAGACAGGATTCCTCCCAGGGCTCCTGACAAGCCTAAGCAGAAATAGGTTATGAGGAAAGACACCAATCAGGTAGTTCTATCACCCACAGGAGCTTGGAGAGTCAGGACCAGAAAAGTTGGAACCCAGGGTCAAAGAAGAGCATGCCAGTGGATGGCACCACACAACACCACCCCCCAGGTATTCCTCCCTATGCCCACCACCACTGGTTCTGGGCACAACCCCCTTCTGCCTAAGACAGCTCTGCAATTCCTATGTCTCGGCCTCCTTCCCTCCAGTGTGAAAGGAAGTACCTTTGACCAACTCACTGTGAGTTACAAGTGGTGACCACAATGCATGGTGCAGGTTTAAATTAGAAAGAATTATTATAGTAAAAGACACCCTCTACTAACCCCCCTCAAAATACCCTCTAGTGTATGTCTGTGAACTCCAGTCAGAGTCACACAGCACAGCATCGTGGCCTTTTCCACTCTGTAGCCAGAGGTGGAAAGCTCAGAAGCTTGTGAATTTCCCAAAGTGACAAATACAGAAATGTTTGCTATGGAACAACTCCCCTCCCGCCTGTTGGTTGCAGAGTTGATGGGCCTAGGACATGAAAATTCCCTGACATCTAATCTTTCTCCCACCTGGGCAAAATCGCCCCTCTCCTTTGCCCACCCAGGGGTAATTTTACAGCTGAGAGCTTCCTTAGAGTCCATCGGTCCTCCTAGAAATGGGCTGCAACCCCCAGGTCCCCAGAACTCCAGGGCATCTCAATCCTTTACACCTTGCGGAGGATCAGCTTAATCTGATATTTCCCTCTCATCCCCTTGATTCAGTGCAACTGAGAGAGTGGGAATAAGTCTTAATCACATGCATTAGTGGGAGAGTTAAGCATGGATAATACAGAGCAGCAGGTAACCCCAAAAATATTTCCATGTGGCTCCAGGATATAACGTATGAGTCATTAATTATACAAAGGAATTAGAATTGCCTATGTAAATTGTGACCACACAATGGATGGAGACAGAGCTACTGCACAGTTTTGACTCCAGGGGTAACTTCCAGCTGTAGAGACTGTAAAATCCATGGTATCCCTGGAGTGATGCATGCACAGCTTATTCATCTGTATGCGGAAGCCTTAGTAGAGGCTGATGGGGCTTTGTGAGCAGGAAGGGAATGTGGGTAGGAAGAAACAACAATCAAAGATCACACAGAATTGACCATAGCACTGGGAAAAGATAGTACAAGAGTCAATATATGAAATGTAGATACATGCAGCACACAGCCACCTATAATAAGGCACCATCACAGTCATATGGACTCATGCTAATTCATATAAAAAGAATCAGAGAAAGACCAAAGGTCTTTCCAATGTTTAACTATGTTTATGAGAACCAAAAAGTTGAGGGTCCTTTGATTACTCGAGGCCCAGCTGGTGTGCCGAGGTGGGGGTGCTGCCAGGGGACAGGTGGGAAGAAGCCAACTGTTCTCAGTCTGCTGAGCCTCACTCACTCGGGGCTGGGCAGAGAGCAGCACATGCCAGCTGCACTCCCAGAAGGCATGTTCCCTTATGACACAAGAAAGGAACTTCCAGAGTAACGAGGACCTGATGCAGGAGACTTTGGTCTCTAAGTGATCCCATGTTTGCGGCCTGTTGCTGATTTTAGCCACAGAAATGAGGCAAGTCACTATTTACTTTCCTCTCGGAGGCAACAGTGAGTGCCCTGCCTGGTTTTCCAGTCTGCCTGGCATTGGAAATCAGCTTGGCCTCTGCAATCCAGCACAGCCCTTTAGGGCCCGCCACAGGGCCCATCAGTCTCAAATCTAGGCATGTCCCCAGGACCCTTGACTCCAGTGTGTCTGGAAAACAAGCTCAGTAGCCCCCAGCTCTGGTACTGCTACGGAGCAGGTCCTTCTGGTGTCTGGGCCCAGAGGGAGGCCACTTAAACTGTGTTGCTCCTCAGCAAGGCCACCATGCTCCTCAGGCAACTCCAGAGGCCTGGGCATAGACCTGTATCTGTGCATGCCCAGGTAGCACCACCCAAAGCACAGGCTCAGGATCCTGTGTATCCAGGTCCCCCATTCCTGGCCCCCTCCCAAAGTCCCATTCCCTTAGTGTAAGGGTAGGCACGAGGCAGGACCTTGTAAAGGTTTAGGCATGAAAACTGAAACCAGGTTCCAACCTGAAAAAAACACAGGAACATATTGCCTAGCAGTGAGAAATATCTCTTTAAGTATGACACAAAACACTAATATCCATAAAATATGAAAATAATTTGACTAGATTTCTATATAATAAAGAAAAAAATTTTAAACAAAACAAGTGAAAAGATAAATCAAAGCCTGGGAAAATATATTTGGAATTTATATCAAAGGTAAAATATCAGTTTCTTTAAAGTTTATAAATCTCTGTAGGAGTTAAGAGGTCCGACAAGTAGCATCCCTTCTCCTGCCTAATTTCTCTACTAACAAAGGAGCAGGCAAATTAGTAATCAAAATCAGCTTTCTGACTGATGCCACTGCTGTAATAAAGGGTGGGCCTCCCAGTATTGGATTCTGGGAGAAAGCAGATCTATCACCAATTCATAGGAAGCTCTAGAAGTCTATGGGCCTCACCTAGAAGGCATAGGACCTGTAACACTAAGCTTGGGGCATAGCCAAAGGCCACCAAGTGCATTTGTTCCCTTCAGGCGGATCCCAAAGGCAGGGAGAGACAGAGAAATGGCTGACCGAGCTGTACATACCTGCTCCTCCTAAACTTACTCATCAGATAATTTACTCTTCTCCCCGACATTAGAGTGAGTGGACCAGGCTCAGAAGAAGACAAGGATACTAATGTTTTGTCACTAAAAATATAAAACATGGAGAAGATAATCTCCCTTCCTTCCAATAAGTCCCAATAAATCAGTAGAAAGAGACCAACAATACAATAGAAAAATAGGAAGAGGAGATGAACAGACTCCATGGAAAAGAAATTCAGTTTTACACACGCACATGCACACACACATGTTATAGAAACATAAAGTGAACTTTTACATTTTAAAAAAGTTAAAAATTCAATTTAAAAAAATTCATCACAGTAAAAATTCAATTTAAAAAAATTCATCACAGTAAAAGACACAGTATCATTAACCCCCTCAAAATAGCACCTTTTGCTTTGTACACACTTATCCCATTGTTCTTGCCACTTTTTAAGGCAGGTCTGGAAGTCATCCTTTGTGTCTTTGGTTGCACTGTCTTGGCTGTTTTGATGTCCTGAATCAATCCAAAATGTTTACCTTTCATAGTCATTTTGATTTTGGAGAAGTACAAGAAGCCACAAGGTACCAAATCCAGTGAGATAAATGAGAACACCTTTGATGTCTTTGTTTAACAGAAATTGCACTAAATGTTTTGAGCATTAATTTAGGACATTGAGATAAGCACAAAAGCACATCTGAAGATACTCATGAAAGAGGAATTCCAGAACCGCTTCAGAAAGTGGCCAGATCAGTGGATAAGTGTGTTCAAAGTGAGGGGGAGTACTTTGAGGGGACTAATGGCAGTGTGTCTTTAACTGTAATAATTTTTTAAACAAACACTATATTTTTTATCAGCCCTTGTATACATGAAAAATGCAGAGCCACTGAAACTATGTGTGAATCTAAATGAAAACTACAATGAAATAACATTAATATTTTGCAAATAACCAAAAGTTGAAAAACTTGTCACCCACCACACTGTGCTGGTACAGGTTTGGGGTAATTGCCAACAGGTATCACAATTCCAAAGGCAATAGTTTTTAGACTCTGTAGAGCATATCTAGGCACATATCCTACTAATTTTTGATATCTGATAAGCATTGGAGCATTGTTCTTATAAATGCAAAAGATGGGCATCAACTCAAACTTACAACAATAGAGAATTAATTAAATAAATTAAAGATTATCAGTACAACTGCCTCCCTCAGCTTATGTCTAGGGGCCTCACCCTGGGTGGAAAGAACATCTCTGATCATCCTGGATCTGGTCTACCCCTGCTGGGTGAAGAGATGGGGCAGAGCTGCTGTGCCCCTCAGAAAACATGGTTGTTGGCCTCATACTCATGGGCCTTTCTTGTCATGCTGCTGACTGTCAGTTTTCTCCCACGAAGACAGCCCAGGGCTGGCAAAAGGAGCCATCCAAGCAGAGAAAAGATGACCAAAGCTCAGCTACAGAATGCCAGTAACCTTTGAGTTTGAGAAGGTTCTAGAAGGTGTGTAAGTTACTCAGACCAATCATGATTATAGACTCTGCATATTTCTTCCCCTGTCTACCTGGCCGCCTTCTTCCTTTTACTTAGTTCTGCCACCAAAAATCTCCCCATTAGAAATCCATCCCATTTATTTCTAAACAATACAAGACCCTTAGGATGAGGAAGGTGGGCTACCTGTTCTTCCCCTGTTAGTGTGAATTTTCTTTATCAGATACTCACTGGAATTTGCTGCCCTGGAGGAACAGATGATGGGCATGCTGATTTAGAAAAAGGTTACTCTTTGAGCTGAAGAGGGCAACTGGTGAGCCATCCAGAAAGTGGGTCTGAGCAACCAGAGGCCAAAACAAGCGCATGGGGGAGACAGGTGCAAAAGAAGGGCCCCAGACAAGAACAAACTCTGCCAATTGAAAGGCAAACTGCTAAATTCTTTTTTTTTTTTTAAGTAAAGGAAAGATAACATAGTAATAGGGGGGCTTACTGAATTACAGACAAAGTGGTAGGAAATTATCAATGGTTATTGTTTTACATATTGTTATCTACAAGATAGTTTCTCAGGAAAACAAATAGACAAATAATAGTGAGTTACAGAAGACAGTGGTGGGTTATTATCAATGGTTGTCGTACTATACTTTGGTATCTTCGAAGTGGTTTCTAAAGAAAATAAATAGAGCTATACATGAGTTACCAAT
>NW_004955469.1:3364031-3380866 GCF_000276665.1 Chinchilla lanigera | reverse complement strand
ATATGTAAGGGAGAGGAAGGAGCTGCTTGGGGGCATTCCTCCCCCATTCCACCCTGGTGAGTGCTTGCGGGTTAGCTGTGTGCTGCCGCCCTGAGATGCAGCTCTCTGCAATGTGCCCCTCTGCCTTATAATCCTGCCAAGTATGGATTAAAACTTCCACGAACTGTAAGCAAAATAAACCTTTCATTCCTTAATTTTGGGAGTCAGGTATTTTGTCCCAGCAGCGAGAAAAAAGGTAACCAAGACAACCTCCTCAACAGTGACTCAGGTGTGATGGCTGGAAGGAAGGCCAGGATTGAAAAAAAGGACTAAGAGACTTGCACCTGTGTGTAGCAACAGGCTGTTTTCTCTTTCCTCTATAGCCATGATTACCCAGGGCTCCTCCATGGAGATGACAGTCTGGTCAGAGGGAGAAGGCAGAGTATGCCCCAGGCCCCCTCATTCCGGTTAACTGGTAGGATGGGTCTGAACTCTGGGGCCTCCACTTCAGAGGGCAGATCAATCTCCAGTGGTCACCTTTGCATTCAGGGGATGGCCCAGGGGGCTTCTTAGGGCAGTTCCTCTTGAGATGGCCTGACTTTTAACAGTGATAGCAGATGAATGTAGTCATGGAGTTCTTCTTGGGGCCCCAAGAATCAGACTTAGAGTCTGCTTCTCTTAGTGCTGCAGCAAAAGCAGCTGCTTTTTCTCGGTCTCTTTGTTTTCTCTCCTTTGCTTCCTCCTCATCATGGCTATAGAATACTGAGGAGGCAATTCTTACTAACATCTCAAGTGAGCCATCTGGGGCAAAAGCCATTTTTTGTAGCTTTTTCTCTCCAGCCTCCCAGTGCATTGGGACTCCACAACCACTTAGTGTCCTCTTCCCAGCCATCAGCATAGGCAGCAGGAATCTTGGTGCAGACCTCTCTGGAGCTCCACGTGCTTCTCCACCGCAGCCTGTACTGTCAGGGGAAGAATGGCTTCCAAGGGGTCTCCCCACATATTGCACAAGGTCCCCCTGGTTTCCAGCTTCCGAACCGCTCTCATGACTCTGGTCAACTAGATCTCTGAGCCTGTATTCTCATGTTCTCCAAATCTTTATTCAGCAGCTGCTCCTCCACTGACTCTGGACCTTTCTGGTTCTCAACAGCAGGGGCAAGAGCAACCCATTGTGTGACATCTATTCCCAGGGGTTTCTCCACGTCAGGATGATTCACACACATTCCTGGGTGGGCCTCCATGGCCAGTGAGGGGCAGGCCAATTGTGCCATTGCTTCTCTGTGCCATGATAGTTCCCAACACATGGTGGTGGCTGGCCTCAAGGCCAGCATGCACCAGCATGCGTCACTGCGCAGCTTCCCGGGCACAGGCAGCCCACCTCCCGGGCACCTGTAAGAACTGCTAAATTCTTGTGGGAGAGGCAGATACTGCTGTGGAAAAGGAAACCTGTGGGCTGCTACTCAAAGCTCCAGTGAAGACAAAAGCCCTTGAAGCCACAGTCTTCCAAATGTTCTTTCCTCAGCTCCCTTCCATCCTGGAGAAATCAAAGAAAATCTCCTGGGAGGAAACCACAGAAAAATGAAGCACTCACTGGCCATTCATCAGTAGGAAGCCTCAGTTCCAGAGCCACACCCTGAGAGCTGCTGCCTGCCATGGAAGGGCAAGCAGCACAGTGCTTGGCCCTGGCAACAGCAAGAGGGATGCAAAGGACCCTGGAGAAGTTGCACAGTGAGCAGCAGCCAGGAATCTAGTGCTGCATAGCTCTGAGCTAGGCTTCAGAGCATGCGTGTACATGTGTGCACACATGGGCAAGAGCCTGTGCAGGGGCATGCACTGCTTCAGACTTGGCTGGCTTCTGTCATTTCTGCCCTGGGCACTGAGTGAGACAGCAGAGAGGAAGTGGGACGTGGCCTTACCTTTTGTGCAGTGCCCTCCAAACGTGACTCCCTTGTCAGAAGCGGTGCACCCATCTGTTATGACCTCTTTTGTTCAGTTCCTCTCCCCAAAAGACATGAAGTTGCAAACCTACCAAAAATGGGCCTCCAGGCACCAGCTGGCACCATAAGTATTTAAAGTATAAGCATCACTGGACTAGCAAACTTGAGAGTGTGTGGCCATCAAACTCACTCAAGTTCAGATTTGTAATAAATGCCACACCAACAAAATAAAACACAACTGTTCCCTCAATAGGTTGTAGGCCTGCCAAGGTGAGTTGCATTAGAAACTAAAGTTCAGATGAAAATAATGGAAACAACAGTACTACAATTAATAATCAGAAACTTCTCTAAGATATACAGATAAAAAGAGAGAGAAATAAAATCCTCATAACAATTCCATTGGAGAGGTACTAGTATTAAGCATTTTACAAGTAAGAAAACTGCCAAGAAATTCCTTTTTTTCCCCATAGAGTTTGGCTGGGTTCACTGGGTAATTCACCGTGTTCTTCACAGTGTAGTTGGACATAGTGACCAATGAAAGCCCATGTCTTTCTGCTCAGAGAGGTAAGGCTTGGCCATGGCATACCACATGCACTATATAGGGAGTTCTGCTACTTACCAGCTGAGTGACCTTGGGAAAGTTCCCAAGCCATGGGGTTTCTTACCTATAGGAGGATGAGAATGGTGGAGGTGATCACTCAGGCTCCTCCAGGCCCACAAGACAAAATAAAAATAGGGTCTTAGTGCTTGTCTCAAAATACATAAACCAGGCAGTTTAAGTGACAAATAATTATTTACTACAGTTTGAAGTTGGAAAGTCTAAGATTAAGGCACTGGTGGGTTTGGTGTCCAGTGAGATGGTGAAGGCCTCCTCCTGGTTTGCAGGTGGCTAGCTCCTTGCTATAGCCTCATAAGGTACAGGCAGGTGGGGGAGTAGTTCTGGTTTTCCCTTTGCTGATAAAGCCACTAAATCCATCATGGGAGCCTCTACTCAAACCTATTTACCTCCCAGTCAAACCTATTTACTTCCCAGTCTCTACCTCCAAATACCATAACAGTAGGGAGGAGGACTTCAGTATAAGAATTTTGGGAAGACACAAACTTTCCTCTGTAGTGGGGCTGACAGATGAGTATCATACCACCTAACTGCTGCTGGACAAGGCATCTTGAGAGAGTATACCATGCTTATCACACACCCTCAGCACAGCTGCCCCTCCCTTCTTTCTGTCTAACCACCTGTTTATTGGCTAAAGGCATGTATTGTAATTATAGGGAACCTCGGGCCTCTGTCCCAAGTCTCCATTCCCAGACCATTGCGTAGCCCAAGACTTCACACCCATTCTTCAGGGAGAGTGAAGACTTTGAGCTCCAGCCAGAGGGTAACTGGAAACCCTTTACTGGTTCCCAGATCCACCCCTTGAGGACCTGCATATTCTAGCTTGTTATTGTACTCATTTGCTAAAAGCCAAATAAAGACCTTGCACCTGAAAGACACTGAACCTTGTTTGGTACTGGGAGTTCCAGGGTGTGAAACTAAAGGTTAATCCTATCCTCCTGCACCAGGAAGAGAGCTGAGGAATCAGAGAAGCTGCTTGCCAAAGCACACAGCTGGCCCTGGATAACTTCCCAGTTCTGCTGGACAAAGAAGGGTGGGCCACTGCACAAGGGCTAAACAGTCAATGCCTCCCCAGACAAGTGGTCCAGTCAAAGGAAGCCCACAATCCCGGGTCTCTGTCGGTCCCAAAGCTTGGCTTGCACTTTGGCAGAAGTACTATGACAGCCTGGAGTTACCACCCACTGCCAGCTAGTGGTGGCACTCTCACTATCTCTAATGAACATGGTGTGTGGCTACCATGATCAATCAGTAGCCAGAAGAGCTGCATAAGTGATAAAAATCCCAGACATCTATGGTTGCTCAACAGCCACCCAAGCTGATCATACTAAACAATCACCACTGATTATAGTTACTTATCATAGATCCAGGGGTTGACGGACCCCAGCTAGATGGTTCTTCTTCTGTTCTCCCTCATGATCAGTAGTGGCTGGGGCAGGAGACATCCTTGAGGTTCCCTCACTCACACATCAGCTGTGAAGAAAACTAGGATGCTTAACTATTGGCCAAGTACCTCCATCATGGCCTCTCCCTTTGGCCTGGGCTTCCTTCCTTTAGTCCCTTTTAATGTTCTGCTCTGTGATGGGAGATACAGGAGAATGAAGAGCCTTAAGGTAAGTTACCCTCCCACTCCCAATTTGGTCTCCTCCAGGAGATGGTGCCCCAAAATCAAGAACTATAGAACCATAGGAGCAAGGCAAAGGCAAAGACAATGAGATGAGGTGATTTCAGCAACAAGAGGGAGTGAGATCCACTGAGACAGTTTATGAACAGTAGGCTATAAACTTCACCCGGCTGATGCTAACAATGGAGGTGATGGTCTTGTCATTGTTTGTATTTGTTCTGTTCTGTCTTAATATCAAACTTGGGGAGTAAGGCAGGTGATGAAAGCAGTATTTAGGCCCCAGGGCAAGAGCAGAGGGGAAAGATCCAAGTTGAACTAAGTTCTCTCTTCCCATTCTTATTAATCATTTACTCTTCCTATAAGGGGTTGAAGTTGATCTACACAAGAGTGGTTGAGCAGATCAGAGCTGGCTCATGGATACAAGGGACAGATTTAGCACAGGAGACCCTCTCAAAGGTAGTGAGGGGCTGGCACAATCATGAAGGAATTCAAGCCAACTCTCTGGACAGTTCTGAGAGCTGCCCAGACCTGGCAAACTGCACTCACATGATTAGCCCAAAGCATAGAGCTGGCCTGAGACTGAGAGGCATGCCTAGGGTCAGAGAGGGACTGGAAACAGTAGGTATGGCTTGCCTGGTGTTGCCGTTATTAGACTTCAGCCATGTGGTATTTCGATGAATCAGACTTTCTGCAAAGCTGCCTGATCTCTGCTTACATAATAGCGACCTTAGAAAGGATTCTTGGAATCTCCGCTTTGTGATAGGAGCTCTGCTAAGCATTTTCTGTGCATGTTTCTTTTAATGTTCTTAACCCAATAAGAGATTTTTATCTCTATTTTAGAGATGAGAAAGCTGTGGCTCAGAGGCAGGAAAGATGTTCATGAGCGACAATTAAGTGGAAGAATCAAGACTATGAGTTCTAATATTATGACTCTGCTTGAAGAAAGCCCATCACCTGGGCCACTTCACACCATGCCAGTGACCCTGTGGTGTTGGTGTCCTTTTCCTTCTTCTCCCAGGATAAGATGGAATCTAAGTGACTTTCCTGGAGACAAAAAATTTGGTAAGTATCAGAGTAAGGATTTGAGCCCATTTTCATTTCCACTCCAAGCTCTTTCCAAAGACTGTTATTTGGGCATACAGAGTGGGGTGGGGCTCTCTCCTTCAGCCCAGACTGGCCCCATATAAATTTAAGAAGGAAAAGAATGCAAAACAGAGCTCAGCTTAGCCCCCAGAAGAGAGAAGAAAACGGATCGTTACCAGAGGCAAAGGGCAGGGCAGGGACCAAAGCTAACCAGCCACCATGTCCCATTTTTCACATTAAAAAGAAAGTCACCTTTTTAATTTTATAAATTACCTGTCTTGGAGGGGGAACAGAGCAGGTACTCCCAAGAGTCAAACACCTGCTCTCCTCACCCACCGAGTGCTTCCATCTGCTCTCCTGCCTGGCACATGTCTCCTGTTCCCAGGGAAGTTTTAAAAGAGCCTTCCTTAGCTGAGTCCAAAGAAAACAATCATTTTGATTACAGAGAGGCGCATCTGCTAGCCTGGATTTGTGGGAGAGCCCATAATCCCTGCATTTTACCTCCTATTAGCCCTCTTCTCCGGGAAAGAAATGTCCTGCTCTTTAAAGTTGAGGCCATAAAATTGTGACAGCTCGCTTGCAAACAGAGTGGATTCTTGAACATGAAACAGCCCTTCAGATAAAATATACAACTCAGGTGTGGGAGTGGAGGGCTGGGGGTCTTAAAATTCAATCAGTTGTGAGTTACATTTTATTTTATGGCTCTAGCTGGGCACTTCCCTACTGTAGAACATCACTAGTTCCAACATTTTGGACATATTTCCCATTAGCCTTTTATTTGAAATTTTATGTTTCCCTTCATAAAAACCTTCAGCAGATTAATGTGCTTGAGATGTTTATTTATAAGTACAGATGGTCTCCCTTCAAGTTGTTTTTACTGTTGGGTTGCCTGAGTGTGCCCTTTGTACAGCAGCTAAAGGGTGGGACAGCAACCCAGCAACCAGCATTATCTCAAAGAGATGGGGAGGCACAGAGTGAGGGTGGGAGGAGGGTGGAGGGATATCATAGCCATGGAGGTTTGCTGTGCCTGAGGCACTTGTGACTTCCCTTTGTTACATACTTGGGGGGCTGTGTGGGAACAGTAGGTCTGAAAGGGCCCTGCCAGCCTTCCTCGTCTCCCAGGGGGCCTGGTCCTCTTGGCTCTATGGGACTGTTTAGCCTGGAGCTATTCTTTGAGCTCAAAGGGAAAACCAAGTTCTGACCCAGGGTTGCCCATATTCTTCATGGGTGAGCAGTCATTACTTCTATAAGATACAGTATATGATAATCAAAGATCTTGTAAATTTCTAAATTATATCATTCTTTCCTCCATCTTCCTGCTTCATTATTTTCATACTAAAGGTGAATCATAGCATTAAATTTTAAGGCCGGATATTTATCAGGTGTATGTGTATGGGTTTACTAAGAATCACTAGATTGTACATTTTCACAGTACATTTGGCTTCTCAAATCTCATGCCTTGTAAGAAAACTCTATTATATATCACCGGTAAATATCCCCAGCCTCTGTTATCTTCCCTACTAGGGAAGAGGCAAGCCCACCCTTTGATTGTTAGAAAGTTTTGCCTTTTATTGGCCTCCTTTCAAGTCTCCCATCAGTTCTACCCCTACCTTCTGGGCCAAAATATTACCTTTACTCTGCTTGAGAGATTTGAGGACCGACCACAAAAAGTCCTCCAAATCTTCCTTTCCCCCAGCAATATGTGCTGGTGTCCTCCTATACTACAAGTGAGAAACCAAATGAATGTTTATGAGTTACATCTTTTTGTCTTCCTTGGATTGACAGCTCTTGTGTCAGTGATACTGTTGTGTGCTTGTCAAACATGCCAGTAATTAAGCAGTCATACACTATTGAAAATATAAGCTCTTAACTCATGTTTCTGGGCATCCAGGAGAAATGTTTTTTACCAATTAGATGTCTTTCAATTGTATTGACATTTTCTGAGGCACAAGACCATGAAACTACAGAAACCTCCTACCCAAATGGCCAAGACACTTATATTTCTCTTGCTTTTGCTCTCAAAGGTGTTTAGTGATGTCCAGTAGCACAAGAGAATACAATCCAGGGTTGACATATTAAAAATCATTTGTGTGGTCTTTGGAGAGGGCAATGCCCTGGCCTCCTTATATTCCCTTTGCTTTGTCACCAGTACACAAAGGCCTTCTGCATCTCAGAAACTCTAAAACCAGCCCCTAAAATCCTAGAGGTCCAAAGGAATTATGGGCAGAAGCAACAGAAGTCACCGCTTTAGGTTAAATAAGAGGAAAGATGTACAGTTTTTGGTATCAATGATCTCTTTAAAATATTAATGAGATCAGCAAAGATGCAGCCCCAGGACCTAAAATTTCCATTTCACCCATCCATCAAGCAGCCAGGGCCTTGCTCACGCTGCACTTGGGGCACTCAGCACGCCATTCAGTGCTGCATTGCTGAGAAGAGATTCTGATCTCTACATGACTTCATTTCCATCTGCCTCCACCAACCTGGTTAAGTTGCTGGATTCAAAACTGAGCAACTTACAGACTGCAATTACTTAGGAGAAAGGAGTTCTGGTGTACAAAACGTTGGAAAGCAAACTTGGCTCTTTTCTACCAATCCAGGCACTCTTCACAGGAAGACATCAGTCTATCAAAGATGTGAGGACTGTCACTTAGGCTGAGAAGACTTCCTGAGGAAGAGTGCTTGGGAATGGGAATTGGAATGGAATGGGATAGGAAAGGAAGGGAATTGGAATGGGATGGGAATGGGAATGGGAATGGGAATGGGAATGGGAATGGGAATGGCAGAATTAGTCACTTGGCAGCCAGCAACATATCTGCAGAGGAAGAAAACACAGGTTTATTGTGTAAAACTGTCTGACTCTGAAAAAAATTTGGTACATGCAAACATCTATGCCTTCAATGGCTAGGCCAATTGCCATGGTGCAGGATATCAAGCACCCAAGAAACATCCTTGCCTCCTCCGAAAGCCCCTACCCATGCATCAGGTTCACACTCTGACCTCTCAGTGTACTGAAGCACCCTCCAAATCCTCACCTCTGACTCCTGGTGGAATTCATCTTGGAAAACTCCTCCTTCCAGATGACACAACCCAAAGGCTTGGTGGGCTTCTTTCTCCTAAGGTGAAGGAGAATTATCACTCTGTCTCTTGGACTCCAGAAATGGCAGCCCTGCAGGTGCTGTGGAACCTTGACTGGAATATTCTGCAGCAAATGAGATGACTCCCCCAACTCACAGGAGAAAGGAGAGGTATGCAGTAAAGAAATATCAGGAAACCAGTCAAATTCTGGCCCTACAAAGACAAACCTGTTCATAGAAGCCCTGGGACAACCTGCACAGGACACAATTTGATTTCCTCTGATGGTTGGTTTTAATAAACAACCTCAGTGTCAGGGATTTCTATTCTCTTCTACCTGGCCCTGAATCACAGCCTGCTGAGCAAGAAACACCTTTACAGACCACCAAATCCTTCTCCTTTAATGGACAGGGAAGGAACCCAACCAAATTTCCCCAGATTAAAAAAAAAGACTTTCCCAAAGCCAGGATTCAATAAGAAATAGCTTTTCCATCTGTGTGTAGGGGCACATACTTGTAAGCCCCACAGCTGAGGCAGAAGTGAAAATTCCAGCCTTTTCTGGCCAACTTAGGGACTGAGTGAGACCTTGTCTCAAAATAAAAAATCAAAAAGGTCTGAGAATGTAGCTAAGGGCAAAAGTCCTGAGTTCAATCCCTAATATGAGAGAGAGAGAGAGAGAGAGAGAGAGAGAGAGAGAGGGAGAGAGAGAGAGAGAGAAAGTCCAGAAGGAGCTTCCAATGTGCTCTCTCAGAACTCAAAATTTTCTGTTTCCATTGAAATGTTTCCACTACAGGCTGCATGCACAGAGCTAAAAAAGTTCTCATAAGACTCTCTCTTTCTCTCTCTCTCCCTCTCCTTCTCCCTCCCCCTTTCCCTCTCCCTCCCCCTCTCCCTCTCCCTCTCTCTCTCCCTCTCCCTCACTGTCACTCACTTTCTCTTAGGTATGTACCAAAGATAATAATACTCCTCCAACTTACTTTGTGTCTGCTGATTTCTCTTGTTGAGTAAGCCTAGCTGATATGTCCTACTTATGAGAAAGATGCTAAATGAAAAACAGCTAAGAACCCTCCCCAGAAGAGACCCACAGCCAGTACCGAGCCCAGGAGTGGTACCATACGTATGTGTATGGGGTAAGGGTAGGCATATGGGGGAGCAGTATGCACGAAGTCCTAAGCAAAGCATGCTCTAGACAGCCCAGTTCAGTACATGAACTACAGAACACTCAGGCAACCTCCAAGAGGGTGTGAGCTGAAGGTTGGTGGCACAGATGAGGAGGGAAGAAAGGGAGGGACAAGTCTTCTTGAGATCTAACAAGGAGAGTAGCAACCCTGGGAGTGGCCTGATAGTGTTTTGAGTGTGCAGACCCCGTCTACCTTTCTCCTCCAGGAAGGGCAGTTAACAGCTCTGGATGAGAGTACTGGAGCCTTGTGGTACATTTTTGTTTTGTTGTGTTCTTTGTTTCTGTTTTTGTTTTTGTTTTTTTGCCCCTTCAGTCTTATCCTCCAAGGGCAGCCTTCTCATCCAGAGCCTAGCTCCACAACTGCAGACTCCCAGGCGTGTGTTCATCACCTTTCCTTAACTCAGGCCATTGTTGTTCTGATTCTGTATAGTCAACTTTTAAAAGTATGCTGTGGTACGGTTAGTAACACTGGAATATTTAAATTTATTTGTGTGCCTTTTTCCAAAATTTCACCAAGCACCCAATGTATTGTCCCTTTACCATGTACAGGCCATCAGTTTTATCATCTCTTCCCATCCAGATAGAACTTTTCTAAGTGGTCTTTAAACCACATATTCCAGGTGATGGAACGCAGGAACCGATGTCAACCTCAGTGGACCGTAGTGAAGACCAAGTGAGATTATCAGTGAGAAGAGCTGGGTGAAAGGTCACATGTCGGGCATGCCAAAATTATAAACATGATGATTCTGACCAGGCCCCTGATCCCTGAGATATGGACCACAATGGACACTCCTTCCTGCCACAAGGGTCTCTTCCCTGGGTCCCAAATTCTTCTCAAGGGACACAGACCAGAGTCACTACCAAGTCCTATAAGACCTTGGGGAAGATGCTCTGCCTTCCTGGGCATTCTTCTTAGCCATTCAATAAAGGGATTATAGTTCTCAAAAGACAGGAGAATTTGGGGTTCCCTTCCAGCCTTATGTTCTATATATCATCCATGCTGTTGTCCACTGATTTCTCAAGGAAGACAACAGGTCCTGCCAGAACTGACCAGAACTTCTAAGTGGGTGTGACTCCATCTAAACAGGGCATACAGTATGCACACATGTGAAAACAGTCCCTGAGCACCGGAAAGAACCAACAGCACCTCCCCTGCAGGTTCTGGGTTGCAAAAGGTGAAGGGAACTCCATGAATTTTCCAGTTCATGTTTCACTTTAGATTAAAAGAAAAGCCACAGTAAAATAAACCGTGTCAATCAGCTCTGCTGTGCAAACAAGTGGTTGACGATGTCATGAGACAGCTCACATTTTTTTATGGAGTGGCCAGCAACAAAGATCCCAAACCAAACCTTCTCTCTTACGGCTATATGAAAAAGGAACAAGGAAAGCTTTTGTTTTACCTGTGGGAGCTGCTATAGCCAGCCCTTGGGGCCCTGAACAGCCCTTCTAAGCAAGGAGCCTGTGCCTGCAGCTATCTCTAAGGCCCAGCAACCTGGATGTGTTGGGCTGAGGGCCCAGAAGTCTTGGCTCCTGAGGCTTCTGCCTACAGAGGCTGGACTGGGATCTCCCCCTTAGGGCCTTGCTGACCCATAAGGCAGCTTCATTCAAATTAGAAAAAGACAGCCCTTATCACCTGGATGTGACTCCAATTGGCAGGCAGGCAGAGCTTTTTGCAAATTAGAAAAAGGTGCCCCTACCTCTAGACCACTTGTCTGCAAACTTTTGCTATCAACAGTCAGATAGTAAATATTTTAGGCTTTGTGGATGTAAAGTCTCTTTCATAACTCCTTGGCTGTGCTGTTGTGACACAAAAGCAGCCACACCCAGCGCATCAACAAATGGACATGGCTGCAGTCCGAAATCCTTGCACCCACAGAACCAGGCAGGGCTGCTGATTGAACTAAAGAGCCACCATTTTCATGGGATAGACACCTTAGTGATTCTTAGCACCACCTTTCAAGCCACCTTCCTTCTGGGTTCTCAAACCAACAGCATCCAGCTCTTCAGGTCATGCTACCCGATTCCACTGAGTACTCCAAGCCAGTGAACTACACTGAGCTTAGCTTTGAAAACCAGACTTCTTCTATTACTTGAAGAGATAAAGACAAGGTCTGCAGAGACAGGAAGTTTGACAGAGCCAAGTCACAGGGCTTCTCAGATGAGTAAAGCTGCCGGTCTCCTGAGGCCTCTTCTTTGGCAAAGTGCCAGTTAACCAATGAATAATTGGTTAGAGTGGAAGATTAAGATAGTCGGCAAAGAAGAGTTATTTCTGGATGTTTTCCAGTTTTTTCCCTAACCAGTCATCCAATTACATTAAAATATGGTGGTGGCTTCAATGCAAACTACAAACAGCCCACAACCTTGCAATACAAGCACCGTCTGCAAAAATTCCATTCCTTACAGCACCCAGAAACAGCTGCGAGAACAGGACCCAGGAGCACTGGCCTGGCTTGGTGCAGCATCCTCTGTTACCTTGCTCACTTGTTTTGACTTTCACAAGTATCAAAACCTTTCCATCTTGCACTCAGAAATTAAATTCTTCCCTGTCATCTATGGAGGCCACATTTTGTTAGAAGGTAACTGGTCATTTGCAAATCTAAGAGAGACAGATCACTTTAACGAAGCTCCTAACTCAGACCAAGTGATGAAATGGTGGACAAGATTACAACACGTGCTGGCCTACAGACTATGGAGACCTTTGAACTGACTCTGGCTTTTGTGAGATCACACCAAAAATAAAAAGCAACCGGGGGAGGCGGCCAATTCTGTGGAAGCTGCAGATGCTAGCTGATGTCTCTCTAATTCAATTATCCAGAAGAAAGTGTGGATCACTGTGAATATGTTTATAAGTTCCTATAATTTATCACCCTTTGTTTTTCTTTATGAGGAGCAGATTTTTCCTTCAGTTAAAAAACACAAGGGGTGTGTGTGAGAGACCAAGAGTTGCTTACTTTTTCCTCAGTTGAACAGAAAAGCACAGAAATTCTTGTCCCTGGGACAGCATGGCAAGGGTTTGCCCAGGGCATGGAGGAAATGTGTGGCAAGGACATGGGCCGCAGCTGCACCAATACACATCACACCAGGAATGGAAACAAGGCCAGGGCAACGGCTGAGGGCACTAGTGATGGCTGGAGATGACTCCAAGCCCTGGCGAGGCCCAGCAAATAGAAAGGGGAAGACTTCTGAACAGCAGCAGCACACATCCAGAATACCTCAGCCAGACAGGAGCCCTCGGCAGGAGTGAAGGCCCAAAGACTGGGGGCTGGGGCATGGTTAGGGAAGGCAGGGCCCTTTAGATACTCTCAGGACACATGCTATAGCCAGGCATCTTCTCAGAACTTGCCCCTCGGTCAGGAATTCCTGCCCAAGGATCTCTGCAGCATCACTCCTGCCTTACTACTCCCTCTCCATGCTGGCAGACTCCCAGAAGCTCCCACTGGCCTCTCTCTCACTCCTAAGGTTTGGGCAAGAAATGAGCACTGTGTGGTAGTTGGTGCAAATTGGGTCCCATGTCACTGTGGGGAACTGTGGTGTGCAAGGGTGAGGCCCTGCTGCCTATTCTTTTCTCCAAAGGAGAGGTAGGAACATAGGAGAAGGAGCAGCCAGGGAAGGGTAGGGAGGAGACTTCCCATGTGAGACCCCCAGGGACCATGCAAATGAGCCTGGTCCACTTAGGGAGATAAAAATACATAATCAAATCACTGGGTAGTTTGTTTCATATCAAGAAATAAACAAATGATGTTTGAAATCATCAAAACAGTGACATTCAAAATGTAGGCTAAAGCACGAGCATTGGTCAATTGGAATTGTTGCTGACTGGCCACAGGGCTGGAGCAGGGTCCTAAGAGACCTCCTATGGGGCCACATTCTGTCCTTTAATTTCTGGATCAGTGTGAAGGTTCTGTAATTACCAGGAGGCAAGCACAGCAGGACACCCAAAGAGATGGGGGCAGCAAGTATTCTGGTATTAGAACAACAATTAAGGACATGCTTATGAGAACCACCTGGGCTTTATTCCTGGCATCCAATATATGCACCCTGCATTCACACTTATGTTCTTACTGGGCTGCTCTAAATGTGGGGTTGCAGCCTGTAGCTGCTTCCAGGCCATATAAATTCTTGCCACCCCTGGAATCCATGAGTTACGCGGAAGTCCAACACTTTCACCCTTTTAGGATCTTTTGTAGTCATGGCTGTATTTTATTTTTACAACAGTCCTGAGAGGTAAATGTTACTGATTCTCATGTCATGAGAGAGGAAACTTAAATACAGAGGCATAAAGGAGGGACAGAGGCAACGCTGGGAAGTACATTTGTTGAGACATTTGGTTTCTAGTTGTGGTTCTGACATTGCTCCACTCTGGGACCTGGGCCTGTGCTGTGACTTACTGAAGGCCCTTCAACTCTAAAGTTGGAGAATTGGAAAGATGAGCCCCCAGAGCATGGCACCCCTGTCTTCTGACTTTGTGACTTGTTAGAAAAGGAGCAGTAGCAGAATCAGGACAGGGTCACAAGTTATCTGATTCCTGGTCCAATGCTCACCCTGGCCTCAGTGGACAGTGGGGCAGCCAAACTCTGTCCCTGCTTCTGGACAGAAGAGTTCCTCTCTCTGTGCTCCTCGCCCTGGGACTTCCATCTTGACATCCAAGGACTAAATTGCCACCCTCCTGCTGTGAGAAGCTCTCAGAGGGGCAGATGTGCAAGATACTTATGGGATAAAGAAAAAGGATGGATGGGGAGAGATGAGGTGGGGAGTTCTGAATTTCAACCAGACATGCCCAGGCCAAACCTGACTAAATCCACAGCCACCACACAGGAAGTCACTAATCAAGGCAGACATTGTCTCTTTCAGGCATCCAGGGCCCCGGTCTTGACCTAGTCCAAACTCAGCATTGGAGGTAATGAATCTCTCCTGAGATTGTGTGGTTTCCAGTAAAGCATTCCAGAACCTGAACCTGGCTACAAAGGCGTGTGTATCTGATCACTCCCTCCCCAGCTGGGAACCAGCCAGGGCACCTTCTTCTTATTAGGTTGGAGATACTTCACACACTAAGCTTGAAAAATGCACTGAGGACTCAGACACAGATGGGGAATGGTGTGGCTCTGCAGGAACCCCCATTTCCAGCAGCACTAGACTTTCTCTGAAAGTTCCTTTGGGCAAGAAATTCCATTTCTCTCCATTTGACATTTTCCAACCTTGAAATGGAAATAAGAACTTTCTTATCTTATAGATTCCCATACCTCTGAGGCTGAAGGGAGACAGGAGGAGGTGAGGCATCAGTTATCTGCCAGAGGACTCCTGGATTCAACACAAGAATTAAATATGTGAGAAAATAACAGGGAGAACAAAAAAAGTGTCCAAAATATGGAATTTCAGAGAAAAGAAGCCTGAAGTGAGAATTAGGCTGGAGAACCTGAAAATAGCAGGTTAGACTGAGCCAATTCAATTATATATGAATGTAGACAAATTCCTGAGAAGATAGCAACACCCCCTGTTCCTCCACCCCCAAGTGGTGAGCAGGATGAGAAGGAGGGACATCTGGGCCACTATAGCTACTGGGGAAACTTACCTAATCCACTTTCTATGAAGAGGAGGCCCTGAGTAGCCACACCCACCCAACTCATTTATGGTTAGACTTTGGCTAAAAGTAGCATTTTCCTATTTATCCATACTGGTGTGAACATAGCTGACTCTAGGGTAGCTATGGCCAAGGCTTTTCCCCAGCCATGTTCCTCCAAGAATTATTGGGGCACATGCTCCTTACATTATCATTCTGCTAAATCTCTGGTAACTCCTCGCTGCCAATCTGCACCACCTCAGCAGCATCTTCCTCCACACAAGTCTAATAGAGAACCCTCCTACTCATAAGAATGGAAACAAAGAAAGCCCCCCCCCCCCACCAGGTGACCTCGGTAGGCTTCAAGGCACATTTGTAGTGTAATATGCCCTCTGGGGGTGTTGGCCTGGGCCATCAGCACCTTGGAGAGCTCCAGTTCTGACCTCTGTTGGGGAGTTAACTGGACCACAGTCTGGACATCTTCTGGGAGTAGAAGGAAGAGAAAAGGAGGAACTGATTGTTGCTGAACACCTCCATTAACCAGATATCCAGGCCATCAATTTTAGGGACCTCAAAAATACTTACAGCCCTGAAATCAGCCCAAACATGGTTCCAGGAGCTTCAAGACTTCTGCTTTGGCAGTCCATGAGAGACTGATGTTTGTGATCTTGCTTTGTAACCAAGGCAGTGTAATACCAAGGACTAGTGCTCTCAGGATCATGGGCCCAGACTGCACAGGCTTCATCAGCTTTCATGACTTTAGTCCCCTTCAAACAGTAACCCAACTTTCCTGATTCCTACCATTTATTTCCTGTGTGATGAAGCTGCTGCTCTCTGCAGATGTTCCAGCATCCTCTGCACATACCACAAGAGGAGATGGGCAGCAGCAACTTCAGGAATGGGAAGGCTACTGCTGACTTCCTGGGTCTTCCCCATTCTGCCTCTGGTCACGTGCTCATGGAACCCTGAGGAGATTACCATAAGGGGTGTGTTTCATCAGCTGCTTTTCATTCCTATAGGACCAAGGGTCTCTATGGGGGAAGAGAGGGTGGCATAAGAGACCATCTTCAAGTGAAGACTATGCCCGTACAGAGACAGAAAAAATGACTTTCTCTCTGGAGTTAGCCCAAGTTCTCTTACACTCCCTTTCTCTCATTCTCATGTCCACCCTTGCACTTCCTCACCCATCTCCATCCTGCCCTCCTCTTTCTTGCAGCTGGGTAGTCATAGGCTTCTGTTTGCTTAAAAAGTGTGTCCCACTTCCCAATATTCCACCCAGTCTTCACTTAGGAGTGTAGGTGAGGCTTTGTCATGACCCTGACTTGCCTATGAGACAACTGTGAGTGGACCCTGGGTCGTTTTCCCAACAAACAGGGCTCCTGCCCTCAGGTGGCTGCTCTTTATGTCTTTAAAATGCCACACGGCCAGGACTCTACCACAGTGTCTTGAAGCACCTCAACTCAGGCTTGCAGTACCACCAGAGAGAAAGCATTCCCACAAAAGTAAGAAGCCAACCTTTTATGATTTTACTCATCTGTCTGAAATATGTCAAAGTCCATCTGTTGTTCTCTGCCTGAAGAATACAAACAAAACCCCAGTTCTCTGGACTTTTGTCAGCAGCTTCCTCTGAGGTTTTTGAGATTTTCTGGGGATATTTCCATCCCCTCACACATAAAGGTCAACCAAGGCTCCAAAAAAAAGAGTGATTTTTTTCAAAAAGACTCAGCAAACATCTTGACCTCTGCTGTTTTGTCAGGCTTGGCTTTAACTCTTTATGTGCAAACTCC
>NW_004955469.1:3287968-3363931 GCF_000276665.1 Chinchilla lanigera | reverse complement strand
GAGAGAGAGAGAGAGAGAGAGAGAGAGAGAGAGAGAGAGAGAGAGAGAGAGAGAGAAAGTCCAGAAGGAGCTTCCAATGTGCTCTCTCAGAACTCAAAATTTTCTGTTTCCATTGAAATGTTTCCACTACAGGCTGCATGCACAGAGCTAAAAAAGTTCTCATAAGACTCTCTCTTTCTCTCTCTCTCCCTCTCCTTCTCCCTCCCCCTTTCCCTCTCCCTCCCCCTCTCCCTCTCCCTCTCTCTCTCCCTCTCCCTCACTGTCACTCACTTTCTCTTAGGTATGTACCAAAGATAATAATACTCCTCCAACTTACTTTGTGTCTGCTGATTTCTCTTGTTGAGTAAGCCTAGCTGATATGTCCTACTTATGAGAAAGATGCTAAATGAAAAACAGCTAAGAACCCTCCCCAGAAGAGACCCACAGCCAGTACCGAGCCCAGGAGTGGTACCATACGTATGTGTATGGGGTAAGGGTAGGCATATGGGGGAGCAGTATGCACGAAGTCCTAAGCAAAGCATGCTCTAGACAGCCCAGTTCAGTACATGAACTACAGAACACTCAGGCAACCTCCAAGAGGGTGTGAGCTGAAGGTTGGTGGCACAGATGAGGAGGGAAGAAAGGGAGGGACAAGTCTTCTTGAGATCTAACAAGGAGAGTAGCAACCCTGGGAGTGGCCTGATAGTGTTTTGAGTGTGCAGACCCCGTCTACCTTTCTCCTCCAGGAAGGGCAGTTAACAGCTCTGGATGAGAGTACTGGAGCCTTGTGGTACATTTTTGTTTTGTTGTGTTCTTTGTTTCTGTTTTTGTTTTTGTTTTTTTGCCCCTTCAGTCTTATCCTCCAAGGGCAGCCTTCTCATCCAGAGCCTAGCTCCACAACTGCAGACTCCCAGGCGTGTGTTCATCACCTTTCCTTAACTCAGGCCATTGTTGTTCTGATTCTGTATAGTCAACTTTTAAAAGTATGCTGTGGTACGGTTAGTAACACTGGAATATTTAAATTTATTTGTGTGCCTTTTTCCAAAATTTCACCAAGCACCCAATGTATTGTCCCTTTACCATGTACAGGCCATCAGTTTTATCATCTCTTCCCATCCAGATAGAACTTTTCTAAGTGGTCTTTAAACCACATATTCCAGGTGATGGAACGCAGGAACCGATGTCAACCTCAGTGGACCGTGGTGAAGACCAAGTGAGATTATCAGTGAGAAGAGCTGGGTGAAAGGTCACATGTCGGGCATGCCAAAATTATAAACATGATGATTCTGACCAGGCCCCTGATCCCTGAGATATGGACCACAATGGACACTCCTTCCTGCCACAAGGGTCTCTTCCCTGGGTCCCAAATTCTTCTCAAGGGACACAGACCAGAGTCACTACCAAGTCCTATAAGACCTTGGGGAAGATGCTCTGCCTTCCTGGGCATTCTTCTTAGCCATTCAATAAAGGGATTATAGTTCTCAAAAGACAGGAGAATTTGGGGTTCCCTTCCAGCCTTATGTTCTATATATCATCCATGCTGTTGTCCACTGATTTCTCAAGGAAGACAACAGGTCCTGCCAGAACTGACCAGAACTTCTAAGTGGGTGTGACTCCATCTAAACAGGGCATACAGTATGCACACATGTGAAAACAGTCCCTGAGCACCGGAAAGAACCAACAGCACCTCCCCTGCAGGTTCTGGGTTGCAAAAGGTGAAGGGAACTCCATGAATTTTCCAGTTCATGTTTCACTTTAGATTAAAAGAAAAGCCACAGTAAAATAAACCGTGTCAATCAGCTCTGCTGTGCAAACAAGTGGTTGACGATGTCATGAGACAGCTCACATTTTTTTATGGAGTGGCCAGCAACAAAGATCCCAAACCAAACCTTCTCTCTTACGGCTATATGAAAAAGGAACAAGGAAAGCTTTTGTTTTACCTGTGGGAGCTGCTATAGCCAGCCCTTGGGGCCCTGAACAGCCCTTCTAAGCAAGGAGCCTGTGCCTGCAGCTATCTCTAAGGCCCAGCAACCTGGATGTGTTGGGCTGAGGGCCCAGAAGTCTTGGCTCCTGAGGCTTCTGCCTACAGAGGCTGGACTGGGATCTCCCCCTTAGGGCCTTGCTGACCCATAAGGCAGCTTCATTCAAATTAGAAAAAGACAGCCCTTATCACCTGGATGTGACTCCAATTGGCAGGCAGGCAGAGCTTTTTGCAAATTAGAAAAAGGTGCCCCTACCTCTAGACCACTTGTCTGCAAACTTTTGCTATCAACAGTCAGATAGTAAATATTTTAGGCTTTGTGGATGTAAAGTCTCTTT
Source organism: Chinchilla lanigera (assembly GCF_000276665.1). Taxonomy (NCBI): domain Eukaryota; kingdom Metazoa; phylum Chordata; class Mammalia; order Rodentia; family Chinchillidae; genus Chinchilla; species Chinchilla lanigera. The sequence continues at coordinate 3,361,633 of NW_004955469.1, read as the reverse complement.
CATAACTCCTTGGCTGTGCTGTTGTGACACAAAAGCAGCCACACCCAGCGCATCAACAAATGGACATGGCTGCAGTCCGAAATCCTTGCACCCACAGAACCAGGCAGGGCTGCTGATTGAACTAAAGAGCCACCATTTTCATGGGATAGACACCTTAGTGATTCTTAGCACCACCTTTCAAGCCACCTTCCTTCTGGGTTCTCAAACCAACAGCATCCAGCTCTTCAGGTCATGCTACCCGATTCCACTGAGTACTCCAAGCCAGTGAACTACACTGAGCTTAGCTTTGAAAACCAGACTTCTTCTATTACTTGAAGAGATAAAGACAAGGTCTGCAGAGACAGGAAGTTTGACAGAGCCAAGTCACAGGGCTTCTCAGATGAGTAAAGCTGCCGGTCTCCTGAGGCCTCTTCTTTGGCAAAGTGCCAGTTAACCAATGAATAATTGGTTAGAGTGGAAGATTAAGATAGTCGGCAAAGAAGAGTTATTTCTGGATGTTTTCCAGTTTTTTCCCTAACCAGTCATCCAATTACATTAAAATATGGTGGTGGCTTCAATGCAAACTACAAACAGCCCACAACCTTGCAATACAAGCACCGTCTGCAAAAATTCCATTCCTTACAGCACCCAGAAACAGCTGCGAGAACAGGACCCAGGAGCACTGGCCTGGCTTGGTGCAGCATCCTCTGTTACCTTGCTCACTTGTTTTGACTTTCACAAGTATCAAAACCTTTCCATCTTGCACTCAGAAATTAAATTCTTCCCTGTCATCTATGGAGGCCACATTTTGTTAGAAGGTAACTGGTCATTTGCAAATCTAAGAGAGACAGATCACTTTAACGAAGCTCCTAACTCAGACCAAGTGATGAAATGGTGGACAAGATTACAACACGTGCTGGCCTACAGACTATGGAGACCTTTGAACTGACTCTGGCTTTTGTGAGATCACACCAAAAATAAAAAGCAACCGGGGGAGGCGGCCAATTCTGTGGAAGCTGCAGATGCTAGCTGATGTCTCTCTAATTCAATTATCCAGAAGAAAGTGTGGATCACTGTGAATATGTTTATAAGTTCCTATAATTTATCACCCTTTGTTTTTCTTTATGAGGAGCAGATTTTTCCTTCAGTTAAAAAACACAAGGGGTGTGTGTGAGAGACCAAGAGTTGCTTACTTTTTCCTCAGTTGAACAGAAAAGCACAGAAATTCTTGTCCCTGGGACAGCATGGCAAGGGTTTGCCCAGGGCATGGAGGAAATGTGTGGCAAGGACATGGGCCGCAGCTGCACCAATACACATCACACCAGGAATGGAAACAAGGCCAGGGCAACGGCTGAGGGCACTAGTGATGGCTGGAGATGACTCCAAGCCCTGGCGAGGCCCAGCAAATAGAAAGGGGAAGACTTCTGAACAGCAGCAGCACACATCCAGAATACCTCAGCCAGACAGGAGCCCTCGGCAGGAGTGAAGGCCCAAAGACTGGGGGCTGGGGCATGGTTAGGGAAGGCAGGGCCCTTTAGATACTCTCAGGACACATGCTATAGCCAGGCATCTTCTCAGAACTTGCCCCTCGGTCAGGAATTCCTGCCCAAGGATCTCTGCAGCATCACTCCTGCCTTACTACTCCCTCTCCATGCTGGCAGACTCCCAGAAGCTCCCACTGGCCTCTCTCTCACTCCTAAGGTTTGGGCAAGAAATGAGCACTGTGTGGTAGTTGGTGCAAATTGGGTCCCATGTCACTGTGGGGAACTGTGGTGTGCAAGGGTGAGGCCCTGCTGCCTATTCTTTTCTCCAAAGGAGAGGTAGGAACATAGGAGAAGGAGCAGCCAGGGAAGGGTAGGGAGGAGACTTCCCATGTGAGACCCCCAGGGACCATGCAAATGAGCCTGGTCCACTTAGGGAGATAAAAATACATAATCAAATCACTGGGTAGTTTGTTTCATATCAAGAAATAAACAAATGATGTTTGAAATCATCAAAACAGTGACATTCAAAATGTAGGCTAAAGCACGAGCATTGGTCAATTGGAATTGTTGCTGACTGGCCACAGGGCTGGAGCAGGGTCCTAAGAGACCTCCTATGGGGCCACATTCTGTCCTTTAATTTCTGGATCAGTGTGAAGGTTCTGTAATTACCAGGAGGCAAGCACAGCAGGACACCCAAAGAGATGGGGGCAGCAAGTATTCTGGTATTAGAACAACAATTAAGGACATGCTTATGAGAACCACCTGGGCTTTATTCCTGGCATCCAATATATGCACCCTGCATTCACACTTATGTTCTTACTGGGCTGCTCTAAATGTGGGGTTGCAGCCTGTAGCTGCTTCCAGGCCATATAAATTCTTGCCACCCCTGGAATCCATGAGTTACGCGGAAGTCCAACACTTTCACCCTTTTAGGATCTTTTGTAGTCATGGCTGTATTTTATTTTTACAACAGTCCTGAGAGGTAAATGTTACTGATTCTCATGTCATGAGAGAGGAAACTTAAATACAGAGGCATAAAGGAGGGACAGAGGCAACGCTGGGAAGTACATTTGTTGAGACATTTGGTTTCTAGTTGTGGTTCTGACATTGCTCCACTCTGGGACCTGGGCCTGTGCTGTGACTTACTGAAGGCCCTTCAACTCTAAAGTTGGAGAATTGGAAAGATGAGCCCCCAGAGCATGGCACCCCTGTCTTCTGACTTTGTGACTTGTTAGAAAAGGAGCAGTAGCAGAATCAGGACAGGGTCACAAGTTATCTGATTCCTGGTCCAATGCTCACCCTGGCCTCAGTGGACAGTGGGGCAGCCAAACTCTGTCCCTGCTTCTGGACAGAAGAGTTCCTCTCTCTGTGCTCCTCGCCCTGGGACTTCCATCTTGACATCCAAGGACTAAATTGCCACCCTCCTGCTGTGAGAAGCTCTCAGAGGGGCAGATGTGCAAGATACTTATGGGATAAAGAAAAAGGATGGATGGGGAGAGATGAGGTGGGGAGTTCTGAATTTCAACCAGACATGCCCAGGCCAAACCTGACTAAATCCACAGCCACCACACAGGAAGTCACTAATCAAGGCAGACATTGTCTCTTTCAGGCATCCAGGGCCCCGGTCTTGACCTAGTCCAAACTCAGCATTGGAGGTAATGAATCTCTCCTGAGATTGTGTGGTTTCCAGTAAAGCATTCCAGAACCTGAACCTGGCTACAAAGGCGTGTGTATCTGATCACTCCCTCCCCAGCTGGGAACCAGCCAGGGCACCTTCTTCTTATTAGGTTGGAGATACTTCACACACTAAGCTTGAAAAATGCACTGAGGACTCAGACACAGATGGGGAATGGTGTGGCTCTGCAGGAACCCCCATTTCCAGCAGCACTAGACTTTCTCTGAAAGTTCCTTTGGGCAAGAAATTCCATTTCTCTCCATTTGACATTTTCCAACCTTGAAATGGAAATAAGAACTTTCTTATCTTATAGATTCCCATACCTCTGAGGCTGAAGGGAGACAGGAGGAGGTGAGGCATCAGTTATCTGCCAGAGGACTCCTGGATTCAACACAAGAATTAAATATGTGAGAAAATAACAGGGAGAACAAAAAAAGTGTCCAAAATATGGAATTTCAGAGAAAAGAAGCCTGAAGTGAGAATTAGGCTGGAGAACCTGAAAATAGCAGGTTAGACTGAGCCAATTCAATTATATATGAATGTAGACAAATTCCTGAGAAGATAGCAACACCCCCTGTTCCTCCACCCCCAAGTGGTGAGCAGGATGAGAAGGAGGGACATCTGGGCCACTATAGCTACTGGGGAAACTTACCTAATCCACTTTCTATGAAGAGGAGGCCCTGAGTAGCCACACCCACCCAACTCATTTATGGTTAGACTTTGGCTAAAAGTAGCATTTTCCTATTTATCCATACTGGTGTGAACATAGCTGACTCTAGGGTAGCTATGGCCAAGGCTTTTCCCCAGCCATGTTCCTCCAAGAATTATTGGGGCACATGCTCCTTACATTATCATTCTGCTAAATCTCTGGTAACTCCTCGCTGCCAATCTGCACCACCTCAGCAGCATCTTCCTCCACACAAGTCTAATAGAGAACCCTCCTACTCATAAGAATGGAAACAAAGAAAGCCCCCCCCCCCCACCAGGTGACCTCGGTAGGCTTCAAGGCACATTTGTAGTGTAATATGCCCTCTGGGGGTGTTGGCCTGGGCCATCAGCACCTTGGAGAGCTCCAGTTCTGACCTCTGTTGGGGAGTTAACTGGACCACAGTCTGGACATCTTCTGGGAGTAGAAGGAAGAGAAAAGGAGGAACTGATTGTTGCTGAACACCTCCATTAACCAGATATCCAGGCCATCAATTTTAGGGACCTCAAAAATACTTACAGCCCTGAAATCAGCCCAAACATGGTTCCAGGAGCTTCAAGACTTCTGCTTTGGCAGTCCATGAGAGACTGATGTTTGTGATCTTGCTTTGTAACCAAGGCAGTGTAATACCAAGGACTAGTGCTCTCAGGATCATGGGCCCAGACTGCACAGGCTTCATCAGCTTTCATGACTTTAGTCCCCTTCAAACAGTAACCCAACTTTCCTGATTCCTACCATTTATTTCCTGTGTGATGAAGCTGCTGCTCTCTGCAGATGTTCCAGCATCCTCTGCACATACCACAAGAGGAGATGGGCAGCAGCAACTTCAGGAATGGGAAGGCTACTGCTGACTTCCTGGGTCTTCCCCATTCTGCCTCTGGTCACGTGCTCATGGAACCCTGAGGAGATTACCATAAGGGGTGTGTTTCATCAGCTGCTTTTCATTCCTATAGGACCAAGGGTCTCTATGGGGGAAGAGAGGGTGGCATAAGAGACCATCTTCAAGTGAAGACTATGCCCGTACAGAGACAGAAAAAATGACTTTCTCTCTGGAGTTAGCCCAAGTTCTCTTACACTCCCTTTCTCTCATTCTCATGTCCACCCTTGCACTTCCTCACCCATCTCCATCCTGCCCTCCTCTTTCTTGCAGCTGGGTAGTCATAGGCTTCTGTTTGCTTAAAAAGTGTGTCCCACTTCCCAATATTCCACCCAGTCTTCACTTAGGAGTGTAGGTGAGGCTTTGTCATGACCCTGACTTGCCTATGAGACAACTGTGAGTGGACCCTGGGTCGTTTTCCCAACAAACAGGGCTCCTGCCCTCAGGTGGCTGCTCTTTATGTCTTTAAAATGCCACACGGCCAGGACTCTACCACAGTGTCTTGAAGCACCTCAACTCAGGCTTGCAGTACCACCAGAGAGAAAGCATTCCCACAAAAGTAAGAAGCCAACCTTTTATGATTTTACTCATCTGTCTGAAATATGTCAAAGTCCATCTGTTGTTCTCTGCCTGAAGAATACAAACAAAACCCCAGTTCTCTGGACTTTTGTCAGCAGCTTCCTCTGAGGTTTTTGAGATTTTCTGGGGATATTTCCATCCCCTCACACATAAAGGTCAACCAAGGCTCCAAAAAAAAGAGTGATTTTTTTCAAAAAGACTCAGCAAACATCTTGACCTCTGCTGTTTTGTCAGGCTTGGCTTTAACTCTTTATGTGCAAACTCCTTAGAAAAAAGATTCTGCATCCAATAAAGGGTAAGGCATTTAGCTTTGCCCTCCTGTCCAAATGCCTGAGAGATGTGGCCATATAGAGAAGATGTTCCCAATTAGCCAAGGAAATTGCAGGGATCGGGAGGGGCTGGTTGCCTACAGCTGTGGTCAGAAGCAGCTGTAATGATGCATGTGTTGGTCCCAGAGGACAGAATTTTTCTTTAAGTTTGGTTACAGCACATCACTTGGCTGTGTGGCTTTAGTCATAATGGACCAGCTAAACTCAAGGCCACATGTGGCACACAGAGCTGAAGAGGAGAAAACTCACATACCTCTCCCTCCTCTGCAGGTCCTTGCATCCAGAAGCAATGCAGCATCATTTCGAAAGGGTCATTTACACATCAGCAATATCCTACTCTTTAACATGGAAAATATAATCTCTTTATTTTTGCTTGATCACCTTTGAGACCCAATTGGAATATTGCTTTACAGAATGGATGCATTCTTGGAGGTATATGGGTAAATCACTTTCTGTGTATGTCAGTCCTTTGTCTCTTTAAGAAAGCTGGGCCTTTTATAAAGACAGGATCTCTGTTGGAAGTTGGAGAATCATCTATCACCTTTACTAGTTAAGGGTTATCAAAGGGCTTCCCTGGTGCCAAGAAGCAGAAGACAGTCTCCACCCAAAATGCCTGTCACTTGGGCTCTTTTGTCGCCTGCCTTCTCCACGGGTTGCAGTAAGTTCGATGGCCCAGTCCATCTGAGCCCCTCAAACTTGGCTTTAGTGTTCCCTCTCCTCTTGTTTTGGGAGTTCTGTCCTACAGTCCCAGGTGCTGCACTGGGGCACTCATGATTTCTACATTTGGAGAAATGTCTTCTTTCAAGGAAGAGATAATGCTGGGCACTTATCCCCACATGCCTGTCAGGACTTCAGCTCCTTCTCCCAGGATATCAGCACTCCTGCCCCATTCTGGATTCTTGAGAAGGGGCCCCAGAGCTTCATGGTGAACAGGTGGAAAAGAATGTCCTGGGATGGAAAGACCTATGGGGGACTGTAAGGCTATTCTTCCTACAGGCAAGAACAGTCCCATGCAGGGGTGCCCCGAGACAGGAAGAATCACCCTTAAAATGCTGTCTGGGAGTGGGTGCCAAGATTTGCCATCTGTGAGCCAAGAACCTGTGGAGGTCACTTCTGCAGCCTGCAAGAGACACAGTGAGACAAGGCCCAGCCAGTAAAAGCAGGAGTTTGAGAAGGGAAGCTGCACAACATTTGATATGCAACCCAAACACTTGGAAAATGACCCATCAACTCTGCCTTAAACTTTTCCATACGCTCAGCATTATTAGAATTTCTCCTTAACAGCACAAATCATCCTCAAGATCCGGGACAGCTGTATGAAAAATGTTCTGATCCCCACCCTTTCCTTTGAGTTCTTATAATGAAGGTGCTTAGTTAACACAAATTACCAGCTTCATTTTTTGCTCTTCTGACAGAATAACAAGCATAAAGCCAGTATTACTGTATAGGCCCTGCTGACCAAATCAATTTCAATTATCTATCACCAGGGCAAAATGCTCTTGGTGAGATGAGAAGATGCTGATGGAAATTTCCTTGTACTGGTAATTCCAAAAAGTAGTCCAGTTTGTGTTCACCATTGGGATGTAGTAAGGAGGGCAGGAATTTAACTGTCTAAAGTGAAAAAAATCACCTTTTTCTAATACAAACTAGAGAAAGAGAAGAGAAATATAGTCTAGAGAGGCCTAGAGTGGGATGCAGGAGGCCTGAGTTCTTGCCCCACCCCACCAGTTCTCTGTGTGGCTTGATATGTTCTTGTCACACCCCAGGGATCAGCTGACTCATTTGTGATCTACAATGGTGGACTCAATCAGAAATTCATATTCATTCAATCTGGTATACCCAAGAAGATACTTTATGGATTTCAGATATGACTTATTTAAACAGTTTCTACTTAGAAAATATTTGAAGAGTGAACAATGCAGAGGAGGGCGGCCCCTCCCATCACCATCTCTGCCACAGGCACCCAGGTAAACTGCACTAGAAGGCCCAGAGAAGGGCCCATTGCCTCACTGCTGCCAAGACCAAGGTAAACTGCTCAAGAAAGCCCAGAAACCAGAGGGAATGCCAGTGACACAGTAGGGTCCCAACTAGGGCACATAGGATGGACAGGTCGAACTAATGGCATGAAAAGTCCAAAGCAACAATAACAATATGATCCAACAGGTGGCAAATTAGGTGAACCAGCATTATGCATAGGAACAAAGACACATGGAATAGAAGCACATGAGTGAGGCCATCCCTATTCTCTTTCTTTGTTATTTTTTTGGTTTTTGGTTTTTTGGGGTCATTTTGTTTGGTTTGGTTTGGTTTGGTTTTATTTTTATTTTCTCATTTCATTTCTTTTATTTTTTCCCTCTATTTTCTAAATGGCTGGAGAGAACTCCAGCCACAGAAAACTAATCCCATCCCACACACACACAGATCAAGGTCAGACAATCCCTTTCTCACTCCCTGATTCTTTTTCTTCTGCCTTCTCCTCTAGTTTCCCAAAGTTTGCATGATCATCATCTGTCCTCCAACCCTGCTTCTACTTTCTTTTCAGTTATCTTTGTTTTATGCATTAATATTCTTAAATCTCCCCATCACAGGATAAAAGCACTGTACCAAGAGGAAACACTGAATACAAGCTCCCAATTTACAGTTGGTTCTGTTATATAATTATAGATTTTGCTCCTATGATTTAAGGCACAAAATAAATAGCTACCACATTTTATCAGTTTCTAAACTATGCTTGATGCTACTGTTATTGCTAATTATACTACTTTAGCTAGGATGTCAAATCTGTTGTACTCAGTTGTCCCTTCTGAAACAATACTGGGAAACTCGGTTAATAACCTCACTACAGCCCAGCACCAAAGAACTGGGGACTGAGCCAAACAGATACCAACATCTCACTCTTAATTAACTAGGAAGGTAGGATCTTACAAGAGACACAAACCAAGAACCTCCTACACTCAGAAGACATCCCTGAGGAACAGGCTGTTCCTAGAAAGGACTTGATAGTAATGATATAGCTATCTACTGCAAAAATTTACATGGATCCACACAGAAAACAAAATAAAAATTTTTGAAATAGAAAATGACAAGACACAGAAGCAAGATACAATCTCAGACATCTAGCCCACCCCAGCACAAGTCAAAGAGACAATAAGATAGAAGAAAATGGAAAACACACCTGAAATTTTGGAAAAGGAGGCAACTCAAGTAAAGAAGCAAATCCATGAAGCTACAGAGGAAATTAGAACAGAAATAACCTTTCAGGTAAAAAAAGAAATGTCAACAATTATAAAGGAATTGCTCAGGAAATCGAGAGTAGAAGTAGATAAAAAATAGATGATGATAGGAAAAGGACAGAAACTGTACATGATCAATGTAGGAAAGAAATAAAGTGCATGAAATGGATTCAAACAGATATCCAGGAAATTAGAATTTCCATTGAAAGCTGAAGAACCACTTGAACTAAATGAAGACACTTTCAGACCTTGAAGATAGCCAGCAATCATGAAAGTAACAAAAGATCAGGAAATAGCAATTCAATAGCTGTAAGACAAGTAACAAAAGATCAGGAAATAGCAATTCAATAGCTGCAAGACAGCACAAAGCAAAATAATATCAGAATAATTGGTGTCAATGAAAAAGCAGAAGCCAACATAAACAACATTAAAATAACTATTTGCAGGAGTCATAGCAGAAAATTTCCCAAGCCTGGGGAAAGACTCTGGCATACAAGTAAGTGAAGCATGTGGAACTCCAACTAGCCACAATCAAAATAAATCCACACCCAGGCATACAATAATCAAGATCCCAGAAATTCAGCAAAAGAAAAGAATATTAAAAGCTGCTAGAGAAAAGAAACAGATCACCTATAAAGAAAGCCCATCAGAATCATGGCAGACTTCTCAACACAAACCATCAAGTCAAGAAAAGCTTGGAATAAAATATTTCAAGTCCTAAAAGAAAACAACTTTCAACCCAGATTGATATAACCTGCAAAACTGTCTTTCAAAATTAATGCAGAAATAAGATACTTCCATAACAAAGAACAACTGAAGGAATTCATGACTACCACACCAACCCTACAAAGAGTACTGAAAGATTTTCTAGACAGAGATAAAAATGACCACAATTCCAAAAACAACAACATAAAGAAACCACCAGGAATGGGAAGCAATTAAACAGAGGGGAAAAACAGGGAACCAACAGAAGAAAATAACATGACAAAGATAAGGCAATATATATCAGTTATAACCCTCAATGTAAATGGCCTCAATTCGCCAATCAAAAGAAACAGATGGGCGGAATGGATCAAGAAAAAAGGTCCAAAAATATGCTGTGTACAAGAAACATCTAATTCAAAAGGAAATTCATAGACTGAAAGTCAAAGGATAGAAAACAATATTCCATGCAACAAGAACCCAGAAAAAACACAGGTAGCTATTCTGTTTGCAGATAATGTGAACTTCAATCCAAAAATGATCAAAAGAGATAAAGAAAGTCACGAAATATTTGTTAAGGGAAAACTTCAAAAGGAAGAGAAAACAATCATATGCGTGTGTGTGTGTGTGTGTGTGTGTGCACCAAATATGGAAGCACCCAACTATATAAGACAAATATTAATAGATATAAAAAATCAAATAGGCAATAACAGAGTTGTAATGGGGGACCTTAATACCTCATTGTCACAAACAGATTGATCAACTAGACAAAAAAAATCAGCAAAGAAATAATAGAATTGAAAGAAATGTGTGAAAAAATGGACTTAGTAGACATTTACAGAGTGTTGCAACCAACAATATTAGAATACACATTCTCCTCAGCTGCACACAGCATGTTCTCTAAAATAGACCATATACTAGCCCATAGAATATGCTTAAGTAAATGCCAAGGAATCAAAATTATCCCATGCATATTATCAGGCCATCGTGAAATGAAATTAGCAATTAACAGCAAAATAAACCACAGAAGTCCATAAACACATGGAAATTAAATAACACCCTCCTGAACAACCAGTGGGTTACAGATGAAATTAAAGAAGAAATTAAACAATATCTACAATCAAACAAAAATACAAATACAACATATTGGAACCTGTGGGACGCAATGCAATTTCCTACCTGTGAGAAATTTATAGCAGTGAATTCTCATATCAGGAAAACAAATAAACAACCTAAGGCTTCACCTCAAGCTTCTAGAAAAAGAAGAGCAAGTCAAGCCCAAAGCCCATACAAGGGAGGAAAGTACAAAGATCAGAATGGAAATTAATGCAATTGAGACTAAGAAAACAATATTAATGAATTGAAGACTTGGTTCTTTGAAAGAATAAATAAACTTGATAAACCTCTAGCCAACCTTACCAAAAAAAAGGAAAGAAAAAACTCAAATTCATGCAATGAGAAACAAAAGGTATGAAATTACTACAGATAGTATGGAAATTCAGAACATCATCAGTACCTACTTCAAAAATCTTTACTCACATAGGAAGGAAAACACAGAAGAAATGGACAGATTCCTAGAAATGTATGAATTACCAAAGCTGAATCAAGAAGACATAAAAATTCTGAATAACCCAATATCAGTTAATGGAGTTGAAACTGTAATTAAAAACTTACCAACAAAGAAAAACCCAGGTCTTGATGGATTCATGGCTGAATTCTATAAGAAATTTAGAGAAGATTTAATGCCAATATACCTCAAAAACTTTAATGACATTGAAAGGGCAGCAATCCTCACTAATTCTTTTCTGGAGGCAAGAACTGATACAAAACCAGAGAAAGACCCAACCAAAAAAGAGAACTATAGGCCAATCTCCCTAATGAACATAGATGTAAAAATCTTGCAAAACAATGCTAGCACGCAGAATGCAACAAATCATCAAGAAGATTATACACTGTGACCAAATGCAATTCATCCCAGGGATGCAGGGATGGTTCAACATACACAAATCAATAAATCTAATACACCATATCAACAGAGCCAAAGACAAAAATCACATGATCATCTCATTAGATGCAGAAAAAGCTTTTGATAAAGTCCAACACTCATTCATGACAAAAACCCTAGAGAAAATCAGAATAGATGGTCTTTACCTCAATCTGACCAAAGCCATCTATGACAAACCAACAGCCAACATCATACTAAATGGACAAAATGAAAGCTATCACTCCAAAATCAAGAACAAGACAAGTATGTTCACTATCATCACTCCTATTCAATGTAGTTCTGGAAACATTAGCCAGAGAATTAGGCAAGAGCAAGAAATAAAAGGAATAAGGATAGGAAAGGAGAAGTTAAATTATCATTATTTACAGGTGACATGATACTTTACATAAAAGACCCCAAAAACTCCACCAAAAGACTTCTATAATTGATAAGCAAATTCGGTAGCGTAGCTGGATATAAAGTCAACACTAAAAAATCAATTGCATTCCTGTACACAAACACCAAACTCACTGAGAGAGAAATTATGGAAACCACACCCTTCACAACAGCATCCAAAAAAATGAAATACTAATAAAGGAAGTAAAAGATCTATATATTGAAAATTACAGTGCTCTGAAAGAAGAGATTGAAGCAGATATCAGAAAATGAAAGCTTTCCCTTGCTCATGGATAGGAAAAACCAACATTGTGAAAATGGCCATACTCCCAAAACTGTTATACAGATTTAATGCAATCCCAATCAAATTACCATTAGCATGTCTCACAGATCTAGAGAAAATATTTCTAAAATTCATTTGGAAACAGAAGAGATATAGAATAGCAAAGGCAATCCTGGGCAACAAAGGCAAGGGAGGAGACATCACAATTCCTGACTTAAAATTATACTACAAAGCTACTGTGATAAAATCAACATGGTACTCACAAAAAACAGACTGAGGATTAGTGGAACAGATTAAAAGATGCACACACAACTACAAACACACTCAGCCACCTTATCTTTGACAAAGGGGCCAAACATGTTCCCTACAAGAAAGATAGCCTCTTTAATAAACAGTGCTGGAAAAACTGGTTTCTACATGCCAAAGACTAAAACTAGACCAGGGTCTACCACTGTGCACTAAACTAAAGTCAAAATGGACCAAAGATCCAATATTAAAACAGGAACACAATTTACTGGAAGACAAATTAGCAAGAAATCCTGAACACATAGGGGTAGGCACAGAGTTCATGAACAAAACCCGAACTACATGGGAAATGCTTCAAAGAGTCAACAACTGTGATCTCATCTTATTAAAAAGCTGTTCCATATCAAAAGAAATCACCAATTTCTTGTGAAAAGAAAAGAGTGAAAAGAAAACCCCCAGATGGGAAAAATTTTAGCCAATTGCCCCTCAGACAAAGGACTCCTGTCTAGAACATATAAAGAATTAAAAAATCAGGCCTACAAAATTCAAAGACCCACCCCAAAAATGGGAATCTGAGATGTATACACACTTCTCAGATGAAGAAATACAAACAGAAAATACATACATGTAAAAATGTTCAATATCATTGGTCATCTTAGAAATGCAAATTAAAACAACACTGAGATTTAATCTCACCCCAGAAAGAATGGCTATCATCAAGAAATCAACAAATAACAAATGCTAGTGGGGCTGCAGGGAGAAAAAAGGACCCTTCTCCACTGTTGCTGGGAAACAGATACAACTACTGTGGAAATCAGTGTGGAGATTCCTCAAAAAACTAGGATTAAAGGTCCCATTCAACCCAGCTATTACCCTTCTGGGTATTTTCCCAGAAGAATTAAAGCATCACACCACTGCGATAAATGTGCACCCATGTTTATCACAGCACAATTTATGATAGCTAAATCTTGGAAACAACCCAAATGTCCATCAACCTGAGGAATGGATTGTCCATCAACCTGAGGAATGCCATAAAAATATTATCACATTTTATATGATGGAGTACTACTCAGCTGTAAAGAAGCATAAGCTTGAGGCTTTTATAGGTAAATGGATGCACCTTGAGAACATACTCATAAATGAAATAAACCAGACACAAATGTGTAGACATCATTTTGTCTCCCTAGTGTACGAAACTTAAAGAGTAAATAAGATAAAAAATGTACAATAGATATTGTGAAATGGGAAGAAACTGCTCATAAGGAAAGAACTGGGATGGAGGAAAGGAGAAAAGAAGAAAGGGAAAAGAATATACATATAGCCAGGTGTGGTGGTACACACCTATAATTCCAGCACTTGGGAGGCTGAGACAGGAGGATCATTGTGAGTTCAAGACCAGCCTGGGCTATTGTCTTGGTTACCTCTCTCTTGTGTGTGAGATAAAATACCTGGCTCCCAAATTTAAGGGAGGAAAGGTTTATTTAGCATATAGTTTGTGGAGGTTTCAGTCTATACTCAGCTGGCTCTAAGACAGAGTGGCACATAGCCCAGGGCAACTGTTCATGGAGGCAGAAAACAGCAAAAGCAACAAAAGCAAAAGGGAAGAGTGGCAGCAAGCAGCCCCTTTCCCTCCATTAAATTGTATGCAAGCCACCCGCCCCAGGGAGGGTGTAGCACTCACACACGTAATCCCAACACTGGACCATTAGTCAATTAAAATCTCTAGAAGCCCACTCCATGACAGCATGAGGCTTTAGGGGGACATCCAGACACAAACAATACAGCTACAAAGTGAGTTCAAGGCCAGCCTGAATTGCATAGCAAGACCCTGTCTCAAAAAGACAAAAAAAAGAGAAAAGAATATATACATGATAGCTAAGGTAAACATACTACTAATTTCTATGAGTTCATTTAAAAGAACAGTTTATGTTGATATTGTTTGATTAATCTTTGATGCCTATATCTTGTAGTCTGAGCAACTACTTTGAAAATAACAACACAAAATATATTACCCATTGTTAATCTTCTATTATCTTGTTTTGAAGCTCTGTATCATTGTTTTTATTGGCTTTTTCTCTTTAAAATAAAAAAAAGAAAAGAAAATATTTGAAACCATAGATTTTACTGTGATGGAAAAGTAGAATGGATGGGAGAGCCATCCTTAACACTGTGAAAGCTGGCAACAATCCAGCCCCTCAGGTCTATCCATTTTTATGGCAGCCTCAGTACAAAGCTCCTCCTGCCATTTTTCTTATTGATTGAAAGGCATAGAGATGGAAGGATGAACTGTCACAAAACACTGACCATTTGCATCTACTCAACCCTGTGAATGAATGTCTATTTTCTATTGCTACAACAAAATATCTGAGAGTGGATAATTTATAAGAAATGAGCATTTATTCCCGCGGTGGATTTGGAGGCAGGGAGTCTAAGAGCACAGCATCAGCACCTTTTGGCTGCATGCTCCATCAGAACATTGCCCAGAACATCACATGGAAACACCCAGCAAGCGTTCTAGCTCACTTCTGTCTTCTTTACAAAGCCATTAATGCCACCCCACGGGCTCGACCCTCATGACATCAGCTTACCCTAATTATTTTCCAAAGGTTCCCCCATCTCCAAATATCATTAACATACAAATTTGTGGAATATCAAACACATAAAACTTACGGGACACATTCTAACCACAGTAACCACAATAGTAAAAATAAAATAAAATACACAAGAGAATTGGATTCTGAAGCTGAAACAAGGTAAGGTTTATAACAATGCCAACTCTTCTAAATTTTTGTGCTAATCAAAACAGCCTCACTGTACATTTTTGTTATAAGTTTGTGACTGTAGAACAAATACATTTAAAAGCTTGAGATAAAATGTATTCCAGGTGATTTTTTCTATGTATTTTCACAAATTTTAAAGTATAAAATAAATATATTTGTTTAAAGTATAAAATAAATGCTTGATTTTATTAATTTAGTATTAATCAATGATAACTAGGCATATTTTCACAAAATAATGGCTAGTCTGCTTTTGCTCTTTAAGGTTCCATATAAAATTTCATTTGAAAAACAGTTCCAGTTACTTACAAATTTGAAAGCACTGGACTAATTATCTCTAATTTTCCTTCCAGCAAGAGGATATTATATTCAAATCCTTCTCTGGGCATAGGAGAATTGCATGACTTCAGAAAGTTCCTGGCCTCATTGGAGCATTCACAAGGAAAACAAACAAACAAACTTGACTCCCAACTCATCCATTCAGCTTTGCCCCTTCTCCTTAGAGAGGAGCATCTTCAGGGAGGTTTGGAGGTGGTCCCAGTGGTAGGAGCCTGTGTTCCACACCAGTTACTGTGCTAGTTCGAAGACCAGAAACAAGGAGTCCACCTTCTGGGTCTCATGCCTGTAGACTTACATGTAAGTGGCAGAGAACGAGGTAGGTAGAATATGACCAGATGAAGGAAAGAGCCCAGTCATGCCTGAGCATCTACTCCATGCCAGTCTTTGTAACAGGCTCATTAGGTGCATCATTTCACTTATTCTATCTATTGCCACTCTAAACTCTTTGCAGTGTTTTTTCCCTTCTATAGAAGGGAAACTGAAGTGGTTATACAAACAGGGAGTTCCAGGCCTCAAAAAAAAAAAAGAAAAGAAAGAAAGACGGAGTGAAGTCATCAAAAATTCTCCAGTGTTGGGGCTCCAGGGGGAAGTGTAACTCATGCAGCCTTCAGCAGTCTGAGAAAGCTGCAAGGAGGAGCTGGCATCTGAGGTGGATCTGGAAGGATGAGGAGAGAACATTGCAGCTATGATCAGCAACCTGCACACCCAGAGTTGCTCTCGCTTGTAACCTTTGTTCCTGTGATCCCCTAGGTTATCTCCTCGATCACCAAGGCCCCAAGCATCTACCTTCATAGACAATCCACAGACAGAAGGGCTGTTCAGTCCTTTTCATCCAAAAAAAAGTAGTCTTACTGGCACCTGTTGTGCATGAGCACTGTTCATAAACAGAGGACCGGGGCAGAGCGAGTCCTTTCTCTTCTCAGATCCCCATGGTGTGACAGAGCACTGAGCACTCAGGATATCCTTGAGAGAGGCTCACAGCCAGACCCTGGCTCCTGAGCAGACCTGGGGCTTGGTTCAGAACCCTCCTGTGCTGGCCCAAGGGCAGCATCCAGTGCACCCCTCCAGAACAAAGCTGGCTCTGATGGCCAGCTCCACATGCACAGAACATCAAATGGCTGGACATGAAAGAGCTGGGGAGGATGCTTGTCGGAGAGCCACTTAGTCTGGAAAACCTGAAACCATCCACTTGACTGAGGGCCGCTAACCACAGCCTCAGTGAATGATTAATGATTATGGCCAGAGCTTATTGCAAACAGGCATGTGACAGCAGAGCCACTACCCACCTGCAGGACTTGCCCATGTGATTGATGAGCCCTCAAGGGGTGCAGGGGGATGCAGGGGGAATAGGCTGGATCAAACTGCAGCCACCAGGGAGTATCCAGCCTTGGAGGGAGCCAAGGGACACTAGTACCTGTGTTTTGGGCAGTACCTGGACCCACAAGTGCCACTCAGCTAGACCTGCAGACTCTGGCTGGGCAGTGGGAAGAATGGGGAGAAAGGCCCTGCAGAGAGATGAGCCTGCAGGGATGCTGGCCCACCGTGTCCAGTATATCATTGTATTTCCGGAACAACCAGGAGTATGCAAGCTGGGCTAAGAGGCAAACTAAGGGCTCTGTATGGACAGAGAAGCTTGCAGAAATGTGCTACCCATCCTAAGCCACCTCCTCTCCCCTCCCCACCACCACTGCTAGCCAGGGACCATTTGCCAAGGGAAGAAGACTCTCTGTTCTCACCCTCTCTCCACCACAGGGCTCATCCACAGGCAGAGCAGTGAGTTAGCGCCATGCCCTCACGCTTCTGAGCCCTGCCATCCTGCACCTGCTCCCCAGGAAGGCTGAACCAAGCCTTGTTTGCTCTCCCAACAGCAGGTCTCAGAACAGGCTGGTCCTGGAATTCTCATACATGGCTCAGTACAGACCAACCACAGTCACAATGCTGGAGCTGTGGAGGATGAAGAAGGTGTAGCCCCTACCTTCAGGGTTTGTGGTCTTGTTAGCAAGACCTTTATGTGAAACAAGTTCAGGCAGAATAAAGCATCAGCCTCAAACATGCTTCAGAGAGGATTGGAGGGAAGGGACAATGTAATTCCTAACAGGCTCTGAGGGAAGCCCAGGAGCATGAAAAGTGTCCTGGAGGCCCCCACGTGGCATCAAGCCTCTTTTGGGTGTAGAGACACTGACCAGCTGGGGCCACTAAAGTGGCCACCAGCGCACCTCTGAGTGTCTCAACAATGGCAGCAAGCAAGCTCCGCAGAGACCTGAACCTGGCACAGAACTGGGGCTGAGTCAACCCTGAGAGCTATGTGGGAGCCCAGGGGCAATGCTTGTGCAGCCTGGCCGCTCTGCAGACTCTGGCTCCGTTTTATCTTAATACACTCCTGTGTGTACCTGATATCCGATACTCGTCCCACAGCATGCAAATCTAATAAATTCTTGGCTCCTGCAAGTTTCTTTAAAAAATATAAAAGAGGATCATATATAAAGAAGTTGATTAATATACACCCTGCTAAAACAGCCTGGAACATCTGTGTATTAAGTTCATTTATTAAATTACACCAATCTGTATTTTAATGAGTGAAAGATACAGTACTTATTCTGTCATCCATCAAAATAAACTCAGGAAATACTTAACATTATAATCATTTTTCTTGTTTGAACACGAGTTATGAAATATGAATCCTGCACTAAGAATGCTGGACTTGCCATCATGATCAAATATGTTTTCACAGGTGCAGCAAATATTCAGTTTTCATTTCTGTCTTCAAATGCTGAAAATATAAACCATGTTTTCTATTTCTTTGCTGGGTAACATCGCCTTCCCTGCACATGGCACCTATTATCAAACTTCTTACCACACCATCTTTTTTTCCCCAAAACCCTCTGCTCTGAAAGTTGCTTACTAATGAAAACACAGACTTTTGTGTGGCCCCTGGCACCAGCTCTTCCCTTTGGGGCTTTCTGGGCTCAGGCAGGGGCACTGCTGTTGTCTCCCTTCCTGCTGGTACCCCATCTTCTTGTTAGAGCCAGAGCTTTGAAAGTCATTTGAAGCAAAAAGTACATTCAGTGGAAACACAAAAGGAGTTGAGTCTCAGCCTCAGAGTTGACCTCCGCTTTGCCAGAGGGTCTCCATGCCCACTGCTTGCCCTGAGAGATGACTCCACTCAACAAAGGGCAATGTCAACATGGTCTACAGCCACAGACATGCATGCAAGGCTCACCTGTTTCCAGCTGACCTTGAACCAGAAGTCCCAGAACTCTTGGAGGAAAACTATTACCAAAACAGACAGTTTGTAGGAGCTGAGGAATCCAGTCCCTCTGCCCAGGGTCAGTGGAAGCAAACCATGAGAGAGGATTCTAGAAAAACCTCCAGCACTATAATCTGCTGAAAGTATCAACTCCTCAGGGTGAGGCTGAACTAGGAGGTTGCAGGTTTGTTGTTGCTAAGCCCACTCAGTGGCTCCCCAGTGCCAGAAGTTAAATCACACTTTGGCTATAAGGCTTCTGCTTATTTTTTTGGTTCCATTTTTGGCCACCCTATGAGGTTCCCAACATGCATGCTTTGCCTTCCAATTTGCTGAACTAACCCCTGCTGGGCCAAACCTTCAGCCTTCTCTCCACCCCGGGGTCCCTCACCTGGAAGACTGAGCTTTATTTCCCTCCCCTGGAAAGTCGCTTCACTTCGCTCCACGTCTCACCTGTTGGGAAAGTCCTGTAAAGGAAGTCACTCGTTTTATCTACTAGGAGCCAGGGAAACCTCAGTGAGGAAGTAGCAGGGACCCGCAGACACCCCCAGGAGAGGAAGGTTGCACAGGCATTTCAGGCAAAAGAAGCCACTGGAGCAAAGGCAGGGGCTGTGGAAGCCCTGGAGGTGTTCAGGGGTGGAGGAGAGACTGAGGGTGGTGAGTTGGGGAGGAAGGGATGAGATTTGGGAAGGAGATGACAGTCTGGGGTAGATAAGGGATTGGTGTACACCTCTCATCTCCACCCCCACTAGATGCTGGGTGAAGGGGTTTTATGCTATTGGTAATGGGGACCTTCAAGGGATGCATGTGGATTTGTGTTTTAGAAATGAAGGGTGCACAGTGGGGCTCAGGTAAGACAGCCAGAAACAGAAGATAAGCCAGTAGGGCCCTGTGAGAGAAGGGAGCAGAGCTAGAGTCTGCCTGTGTGGGAGCGGGGCCAGCAGCCCCTCCCCTCTTTGCCACAGCAGGTAAGGAGGAATCCATAGGCCAAGCCCAGGGAAGGGATGGCAAAGAGGACTGGGCTCTGGCAAGCAGTGCACGCGCACGAGGCCCCCTCCCAACTGAGCACAACTCTCATCTCCATCTCTCTTCTCGGAGACACTGAGTCTGATTGGTCCCTGGAACTGGGCCTGCTGATTTGGTGGGGGCGGGTGGGGGAGTGAGGTGGTATCTGTCCCAACCCTTCATCCCATGCTTCCCACCACCAAAGTCCTGGAATGTGAAATGTCATTTGCCAGGTGAATTGAGAATGAGGTTTAGAAAGCTGGCAGAAATCTGGGGGAATATTATAGACCAGCAGTTCACAGAGAGGATGTTCTGAGCAGTGAATAACAGGTATGGCCCAGTGCTAGTGCTGGCTGATCACAGCGATAACAAAGGTTCCCTATAGCTAGGCAGCCATGTGAATTATGAGAGCTCTGGAGGTCCCAGTAGAGGAGTTAAATTGGCCTGTCCAATGGACAGGGATCCTGAGAGCTCAGGGACTGCTGTGCTAACTGGAAGTTCCTACTGGCTAAATATCAGCTTTATTAATGCACACATACAGAGCTATTCATGCTCACCCATGATTGAAGACATGCAAATTAAAGTAACAGGGAGATACCACTTTCCCATGTCAGATTGGTGGGGAGGGTTGTGCCCCAGTTCCCACAGAAGAAGGGTGTTCAGAAGCACCTTCTGAGATGAGAGGTGCACCCCAAGCCCTCATCTACCCCAAATTGTCATCTCCATCCCAACTCTCATCCCTTCCTCCCCGACTCACCACCCTCAGTCTCTCCTCCACCCCTGAACACCTCCAGGGCTTCCACAGCCCCTGCCTTTGCTCCGGTGGCTTCTTTTGCCTGGAATGCCTGTGCAACCTTCCTCTCCTGGGGATGTCTGTGGGTCCCTGCTACTTCCTCACTGAGGTTTCCCTGACTCCTAGTAGACAGGGAAAGGTAGGTAAGGTAGCTGGGGGCCAGCCCAGACTGCCGTGGGAAGAGAAGGAACTTGAAGACTGGCCATGTCAGCACAAAGCAGGCTGCTGTAACAGGCAACACATACCCCAGAGCTCCTGGCAGGTTCAGCCACCCTGGCCACCCCACCAGCTTAGTTTAAGTCCTTCTTCCCCTCTTCCCTCCCTGGGGCTGATCTTTCAGAATCATCTTTTTGCCCATCAGTATTGTCTTAGTGCCTGTTTTTAAGAACCCAGCCTACAATCCAGAGAAAGTCAACTCTCCTATATTGCTGCTGGGAGTATAAAGTCATGCAGCCACTTTAGAGTGAAGTCCGCCAACACAGAGATTAAGTGTGGGATTCTCTGAGCTCCTGCAGTCCTAGGGTCATGCATGCACCCCAGAGAGCCTGGCTCACCCGTCTCTCCCATTCACTGCAAGAGCCAGTCAGGTAATACAGCCCAGCCCAGCCCAGCACTGCTTCTAGCTACATACAACCTCAGTGTTTGTCACCAGGGAGAATTATCTGTAACTTGTCATAAAGAGCTCATGTTGAGATTTCCTGCAATAGGCAATCACCTTGAGCTTCATCTACATGTAGCAGCCTGTGGCCTTCCCAAAGTGTGATGATGAGTGCAAAACTGAGCAGGAGCTAAGGCAAGGATCTAAGTGCAACGCGCCCACTCCAGAAGCAGCTAGGAAGCACTGATGGATGAGAGGGTAGTGGTGTACACAGGGTAGGCAGGGGTTGGTAAGTGAACACGACAACTTTCATAGCATTGGGAGCACATTCTGCTCGGGACCTCGGGGCACTCCCTAGAGTGCACCTTAGAGCTGGAAGAGAGCTGGGATTGTAGCTATGTTGTTTCAGGGCCCTGCACTCTGATCACTAGAGAACCCCCACCCCCACCCCCACAGCCCTAGTTAGAAGAAAACATTGCCCTCTAGGAACAGTGAGTGGTGTGGGCAGGAACTGGGGAGCAGTGCTGAGGTGAAACAGTGAGCTTTAAATCACCATGCCTTGTCCAAGAGAAAAGAACGCTGAGTTGTGAATGGCTACCCACGTGTCCAGGGAAAAGTCTAGAGGTGCAGCAGAGAACAGAGTGCTGCTCTGGGCTTCTGCTACTCAGCTCCTTGGGAAAGGAGAGGTCTCCTGACCCTGAATACAAACAGTAGCTAGTGAGGCACATATGCTCACAGAACAGGAGAGAGGACACCACACACCACGTGGGGGCTGTGCTTCAGAGCAGAGTGGAGCAGAAGAGCTGGAGGGGCTTGCTACAGGGGCAGAAGGGCGGGTGTGCCCTGATCCCTTCAATTGACTTGTTTGAATAATTCCACTGCTGAGGGGGAAGGCAGGTGAAATCCACTAGGGTGAAGACCATTTGGGGTAGAGCTGATCCAGCTGAGAGGGGAGCTAGCCAGATGGAGAGCTTCTTGCATGGGGGTGGAGAGCTTCTTGCATGGAGTGCGGGAGAGCAGGGGACTCAGAGCTAAGCCTCTGGGCCCCTGCGAGGGGTCAGAGATGTCAGCACAGCACCTGGAATGTCAGACCTCACGGCATAAGCAGATTCTTACAGCAGGAAAAATAGCATAGAGAGGAGGAAAATGGAAACCAGAAGATAGGTCCTGATATATCACAGTGTGGCTGAACTCCAACGCAGCCCACCTGATGCCCTCACAAGTAAATAATGACATTCTTTACAAACAAAAAGAGAGTGTGGCTTGGATTGTGGGGAGGGATAGGCCAGGCTGTCAGACAGCCAGGCTGCAGGCCAAAGGTCGGTGTTCTGGGCAGAATAGAAAATGTTATTTGTTACAAAATGTCCTGGGAGCGATTGCCCATTGAGATAAGAAGAAAAGAAGAAAACAAAACTTCAAACGGAGTCTAATGGCTGTGCGCAGCTGATTGGGTGGGAAGGCAGCCTGCTGCATGTCCGTGTGGGAGCAAACGCAGCCCAGCAGGGGACCAGACTGCTGCTGCCTGCCGTGTGGCCCAGTGCTGCTCTCATCTCCCAGACAGGTTCTCCAAGAAAAGCAGCACTGTTACCTTCCAGGGTCTGCAGGAGCAACACTGTGACCTGGTCACCTAATAAAGTGTGAGGAGGAGGTGATATCAGGAAGCTATAGATGTCAGGTCTTCCCAGAAACTTTGACAAGAACAAGGTTGGCACCAGCCGGTAGGGACACTTCTCCCTGGCCTGCAGCACAGGCTAAGAGGGAAGCCCTGGGCTGTCATATCACTCTGCTGACACCCAGCAGGAGACCGGGATGTAGAGAGAAGAGAGGCTGGTTCTATTCTGTGATCCACAGGTTGGGAGCTGGGCGGGGCTTCCCTTGGCCTCTGCCTGCTGCTGTCACCAGGCCCCATCTGCGTGGCCCCTGCTGCGTGGCCTCTGCTGCGTGGCCTGTTGCTATAACAGCAACCCTCCCACCCACTGGCCATCAGCTTATCTCACTGGCAGTGGTGCTGACAGACGTCTGTCCTGCTCACTGCTTTGATGTGGGAGCTACAGCAACATTCTTAATTGTTTCCTGAGCTACTCGCTGTCCGCTGTACAGTTTCTCTTGAACGGGGATGTACAGATACCCCATAAAACAAAACTGACTTTAAACCTGCACTCTGAAAGTAGCCCAGTTCATTTTCCTACCCTGCTAGGTTATGGCTATAGCTCAATCTTCCATGGGTCAAAAACGAATTGCTGGGAACATTATTCTTGAAATAATGTCCCAGCTCCAGACTGTGTTCCTTTCACTTAAGCAGCAAAACCCCAAATCCAAGACATCAGAGTTTGATCCTACTCAATTCCAGCCCCTCAGTTCCCAAAGTGTAGTCCACGGAGCCCCAGTTTACCACAACCCTGAAAGAGATCTAAGCGGTGAGACCATCTTGTAACAACCACGACCATAAGTGCTTGCCTTTTTCTGTGTCAACTGATATTTGTACTGATGGTGCAACCGCAGTGCTGTGTAAAACTGCAGGCACCTTGGCATGAACTCCCTCAGCAGTACGAAGACAGTGGCCACTTTCTGCATTGTGTACAACCACACACTCAGGAATTGTGTTTAAAAGAAAGAAAGCTTCGGTGAGGCATGCAAAACCCATTCTTCTGGTGTCTGTACAGGAGCCCTTTGAGGTTTTGGACACTCAATTGTGTCCTCTGATTGAGAAGTGAGATGAGTGTGAGACACACACTTGGTTTCAAGGACAATGCAAGAAAAAGTGTACAGTATCTCATAATTATTTTATGTTGATTATATATTAAAGTGCTATTTTTAGTATACTCAGCTAAATAAAATGTAATATTAAAAATATTTCTGGACCGAGCAGCAGAGGTGAATATTTCTGTGAAGTAGAGTCTGGGGATCATCCCCTCCCCATCCCCGGAAGTTCTGGGAATCTAACAGAAGTGTTTTGTTTTGTTTAAAGACACTACATCACATACACTGTCAATACAGAGTAAAGGTCAACATCATCCACCAAAAGGGGAAAGTTTATGAATCCTACTGATCAAGCTCGAGAGGAAAGAACACATAAAGCACACCTGAATCTAAGGAAGGACAAGTCTCCTGTGTTGGCAGCACAGACAGAAAGGTCAGTTGCTTGCTTGCCATCAGTGCCAGTGGTGAGCAACAGTACAGCCTGCGGGTAGATTAGAACTGTCTTCCTACTTGTCATTACTATCAGAGTCACCACAGAGTTCATTGTTGTAACTTGTCTTGTCCTCATCTGTTAAGTGCCAATAACAAGCCTTATATGTTCACAGCTTAAGGAAAGGTTTCTAAGGTATTTGGCACTAGTAATTACAGCACAGACAACAAGTGTGCTCTTCATTACCATCAAGAAAGTAGAAACTACAGCTGATTGCATGGGTACATTCATTACCCAGCCCTGACAGACGTGTGACCTGTGCCCACAACCACATTCACATCGCCCCATCCCCGGCCCACCGGGAGCCCTCTTTCTCCTGACGCTCTTCTCTCCCACCCTTCCCCAGAAGGCTGATCCTGGAGAAGTAAAATGCAACATCTCAGTGCTCCCTCTGATTTCAGAGACGCAGGAAAAGAAAGCAGGGAAGAAGAAGGCGTTGGACATATGTAGGAGTGAAAGAAACAGAATACAGATATTAATGTTTATAAAAATACTTAGGCATTAAGTATTTTTACTTAAGATAATAGGTTAATTTCCTATTATCTTGTTTTGAAATTCTATCTCATTGTTTTTATTGTTTTTTTCCTCTTTGAAATAAAAAAAAAAATCTAAAAAAAAAATACTTAGGTGTGGAAAGGACAGAAATGGAAGCGTTTCTCACTGAAGTGTTTCTTACAGCAGGTAAGGTCCTAAAAATCTAGAAAAACTGGAAAACAAGAACTGACATGGATTTTGGAGTAATAATACTAATAACCAGCATCTGTTGTGTCTTTCCTGACTAGTCACCACCCTAAAAGCTAAATATGCATTAATTCACTGAATCTTCACAGCAACGCTTTGGGAAAACTGAGTGGCAGAGAGGTGAAGAAACTTTGTCAAAGCTACTTGCATGCCAGTTTCATTGCACCATCATTCATAACCCACGTCTATCAACAGATGAATACACAAGATGATGTGACATGTACAACAGGCAAATAAACAAGATGTGTTTAGCTAAAATACTGTTTATCCACACAAGGAAATAAAGATCTGCTAAATGCTACAGCACGGGTAAACCATGAAAACATCACACTGAGGGAGATATGCTGGACACAAAAAACAAACACTGTATGACTCCAATTATATGAAATATCAATAATAGACTGATTTATGGGGACAGAAAGTAGATTAAAGGTAACTGTGGCTTGGGAAAGGAAGATTAGGGAGTTATTGCTTAATGAGTACAAAATATCTATTTGGACTCCTGGAAATTTTTTAAAATAGGTATCGTTGGTGTTGTGCAACATTGTGATATAATTAATGCTCCCTGGATTTTACACTTACAGGGATTAAAATGACAAATTTTGTTATATATTTTAGTACAATTTTTAAAATTTCTGAACAACAACAACAAAGAAACTTTCCCAAGTTCCCATAGCTTGTGAAAGGGTATAGGCTTTGATTCCACTCAGTCCAGCTCTGGATATTTCTCCCTTATCAGCCATGCTCTGCTCATTCCCCAGGACATCAGCCTTTTCTCTGATGGTCTTCCAGCAGGTCTGCGGTCTCACACCTTCACATCACAGTGCCTCATACCCAATACCTCTTTCCTTGGTTCTGGCGCACTAGAACAGAGTTGAAAAAATGGCAGAAAGATCATAATAAAATAAAAACAAGACAAGCCGGAAAGTGCCGTGCAGCCTAGTTGTTCAGGGCCCAAGAGGCAGCCTGACAAGACAAATTCTGCCAGTAGTTGCCACACTTGCTCACATGGCCTCTTTCCCCCAGAGCTTTGTCTGCGTGGGTGAGATGAGAGACCCAGGCCCAGGAGAAGCCAGGCCCGGGAGAGTGGCCCTGAGCAGTCCTCATTTCTACCACAAGATCCAAGTGTGGCAATTGCACAACTCTATGCAAAGGGAACAGAGAGCCTGGTAGGTATTCTGTAAACACAGGGTGTGAGGGTGAGTGAGCAAGACAGTAACCATTGGTCACGTACCCTGTGCATCACAGCATATGTGTGGGTCCTTAACTGACCTGACCCAGTTACGTGTGAAACTGTTGCCCTGTGGCCACCACAATGCTACACTAAGAAATACACACAATTGTGAATATCCTTGGCAAAGAGGCATACATAATCAGACACCCCCAAATGGAGAGACATTCTGCAAAACGATTCACTGAGACTCTTCCAAGTTTCCATGGAATGAGAGTCCAGAGGAGGGGGCTTCAGGTAAAGGGGCTGTTTTAGTGTGCAGCAGGCTTGAGAGACTCGGCAACTAAATGCAATATATGATCTTGAACTGGAGGTTATTAGTAAAATTAAGGAAAGTCAATAGCTGACCATCATATTGCTCACCCCCAGGCAAAAGGAAAGAGGGCCTATGTGGACTCAGATAATCAGAAAAGCACAATGTGTCCTGGTCTCCCAAGGCTGGGTTGGCATTCCACAGATGTCAACTGCTTTTACAAATAGTAACAGAGTCTGGACCCTCTGTCCTGACCTGGCCACCATAGCTTGAGTGTACCTTTAGCCAGAGCTGGCTCATAACTCCAGCAGTCTGATGAGGTCTGACCAGGTGAATAAAAGGCTCCTGAACATCCAACCAGCATCACACATCTGTGGAAAAGAAAGATACCCACACCTTCTCCCATCCCGTCAAGTTACAGAAACAGGTAGAGAAACTGAGTGCCTGTGACCTAGCAGTAGGAAACTGGGACGTTCCTAGCCAGCCCCTTGCTGCAATCAAGCTCAACAAACCCAGGAAAAAGACCTGTGGAATGTTGGTGATTCTCCAGGCAGTTCAGCCAGGGCTGTTATGCACTCCTCCTGAGTCCAGTACAGGCTGAGGGTTACAGGACAGCCTTGCACTGCTCCTCCTCAGAAGCAAGCACTTCCCCTGTGGCTTCTTACACAGCTATGCCAGGTATTGGCAGCGAACAGCCCCCAGGCTCTCTGCCCATGGTGCCCCTTCCTCCACAGCCCTCACTTTGTTATTTCCAGTCGCCTCCACCATGAGCCAAGATCCTGTCACCAACATCTGGCCTTCCCACTGTTTGGACACAGGGCTGGGCTGGTGTTTGACTCCTCTCCACCTGCTTCTGCAGCTTGGTTTGGCAACAGAGAAGTTTCAAGCAATGAAGACAGCAGAGGAGAGAGAAGAGAAAGCTAAAATCACTAAAAAGTAGGTAGGAAAGATTGCTCTTGTGCTATCTGTCTCCTGCTTCTTGTTAAGGAAGTTATCTCCTACTCGGCCTTGAGTCAACTGCATAAAAGCACAACTGACTTAATATCTAGTTTAGGAGGCAGCAGGCTTAGAGGAAAAATGTGTGTGGAAGAACATCACATATTTCCATGAAGAAAAAGTTGGCAGACTGTGCACCCAACCTTAACTATGCTTTTTCTCTGGTAGTATGTGTTCTGAGAAGCTTTCTAGTAACCTACATTTTGTATAAATACATGGGTATATGACATTTTTAATCAGAAACACAATAAAGATTCTTCATGTAAGCAGAGGCATGGAGTGATATTTGAAGTGTGGTCAAAGTCATTTGCTTTGGTCACTATAAACGTGCATTGAAGTGTATATGAGAAAACTCTAAGAGAGAACAGGGTGTCCTTGCACAGCCAAGGCTGGGAGCTTGCACTGGGCAAACCCACAAGCTCTCCATGTAAGCTAGGCACTGTGGTGCACCCCTATAGTGCCAGCTACTTGGGAGGCTGAGGCAGAAGGATGACTTGAGCCCAGGGGTTCAAAGCCAGTCCAGACAACATGCAGAGAACCCATCTCTCTGAATAAAAGCCCCTAAGGTGAATAAAGAATAGAAAGGCAGCGCTGGAGAGGAGAGGGATATCCATGATGGCGGGCCCTGAATTGTGGGGCTTATGTGGGCTAATTAATGTGGAGATAGCATTTTAACTTGGAAAGCCTTGTTAAATGGAAGAGGTTTATGTTATTACTGCTCAAAAAGCCAGTCAGATAAAAGACACATCCCAAATCAGGAAACGTCAGAAATTGTCACAAAGTCATAGACACTGAAGAGGGAAATAAATCTTACAGATTATTCTAGTTGAATCCCCTCACTTCCCAAGAAAACTCAGGGCTCAGAGAGTTTAAGGGTACACTCTGGTCATACTACAAGCTGTACTGGGGCAGGGACCAGGATCTCTGCTGCCTGCTCCAGGCCTGAGTACACTTCTGCACACCCTAGTCACAGCCAGTGTGTCCCCACCCTGGGGGCATAAAGTCTGACTCTTATTCACAAGCCAGAGAGTGACCTGGACTCCAGGGAGCAAGGAAGCTTTCTGGATTCCAGAGGTGGGGCTGGATTATCCATGGATGGGATGACTGAGGTAACAGAGGCCTGGAAGATCCTTGATCTACATTGAAATGTTGAGCCCATCATGCTCTGACCACAGGATGAAGGAGTTTTGAAGACCCAAGCCGGATCAGTCTCCCAGATCCTCTCCCTCCAATTAGTTTACCTTCAGTGACATCTGGGCTCAGCCTTGCAGCCCTTCCTCCAGCCAGCAGTTCATGGATACCCACTGGTTTCTGACACAGAACATGGGTACGCACAGAATCACAGAAAGAAGATAGAGGGAAGGGTGGGGCAGATTGAAAGGACAGATGAGAAAAGGACCTGGTCCTTATTTCTTTCCTCCAGTGGGGTTGGGACAGCCACACTCTCCTAGTTCACCACCGGGTTTGCAGTCCACATGTCCTATACCTCAGGTTTGCATCCCACTCCGCAGGGGTGCGGGACAAGAGCCTAACCTTGAGCATTCCCTGTGTCACTTCTGTTAGACCCAGGATTGTGTCTCTATTCTGGAAAGCTCACACAATGCCAAGGGCTTGGATGGGGAAATAGAATCGTCCAACAGCACCCTATCTCATCTGCTTCTCTCTTCTCTGCCTACACAAATCCTAGGTAGGCCATCTCTTATGCAGGCATAAAACTCTTGAGATCTGACCATTCTTAGTTTTGTATATGTATGTCACTTTTGAGGGTACAGGGTTTATTTTAACATCATAATAGCATGGGGGAATCTGCCCAGTGCCAACAGGTTGATCATAGAGCTATCTACCAATCCTGCACCCATAGGTGCCTCTCTAAAATGGACAGGAGTGAAAATCTCTGCTGCCAGAGGATGCCCCTCCTCTCTTATCTCCACCTAACACCTTCACTATTCCCCTAAGAGTATCAGCTTCTGGGGTTATATGTCCAGGTGGTTCTGTTTTCTCTGCATTCACGTCCCCATCTTTTTCCTAAGAGGCTGAGTTTAAATTGGCTGAGTGGAGAGAAAAGGAAAAATACTGAGCTGTAAGAGTGTGTCATCCATATAAGTTAATATTTCAAAATATTATCATTTTATACATCAAATTCTTACAGGATTTGATGTACAAGATTCTCCATGTGTGCTAAATACTTGTGAACAGAGAAGAAGCTGAGGATAAGCAGGACAGATGGAGGACTTTTGCGAAATGGAATTAGGGAAGAAATTTCTCCACCTCTGTTCTTTTCTCCTTGCATGTCTGTATAGAAGCCAAGGACTGTACATCTTTCCCACTTTCTGAAAACCCCCCTCTCAGGCTGTTCCTTCCTATGGGAACCTCCTCTTCAAGTTCTTGGGCACCCTTGGAGTTGGGTGAAAATATGCTGAAAGAAGAGCTAGTGGAAAGAAGAACTAATTAGCTTTACTTCTAGGGTCTCAGAAAGTTAACAGTCCATGCAATCCTAACGCACTTTGATAAGAAATGAATCTACAGACTCAGCTGCTCAACACAATATATGTTTGGCCCACGTCCACACAGC
Source organism: Chinchilla lanigera (assembly GCF_000276665.1). Classification (NCBI taxonomy): domain Eukaryota; kingdom Metazoa; phylum Chordata; class Mammalia; order Rodentia; family Chinchillidae; genus Chinchilla; species Chinchilla lanigera. The sequence continues at coordinate 3,331,421 of NW_004955469.1, read as the reverse complement.
CTGATGTGTACTGAGGCGTGAGCTGAGGTGGAAGAAATTGTTGGAGGCCTGGAACAGGCTCTTATGGGAGGCCGGGTGAGAGGGTGGGCTCTGGTCCAGATAACCTCTCCCCTGAAAGCAAATCATCTTCCTGCCTTAAGAACTTCAGATTAATGCCTGAGTTCTCACTGGCAGGAGAATTTCCTCACAGGAGACCTGAGTCCTGGGGCCATGTCACCAGTGCCTCTCAAAGCTGACACTGGAAAGCGCCAAAGGTTGACATTTCATTTCCACAGTGCCAACCAAATCCTAGAATCCATGAATTAGGTGATTTTGGCAACTTCCACAATGACTGCTTAGCAAAAGCAAGGAGGGGCAGAGTATGATTTAAAAATACAATGAATGTTTAAAATTTTTCTAATTGTTACAGTAAAAGGCATATTTTTATTAATCCTCAAAATACTCCCCCTCACTTTGAACACACTTAAGCATCATTTTTGCCACTTCCTAAAGCAGCTCTGGAGGCCCTCTTTCATAAGTGTCTGTACTTGCACCCTTGTGGCAGCCTTGATATTGTGAATCCACTGAAAACATTTCCCTCTTGTGGTCGTTCTGACATTGGGAAAGGGCCAGAAGTCACATAGTAGCAGATCTGGTACATAGGAGACTGAGGACTTGAAGTTTGGGTGACCCATCTTTCCATTGGATGGCACTCTGTGGCACAATCACTGTATTTTTGGGTCCCACCTTGTAAAGACAACAGAAAAAGACCCAGAATTGCTTCAATAAGTAGCAAGAACAATGGGACAAAGATTATCAAAATGAGACAATATTTTCAGGGAGGATTATTGACAGTGTGTCTTTTATTTTTTAAAATTTACACATTCACCATAGATTTTGATTACACCTCCCATTTTTAGAAGGCTTATCATTCCATATGTGTCTTTGTGGGTTTTCCTCTGTGATGGCATGCGTCCTTAGCTTAACTGTCTGTGGATACACACAGTCCTCCTGATGTACGGCTGGTCACAATATCCAGTGTGAAAAGTATTTTAAAATATTACATTTAGGCAACCACTTTTGAAAGGAAGCAGCTTTGGCCTGAGATAAGATCTGTGTTACCAGGAGCTAGCTTTACATTTTGATTCTTTTTCCTGCTCTCTTTTATTACTTTTTAATCTTGGGTGTTGAGTTGTGAAGCTGTGTGTTCCCTGTAGAGTGTATGTCCCCTGGCATTTACCTTGAAAAGCCAAAATACACAGACATGTGAAAACCATTTAGAGTTGCAAGTCACCTTTGAGCAAAGAGCTTTCTGAAAGCTTCGTTCTTAAGTTTTAGCATGTTACCCAAGAAGTGGAGATGCTTTCAGCCAAAGAAACCAGATACTCAGATGCAGAGTCAGCAGCTGATTACTTTGTGGTCTGGGGTTTTGAGTTCTCTAACCACCCATGATTATTGAATATAGAATCAGTCCTTCCTGCAGGTTCTCTCATCTTATCTAAAATACAACCTGGTGTTGTAACAAAAGGTAGCCAAAGAGAGGCACAAAAGTGCTTGGCCAAGGGGACTTGTTGGTTTGGAAGGCAGCCCATATCCTGCCTGTCAAATCCTCTGGTCCGGGGCTGTGCCGGTCCAGAGGAATGGGCCATCTTTTTATAATTTATCATCTCAGTAGATGCTCTTTTGCCCAGAGGAACTGCTCACAATGGTAAGGAGGCCACCAGGCCATGCAGCAGGGCTGGCCTCCCCAGTGTTGTTAGCCTCTGATGGCTCTCAGGCTTCTCTGCTGCTACGAAGGAGAAAAAACTACAAATGTAAGGTTTCTCCTAATGCCATTTCCCCCAACCCCCTGACATCTTTTATTTAACTCTCAGATTTTTTAATGTATTTCTTGTACACTAATATTTAGCATAAGATAACAAATGAATATGCAAAAATGTCAAATTGTAATAGGGGCTCCAAAGAAATAAGAAGTAGGGGAAGAGGATTAAAGGTTAAGGACAGGATTTGCCTCTTCACATAAAACAGGAGGGAAGTCCCTAGGTACAATGACATTTGAACAATGATCTCAAGAAAATGGGCCACACACACATCTGGAAGAAGAGTATTCCAGGCAGAAAGAACAGCAGGTGCAAAGTCTCTGGGGCAAGGACATAAATCGAAGGAAAAATAAGGCATTTGGTATAAATGAGGCTAAATTTAAAAGGAGAGAAGAGGCCAGGCATGGCAGCACACACTTGTAATCCCAGCTACTCAGGAGGCTGAGGCAGGAGAATCACAGGTTCCAGATCAGCCTGCATAACTTAGTGAGACCTTGTCTCAAAATTTAAAATATAAAGAAGTATTGGGGATGTAGCTCAATGGTGGAACACTTGCCTAGTGTGCACAAGGACCTGGGCTCAACCTCTAGTAATGAAAACCGAAAACAAAAGAGGGAGAAGGAGAAAGAGGAGAAGGAGAGGAGGGCCAAAAAAAGGAAGAAATGGAGGGAGGGAGGATGGCAGGAAGAGAATATAAAGAAAAAGAAAAGAAATAAAATGTGGACCCAATAAGCTAGCCAGAGACACAATATGAATGGCCCAGTATAAATAGGCCAGGGAAAGGACTTGGGTTTTCTCTGAGAGAGCTCTGGCTCTGTTCTATTCTTCCCCAAGTTATCTGCAGTACAATCTCTACCCAGAACTACAGTAACTCTTACAACACAAATCAAGCTGTGTCACCATCTACTCAGAATCTTCCCTGGGTCGCAGTCTCAGAGAACAATCTAGATACTTGGGAATGGCCTCTGGCTGCGCCTCTACTCAATCATGTTGAACACATCCTTGTCTTGTTCCTGATTTTAAAGAAAAGGCTTTCAGCTTTTCCTCATTTAACATGATGTTGATAGTAGGTTGGTCATAAATGGCTTTTATCAGATTGAGATAAGGCCCTCATTGAATCAGGGTGTTTTTTAAAATCATAAATGGAGGGGCTGGGGATTTAGCTGGGACTGGGGATTTAGCTCAGCGGCAAAGTGCCTGCCTGGCAAGCACAAGGTCATGAGTTCAGTTCCCGGTACCAGAGAAAAAAAAAAAAAAAAAAAAAAAAAGGATGTACTTCTTTAGTTAATGTCTACTTATCAGAAATATTCTCTGAACATGGTTATCTATTGACCTCTGCCTCTGTCTCAGGATCCAACCTGTTTATTTAAGAAGGGAGATTGCAGCTTATTTGGCCCAGTACCCAGTTTTTGGAAATGGGACAAAGTATTGTTTATGACGCCCAAGCAATCCAGATATTGGCACACAGAGAAAATCACAGAGAAAATCAGCAACAACTTTAGTGTCACCTTAGTGATAGCAGCAAAACCAGCAACAACAATAGCCTTATACATAAATTCGATATTTAAGAACCCATAATGTACTACCTTTAACAACAGAAAAGAGATCTGTGACTGCAGGATAACCACTAAGACAAACCAGATATTGACCTACAACTACTTAGTTGAACAACTTTACCTCATCAACATTAGAACAGTGTTCAACCATAGCAAGATATAGTTGACTAATTGTCTATAGATCCATAAAGTTTAATGGTTATACTGGTAAGGTAAGCAGTTTGGGGGACTGGAAGCATGGAAAAAGTAGTTGAAAAGGTAAGTGATGAAAGAAGAGAAGAAAGTGATAAAAGTGAAATAAAGGACCCCATGAAGAAGGAAAAGGAAATTAGTAGTATTGGATAAAAATAACAGGAAAAAAAAAAAAACAAGGAAAATGAGAAATGAGAAAAAATAGAGTAAACTAAAAGGAAAAAATAATAAGGAAACAAAATAAAAAGACAGACACAGCCAGAAAAGAAAAGAGAAAGAAGAAGCTCCAATCAATCGAAGATAGTAGTAATAAAGGAAAAAAAGAATATAGAAGATAAAACTTCAAACACTACCAAGAAAGTAAAATGAGACAGAAAACCAATAGATAAGGAAAACAAGATGGGTCAAAAGAAAAAAATCCTCTGTATTTTCAAATGAGTCATCTTCTTTCTGGACCTGTATTCTCTGGAATCCAGCAAGTAGTATTCCCCTTTGCCCCACTTGACAGCCTGTGTGTTTGTGAGGTGACCCCTCTGCTCAAGAGCGTCTCCTATCTGCAAACCCCAGACCATGGAAACTGTCTGAGCCAAGACACTTTCCTGCTTACGTTGGTACAGAGATGCAACTAGACCTCTGGCGTCAACTGGATGTAGGCAGAGAGGCAGGACTCAAGCCAACTGCTGCATTTAATGCCATCGCCTTCAGACCCAGCCATCACTGGAACCTGGCCTCCTACCACAGAGTACAGGTTCTGGGTCCTCTAAATTTGAACTTCTCAGGATATCTGGAGGGATCTATTTCTAGCCCTGTCCCTCTCCCCCATCTCCCATGGCTTTCTCTCACCCTGTGTCTGTGGCAGAGAAACACTTTAGTCCTGGGGTGAAACTAGTGTAGGTGCTCTGTGACTCAGTCCCACACAATCAACCCCCTCTCAAGATAGCACAGATTAGACTCTGATAGCATAGCAGGTGCTGCACTGGATTTCTTCTCCAACTCTATCCCACTGTAAAGAGTTCACTGTTGGGGTAAAACCTCATATTCACTCTGCTTTGTTTGTTTGATTGGTTGGTTTTGTTTTGTTTTATTTCAGTTTAGTTTATACCACCTGTGGGCTTGGCGGGGGGCTAACTCTGCTGGACCATCCATTATTTCTTCCTGTAGCAGCCAGCTCTTCTGGGCTTCCCTCTGCTCCTCGTAGTTGGCCTTGGCCTTGATCAGGTCAGGCTTTTGGGAGTCACCTCTGTGGTTCTCTGCTGAGAGGAACCAAGGTGCAGAGCTGGCTAGGAGCTGGCAGTTTGACCCTGTGGTGGGTGGGGTGTCCTCACAACAGAACAGAGAGATTTTGGACATTCTAAATTGTTCTGCTAGCACACATGACTCAATCAGACTAAACAACAGACTAAAGTCACACTGGAAAACATCGGTCTGGCAACCACTGGAGACAGCAGAATGGAGATGGATTTCTTTTGATTCCCAGAGAACTATGGTTATTTGACCTGTATGGTGGTAAAAGACAAAAAAAAAAAAAAATCCTATTTGCAAGCCTGACTTTGAGCTTTTTATATCTTACAAAGTGAAAAGACTTTTCACTGAGAGTATTTATCAAAACCAGTTATAAGTAACTGACTAACTTTGCAGATTTACATCAATGGATAATAGGTGAGGAAAACAATATGCTAATCAAAAAGCTTTAAAGGGAAAAATCAGTAATGAAGAGTTCACAGAGGCTTTGAAAAGTTATGACATATTCCAGAAAATCTAAAAGGGCAGGTGTATGTTTAAGGCTATATTAATATGTTCAAGGAAGACCAGGAAAGGCTCTAAACTCTCACCTTGAGCTGACCTTGGACTCTGGAAAAGCATGAAGCAAAGGCAAAGACAGAGTTTTACACTACCTGAAAGAATGTTGGAGACATTTCCCAGCACATACACAAAGCCCCCCAGGCAAAGACAGGGAAGATTATTATTTCCAGACACATAAGGAAATCTCTATCCAAATTTCTAGCTGACATTTAAGCTAACCAACCATAGAATTCAGTGGCTACACACAAAAAAGAATACAAATTTTACAGAATTAGCTCAGAAAAGTTCTTACAGAAATAAACAACCACAAAAAGAAAGAGCAGCAGCAAGCCATGGGAAGAGGAGATGACCTGGTTTACAGAATTGCCACATTATAGTGTTTCATTTGCTCAGCTTTTAACAAAGTCTTATGACACATACAAAAAAAATGGCCCATATATGCGTAGAAAAACACTTAATAGAGGAAGTTGAGGCATTATATTTACTAGACAAAACTTTAAATCAGTCATTATAAATAAGAGAACTAAAGGAAACTATGTTTTAAGAACAAAAAAAGTATGATACAAATTTTTCCTGAAATATATCAGTAGAGGAAGAGATTATTTTCAAGAACCGAATAGAAAATTCTGGAAGTGAAAAATATGGAACAGAAATTTAAAAATTCACTAGAGATTCAATAGCAGAGTTTATCAAGCAGAAAAAAGAACTAGTGAACTTGAGTTAAACAGTAGAGTTCATTTAATCTAAGAAACACTAAAAGATGAAAAAAAGAACAGATTTTTAAGGACATGTAGTACACTATCAGACATACTCATAGTGCCTGATATGGACAGAAAGAATAATAGAAGAAATAACTCCAAGCATGTTAAACTGAAAGAAATCTACAGAGACAAATACTAGTCAAATTATAGTTAAATTGTCAAAAAAAAAAAAAACAAAGACAACAAGAGAAGCTTTCTTTTTTTATTTTTTATTTTTTTGTACCAGGAATCAAAATCAGGACCTTGCACTTGCCAGGCAGGTTCTGTGCTGCTGAGCTACATCCCTGGCCCAAAGACAACAAGAGAGAAATAAAAAGAAAAAAGACTCATCATGGTCAAGAGACCCAACAAGATAAACAGCTGACTTCTTGTCAAAAACCATGGAAGTAGTACACAGAGGAGTTTTAGAGCAGTGAAAAAACTCTGTATTACATTATAAAAGTAGATGAATATCACTTTACATTAGTTCAAGGCCATAGAATATACAACACCAAGAGTGAACATAATGTAAGGTAGTATCTTTGGGTGATAATGAAGGGTTGATACAGGTTCATCAGTGGTAACAAATGTACCGTTCTAGTGGCAAATGACAGTACTGCAAGCAGGTATGCATGTGTTGGAGGAGAAAATATATAGGATATCTCTGTGATTTTCCCTTGATTTTACTATAAACCTACAATTGCTCTAAAAAATAAATTTTTTAAAACAGACCTGAGAGTGCAAAATGCTAGCAAAGATGAGAAACAACTGAACTTTTCATATATTGCTGATGGTGATGCACAATAGTAGAATCATCTTGGAAAACAGTTGGACAGTTTCTTAGAAATTTAGACATACTTGTACCCTGTAGCCCTGCAGTTCCCACCCCTACATATCTATTCAAAAGACATGAAAATATGTGTTCATATAAACACTTAAAATAAGTATATATAGCAGTTTCATTCATAATAACCACAATTGAAATGTCCAGCAACTGGTAATTTGGTTTTAAAAGAGACAGTGGTACATATATATAACAAAATACTACCCAGAAATAAAAAGTAACAACCTACTAATAACTGTGAAAATGTGTATTAAAAGTGAAAAATAAACAGCAAAGACCACTTGAGTTTCTTCGGTAAAAAACTATAGAGACAGAAATTATATCAGCAGTATGAGAGGATAGCGGCAAGGGCAGGGAATAACTACATAGGTTCCGTAAAGTTTGGAGAGTGACCAAGGTTGTACAACTGTATGTATTTGTCAAAATGGTAGGTTTTTAAGTCTACATTTTCTAATTGTTGCCGATGCCTAGATTGAATTTTGTATATTTATCTTAGAACGGGTCAAATCTGCTGAACTTTCCTACTACTGGTAATGATTGTAATCTAGATTCTATTGGATTTTCAATGTAGAAAATTATATAGCTTGTGAATTTTCTAAAAAATGGTGAACAGAAGGCAGTGGGATGACATATCTAAAGTGCTGAAAAAATACATAAATTGGAGGTGATCAAAATTTAAACTTTTAAAAAGCAGGTTAGTGGTTACCAGTGTCTGGGAAAAGGTGAAAGAATGGGGAATGATTGATAATAGTGTAGCATTTCTGTAGTTTGAAACAGCTTTACTGAGATAGTAAGTCACTTTTCATAAAATGGACAATATTTAAAGTGTACAATTCATTCAGTAGTTCTTAGTATATTCATAGAGCTGTGTGCGCATCACCACAATTTTAGAACATTTTTGTTACTCCAAAATGAACCCTGAGTCCCTCCATCATCACTCTCCACCCCTTCTTCTCCTTCAGTCCTAATCAACCACTACTCTATTTTATGTCTTCATGGACTGGCACCTTCTGAACATCTTATAAAAATAGAATCATACAACATGTGATTCTTTACTACAGGTTTCCTAAATTTAGCACTATGTTTTGATTTTTACTCATATTATACCATGTATCGGCACTTCCTTTCTTTTATTTCAGATTAATATTTTAATATGTGGATACCCTACATTTTATTTATCCAAGCATTATCTGACTGGCATATGGGTGGCTGCCACTTTTTACCTATTATGAATAATGTTGTTACAAGGTTTCTTCCATGAGAAAGTGTTCTGGAATTTATAGTGGTGATGACTGAACATCTTTGTGAATATCACTGTTTGTAAATTTTATAATATGTGAATTACATCTCAAAAAAAGTCATCTTCCACCTTAGGACTTTTGTACTTGCTGCTTCCTGTAGTAGGACCCTTGTCTTCAGATGCCACCTGACTTCCTTCATATTTACTCACCTTTCACTTTCCCAATATGGCTATCCTTTGCCACACATATCATGTACAAATTTATATATTTTATATATGCTGACGTTTCTTTTACTAGCTGTGTTTCTCCATTAAAATATATACTACAAGAAGGCAAGGAATTTTTTATGTTTTATTCGTTGCTATATTCTCAGCACTTGGAACAATGTCTAGCACATAGTGACATTTGAAACCTTTTCAGCTGAGATGGAGAGAGAGATCTCTTCAAGAAAAATGACCTTAAAAATAGGAATATAAGATTAGGCACAAGGAACGCTGGGAAGGGGTGCAGGGTCATGAGTGGCTTTGGTTCCACAGTTGCCCTGTAGCCTGCAGGGGTAACGCGGGGCCTGGCTGATGGACGGCGGACCAAGAACTTTGTACAGCAGCTGTAATTAAAGAATGCCATCTTGTCACACAGTCTCCGAGGAGCCAAACGTTAGATGCAGAAACAGATGTGTTATGTTCAATCCTTTACAGCAACCACAACAGAATGGGCTGCCACAAACCCCATTTGGCCCTCAAACAGGTTTGAACAATATTTAAAACATCTGAAAAATATGAATTTGAAGGGTTCAATTGAAGACCTACCTGAGTTGGTTTTTTTCCAATGAAGATCAGAGTGTAGCTACCAAAGCATGTGTTATCTCCACCCAACCAATGGTGGAATTGGCATTGATGAAGGTTTTAGGAGACTGCAAGATGTTACTCCATTTTTTGGATTGCTGCTGCAAGGCATTTCTTTTAACTGTGAAACACCTAGGATTTCAAAAGTTCATTATTTTAAATCTTGTCATGGTTGGGCTGGTGAGCAGGTTATGGGTTCTCTATAAAGATATTTTAAGAAGATTGATTTCTTTATCTGAGTCATTGTATTGCTTCAAGAGATCTCTAAGATTCAACCCATGCCTTACTTCAAAGATTTTTACCTTTCCGGCTGATATTACCAAATTTCTAGGACAACCCTATCTTGAAATCTTTAAGAAAAAAAAAAAGCCTATAGCTTTTGCAGTTAAAGGAGTAACTAAGTTGCTAAATAAACTATTTTTGAAAAAAGAACAATCACCACACTCCAGTGAAGACACTTTACTTAGAATTTCCTAAAAGGCTAAACAAATAATAATCAATGTACAGAATAGTATGGATCTTGGACAGCCAGTAAAGAATAAGAAAGTCCTCAAAGAAAAGTCATCAGGATTTGATGTGAAGTCTTTCTGCAAGCAGCTGAAACACAAAGCTATTCAGGAGACCAGCTTTGAGTCTGTATGTTCTCAATCCAAACTAAAGAAAACCATTCTTCTCACAAAATGATAGGATCTCTCCATGCCAAAAGTTTTGTGCAAAGATTCCAAGAGGCCAAAACTTTCATACAACTTTCTGAAGAAATCCAAGTGGCAACTGTATGGTGCAGGACCAAAAAACTCAAGGCTCAGGCCACCTTTCTGGCTAACAACCTTCTGAAAAGTAACTGGCTTAAACATGTAGAAGCTCAAGGTTATAGTCTGCCAAAGAAGCTAGAATGCATAAAAACATCTATTTGCAACTGCCTTCTTCATGGCTTAGGTACCAAAACTTCAAAGCATCATCTGAGACAAAGAAGATCACAGAATAAATTTTTACTAAGAAAAAGGAAACCACAGAGATAGTGGCAGTCAGCTCTTTTAAAGGAAATTCAGCAGTTCCCTCAAGAACCTCTGAAGAGTGCTGCGGGCACGTACTAAGTGGAGTCTCCCACACTGCACAGTTCAGAGAACTGACCGTGGTAAGCAGCTGCTGAGTAGCAGACTTTCAAATCCTGCCACACAAACTAAGGAGAATCAGAGCCACGGAAGTGTTAAAGGAAGCAGTGAAAGTCAAACTAATTCATGGACAAAGACGTACATAAACAAAATACACCAGGACAAGTTAAAGAGACAGATGACGTTGATGACATTTTTGCTCTAATGGGAGTGTAGATGTTCATATGTGAGACTTTTAAGCAGTTAACAAACTGGTCCATTGTTGTGCTGCTTTAATGGAGCGGCTGAGATCTTGAAATACTACTGCTTAGGCTCAGAGAGGAACTGCTTCCATGCAACATCCCACAAGAGTTCATTTCAGTTCAATAAGCATTTGTAGCAGCTTGGTATCATTTCACCACCAAATATGTATTTTGCTTTGACTATGTATTAGATGCTAAGATATAAAGTGTTGCAGAATGTCTTTGAGAAATAGATATAATTCCTTAACTGAGACTGGTAGGTCCCTGAAAAATTGAAATTGAATAATTTTATAATTTATCAGTGAATTAAGACATAATAATTGAGTTTGCCAAAAGCTTCTATGCCTTAAACAGGGAGTGAGGTGGGGGAGTAGCAAGGAGACACCCAGAGAGTGGCTTTGGCTTCATTGGCACCATCAGAAAGGTGGGAATACCAGTGTTTGTAGCTTCCAGTGGGTGCTATCATCAAAAGAACTCAAGTTTTGCTATTAATTATACTACCAGGGACTGGTTAGAACCACTTTCTCTTAATTTGTTCACCTTATGTCAGGAAGACATATTGAATGTGCTTTCAAATGATGATGTGCAGTTTGAAGTACATTTTAAATGTTCTAGCTTAAGTAGAATTATGTAAATAAGCTTCCATAATAATTGTCTTAAATTTTATGTTTTTACAGACTTACAGAAAACAGTATTCTAGTATAAAAAAAAGGTTAGGCACAAGGGCTTGGAAGGGGCCTCATGCAAGTAAGAGAACATGAAGCATACATTTTGTTAGCTTCTCAGTAAGTCTCCTCTGCTACATATGGGAAGGACTTTAGTCTTTTGGATAAGGATGGCACTGGATGACTCAGCCCTCAACCTACTGTCACTAATGCTAACATCTACCAAATATTTCTCTACCAAAATTTCTCATGTGAACCAAAAACATGAAAAATTATTTGATTAACCATTTTTTCATACTACTAAGGATACACAACTAGTAACATTCTAAGAGCAGAGAGACAGACAGATCCATTCACTGTACTGTATATATCTGGGGATGTCAGACTCTCATCAATGAAGGAAGGGGTGTGCACTGAGTGAGTTCGTTACAGATGTTGAGGAGGGAGGGAGACGGAGAAACACAAATGCACTGACACTTTACAATGGGATGCAGAGGTTCTGGTTTTACACTCAAAACTGATAAAGGAGAGCTAGCTCTGTTGCTGCAGAAAGGGCTCCTGGATGACAGGTTGACTTGAGCACTAGAGCGTGTGGCTCCTATCTCAAGGACAATGCAGCTAGAGTTCTGCTCAGATGTCATCCTGTTTCTGCCCCAGCACAGAAGAATAGAGAGCAATAAGCACCGTGCAAAGCTGTGTAGAAGGAACAGCAGTCAAAACCTTCTGAAAGCATGACCAAGGAATTTTGGAAACTGTACAGGTAGGTTAGATGTCAATGAGGGACTAGGATAATTTTTCACAGAACACACAGGGGCTACCAGGCCTTTGAAAGACAAAGGATTCTGTGCCTAGCTGTGAATTGCTGCCATGTGTTTATTTGTCAACAGCCTAGTGAAATAATGCAGAATCTGTGAGGTTGCACCAGCTCCAGATCTGCCAACTCAAGGAGCGAAGCTTGAAGGAACCAGGGCCTATTTCTTTCCACTGCTCCAGGACAAACCCTCAACCCTCAGAACCAGGGAGATGAGATTTCACTTCAGTGGAGCTTTGCTCTTTTCTCCATCCATTTGTTTTTCCTTCAGCCCCACAACACTCACAACCTGAAGGCCTTCTCCCCTTGGCTGAGCTTTTATCTTTTATGTAGAAAATGGGCCAAATTCCCTACCAGACCATGGGAAGAGTTTTGGTTTTTGTTTTTTTGTTTTTTTTGTTTTTTTTTTTTAAGTAGTACACTGGCTTGATAGCCATCGGAAAGTATAATGCTTGCTCTGTGTGTGGACCACCATGCTGACCACATGAAACTATGGACAGGGAGTGTTGCGTGGGCTTTCCTGAGATTTTGTTCAGACAGGTAATGAGCGAACCAGTGTTAATCATTAGCATTGACAAAGGTCTAAAATCATTTTCTGAACTTTCCATGGTAATTTCATTACATTATAAGGATGCTGCTATGAGTATTCCCTCCAAAGGTGACCAGTCTCTTAGGAGAAAAATAGTAGTAAAATTATTCAGAACAAAACAATCCCAAGTTTGCCTGTTCCAAACCCTACTTAGGTGTGTCCACCCATACACTGGCTAAGGAGGGCCCGATGTTTTATGTCATCCTAGTGTTTCATGTGGAGCACCTCATGAAATAAGTGTGTTGATTCTTCAATTCTTCAGCTACACAAACCCCCATATCTCTCTTAAAGGACCTTCATATCTCTGGCTCCACATACACTTAAGAAGGTGCATCCATCTTTAGGCACTAATTTCTCAGAATGGCTCTGAGAACCTCTGACTTCAAATTTTCACTCATTCATCACTTGTTTATTTATCTAAAATTTCCTGAAGGCTTTCTAGATAGATGCCAGCCACAATAGTAGGCACCAGAAATAGATGTACTGCTCTCAGGGTATGCAGTCCAACAGATGAGATGGAGGGGTTCATGATTGTGACACATGTACAAAACAAGACAACAGAAAAGCACACAAAGGAAGCAAGAGGAAGAGACAGCACAATTCAGTCTGCCAGGGATGGGAGAAGCTCCTAAACAGTGAGACACTTAAGATGTGTGTTGAAAGATATGTAGAAATTGTCCAGAGAGGAAAATTATGGCATTTCCTGGAGAGGATTAGCAGTTATTCCCAAGTGTTTTGATGTTCTCATTCTTCATGGGACCTAATATTACCATGTTTTATAATAATAATTATATTAAACCCTATCTTAACCCTCTAAGGTGCCAGCAGTCACTACCACAGTTGGCTGATTACAGCCACCAAATTCTGGCACTGGGTAGCTATTGTTGGTTCTGCAAGCACCAGGCCCTGAGCTAGCCAACCCCAGGGGATTATCTCATTCTAGAACAATCTCTGACACCCAATGTGAGACAGGGCCTGTGTATTCCTGGCCATGCCATGACTGTGTTAACATCAGTTTAGAAAAGAGGCAAATGGAGCCCCTATACCTGTCCACACCTGTCCATAAGCCTCTTTTCCTTCCCTCTAGGGTGTTGAAAGATCTCCCTCACTCACACTGTGCTTTCTAAAGAAAGCACCCAGTTGTTTTCTATTGAAGTGGCATATGGGGCTAGCAGCTGAGGCTTCCCACAGAGGGGTCAGAAAAGTTTGGAAGATGGTACGAAGATGGGAGCACAATGTATCACTCCACATTTGCAGGCCATCTGGTTTGCCTGTAATTATCTGGGGATTTCTTTGTTGTTCTTTAAGAACTTCAAAATTAACTTATCTCCTAGCATGCTATCATCAAATCTCCCAACTTGCTCAGCTCCTCTGTGGACTGGACACTCTAGTCATCTGCAGCTCTTAGTATGTGTGACCTGAGAAACTCCTTAGGGAGGATTCTGGTAGTGTGAAGTTTACTGGAGCCTCTCTCAGCTGTGATAGTCCTTGCAGTTGGGACATTCAGCCTCAGCAGAGGGGTGTCCTACTATTCTCTGTACCACTGGGTCTGGTCCTGAAGGATACTCAGCATGTGGTGAGAAGAGCAGAGAGTCAAAGATGGATTCCCAAAAAAGCTGCAGAATCTAAAGACAAAAGTGGATTTTAGGAGGCAGAGTTGATGTAGGCAGATGGGCAGGGAAAGAAAGAGGTGAAAGGCCACAGTGCAGTCATTCAGAAAGTAAGAGTGTGCCATGTGTCACATTGCCACAAAGTTAGATAAGACCTGAATCCATGGGATTAAAGGATCAGGGGGCTGTTAATGAGCTCACCAAGAGTAGTCTAGTGAGGGGTTCAGGTGGTAGTCAGAACCTAAAGATTTAGGGAGTTTGGTCGTATTTCCAAGGAAAAGGTGGTAGTCAGGTTACACAGCAATGGAACATACTTATTGCCACTAAATGCACACAGTGGCATTTGCTCAGTATGCAATGTGGGTTTTGACTGATTATGCAAAGGACATAGGATAAGCTCTTCATTTGAGAGGCTCACAGGGATGAGACAAAGCGTTCCCCAGAGCAGACCTTTTTTCTTTTTTTATTTTTTAACTCATTTATTAGTCCATGCTTGCATTACATAATGACTGCTTTCACTGAGGGTATTTGGTGCATGTACATGACACATCTTAATTCTACTTTTATGTCCCTGTTTCCCTTCTGCCTTCCCCCCATTCATCTTCTGGTTCCCTCCCCATTTGTAGTAGCTCTATCTCCCCATTTCCGTTTATTTATCTTTTATTTTGCTCTTTATTTATGCTTTGGATTTCTCATATGACAGAAACCATACGGTATTTTTATCCTGTGTGCTTGATAAAAATCAGTCTTTGTATTATCTGCTGGAGCAGATGGACTGCCGATGGGATTGCTTCTCTCAAATGATCAAGAAAAATTAGAAGGTAAAAGTGCATTTTTACTTCACATTCAATTTTCATGGTAATTGTAAGTAAAGTAAGTTCCATATATATGAAATACATGTTATGTATATATAAAATACTATAGTAACACCTAATGTATGTATGCATATACAAGTATATAACATATACAAAATATTATCAAGATTACTATATTAAGGTTAGTAATGCTCAACACATGGTCCATTTGCCCTTCTTCTGGTCCACTTCTGCCCAATGCTTTCTGGTCAGAAATGACAACTGTTACTTTCAGAATCAACTGCAGAAGAGTAGACTGGATTTCTTTGTGCTCCTGACTTCCGCATCAGCAAATGCAGAATGCTACATAGGTGTAGCTCCAAGATAGTGAAGCAAGCATCAGCTGGATCCTGAGAGCAGAGGCACCTCTCCCACTCAGGCTTTTGTTGACTCACAACTAACATACAGCACAGGGGAACCCTTGCTATGCTAAGCCATTGAGATGCTGAGAAGAATGTATGAGCTGAGTAAAACCTCTCCTCTCCCAGCTAATACAATAACTACTCCTTGAGATTTTCGAAACCTAACCTCAACTAGAGCTTTAAATTCAGAGACGACAACAGTAGACTTCAGAAACAATGACTGCATACTATTCTTTTCTTAAGTTGATTTTTAAAATCAATTAATAACTCAGTTTTATTTTTTAAAAATAAGCATTTTTCTCCTAAATCTGGAAAATATTTTAATTCCAAACTCTAATCTATATGAAGTTCATATGCTTTTAAATCTTAAAAGTTCATCTTATTTTTAAGCTATAAGCAAGAAGGTTTTCTGCAATAATTTATAAGGACATTCTCAAATCCAATATTCTAAAATTAGAAGGAAGAGGCCTTGGAGTTGCATTTCACATGTACTATAAAAGGGTCTCACCAGATATTTTTGTGAAGTTAAAATACTTGAACTAATATTTATCACATAAAGAAATAAAATGTTTAAAGCAAACTAGCTTTCTGCTAGCTTCATGGTTGATGTGAGACATAATGAAATGGTGAAGGAAGGATTTTCCACAACTCATCCAGTGATAAAGGAGGAGGCAAACACTCTTAATGGTTAGAGTTCAAGGTTATGAAGTGAAAATAATGAACTGCTTGTGATTACAACTAAACAGCAGTTTTATGACCATTAAGCCATTAAAACACTTTGATAATGACAAATGCTTAAGTACTAAACATTATTATTATTTGGAGCTATTACTACGTCAGTTCCTTGTGTAATCAAGTATTATTATTGGAACCTCTGCAAAAAAAAAATCTAATCCTTAGAGATTTTCATGTTCATTTGCAGAACAAAAAGGTATGGATATCATTTATACCAAATACTCTGGATATGTGAATCAAGAGTACCTAGACAGTGAGTGAGGTTTTCATGTTTGCCCATATTTCAACTCGTAAGAACTTTGTATGTATCAGCATGTTCCAAAAAGCAATATAGTACAGGAAATAAAACACAAAAAGATTTAAATTCTAGAATAAGGAAAAAGTAAAATGGAGCCTATCCAAACATTTTCAGCTGAGATCAAAACCCCTCCTGGCTATTTGAATAAATTGCTCTTTAAGTAATTAAAACTAGAACTGATGGTCATTAGTAAATTCTGGTAAATTTTCTACACTCAGTTTCAAGTACTTTATAGCTGGCTTCTTTCCAAGAGTACACCTGTGCACTAGTTGAACAATGTCTCACTGAAAGATGAAATTAACTAATTTTGTTTGATTTGGATCTTGGTTAAACTCAAGTTAGATGTTTATATGCAGAGCCACATAAAGAATACTAGCTTAAATTATTCCACAAGGGACTGTAATAAGAGTTCCATTTAACTAACAGAACATTAGAATATGCTTAGCTAATGAAAATGATTCATCTATGTTTTTCTATCAAACACAAGATTCAAAGAAGGGGGGAAGAAACTTATTTTATGTATAGAACATCTAGCATTTTAACTTTCTTCCCTTCTACACTACATCTTAAATTTATTCAGTTTTGTTTCTGAACTTTGAAAAGTCCTTGATCTACTTTAATTATGAAAACTCAATAAAACATTGTTTTGATTTTAAATTATTGGCCTCTAATGCCTTTGATCCCCCTTTTCCATGTAAAACAAAAGCCTAATGATTCCTATTAAGTGAGGGGAATGAAGTGTATCCCGATGACTATTTTCATTTTATGAGGGCAATTTAAGTTTTTGCTTCTGCCCATTAATGATATGGGTATGTCACAAATGTCAGAAGATGAGATTTGTTTGTTTCCAATTTCTATCTTGATTGTGGTTATCCCTTTTCACAGAACTGAGTGGGGGGTGCCATCCTCCACCCTTCTGCTGCTCTCAAGAGTGTGGGTGTGTCCAGGGATGGTGCCAGTCACAGTAGTGGGACAATTTCTGAGAAATCATGATTCCAACTGCATCTCCTGCCAGAATTTCCAGAAGAGCCTCCAAGAACCCCCCCATTGTGCTGTCAGGCATGGAAACTCTCCTGACAGTCGACATGCAGCCTTCTTCAGGCCAGGACAGGAAAGAAAATTGCTGGCTTCCCCCGCCTTACTGCCTGGATCAACAAACAGTGACCCAGTCCAAGGCTGGGAGAGAAATCTCCATTTAGAAGAGAAGACATTTGCACTTTTTGTGTTTCCTTAATTGCTTCTCAAATATTTTACAAACTGCCTTAGGGAAAGTAGTGAATCTTTGGATTACAGGGATTAACCAATTCTCCAAGAAAACATTAGAGAAACAAGTAAATGAGGATGGATAGAAGGAATTATAGAAGTAAGTATCATGTAAGAAACAGACAAAGAAGAAGAGCATATATGGACTATGCATGGGTTGGTGCTAAATATGTGGATGTAACTGGAGCAAGAAAATCCACACAGTCTGTTCTATACATTGGTATTTGTCTAACTAAAGTAGCCACTAAATATTCATGGGGCAAGTGATATGACAAATGTTCATGAGCCATTAAATATCCATGCATCTTTAATCAGCTTCTTGGTGGTGATATTCATTTAATCTCCACTTCTCCTCAACACATCACTCAGTGTGAGCTGCTTCATGATGCAGCACTAGTATTCTTAGGATGCCATGACCTCCAGGTCATTAATATGCAACAGAACTGATCAGAATGACCAAAAATATATCTATTTCAAGGCATTCCCCAGGATAGCTTATGTTTCTCAGATACCCACTTAGATGCCATGCAGCTTCTCCCATTCCAGAACTTTCTTTGAAACACTGATATCTTTGCCATGAGTGGGCTATGTCCCAAAGCCATAGTGTTTCTCTCCACAAAATGGGAAGAATGAACCACTCTGACACTCTATGTCATCCCTTGCCACACAGATTTGAGTGAAGTAAACCACTACTGAAAGTTCTTATAAGAGGGATTCTGTCATGATCCCACTAAGGAAATTTGGTTGTCAAAGGACCTTCCCCAAAATGATTTCATGGCATTACAGGAAGGCACAGCACTGAAGTCTGTGGACCATGCCCCCATCTCCTTTATTCCCTTTTTCATTCTTATTCTACCTAATCTTTAATTTATTGCCTTAATACTCAAAGCAGGGTCTGCAAGCATTGACCCACTGGGAGACTGGAACTCATTAAAAATGTAAAATCTCAATCCCACCCAGTTCTACTTTGTCAGAATCTGCATTTTAACAAGATTACTTTCAAATACATTTAAGTTGGACAAGTACCAATGTATAGAACAGACTATGTGGATTCCCCCACTCAGTTATTCACATCCACATTCATAGTTAGCTGGGCAGCTCATAGGAGACAAAGCTGTTCTTCTTCTTCCTCATCAGACCCCACTTTGTACTCAACTGTCCCCAGCAGAGTTTGACTTCTGTACAAGTCCTTTCACATTTTCTCTAACACTTTCTTGTAAGCCCTACTGTTCCCTTCCTGCTGATGTCCCCACAGCCCCTGGACTCTGTTGATCCTTCTCTGTTGGAAACACACCTCAAAGACCCACTGAAGCTGGCTTCATGGGTTCTATTCACTTTGACTCTTCCCTTGCCAGACGTAATCATTCCCAGGGTTCAGAAGTTTACAACTTGTTTCTTTTAGTTCCAAATTTGCGGTCAGGATGCCCTAGTGTTTAGTTGGCAGGACTAATTGTTTGGTTAAATATTTTTCCAACTCTGCTCTTTCAGAGCATTTCTTCCACATTGATGTTACTCATATAAGAATGTAAATGTGACACCATGAGCCCTGTAGCTAGTTTGCCTTCAAACTTTCACACTGGTGAAGTCAGTATGCCAGCAGTTCTCACAAACTATAAGTCTACTTTGAAAGAAAGAGTACTTGGACTTGGACCACGTGCCTTCCCCAGACATGCTGACATCCTCGAGGAGTAACCTTCTGCTTCTTGAACATGGCGGGAATGGCACTTGAAGCCCAGAAAGGACTTCAAGTCCAGAAAGATGACTTTTGGTGAAGATATGGAGACACCTCATGCTTTGCTAGCAGGAGCATAAAATGGAGCCACCACTCAGGAAATATGTTGATAGTTTCTCAAAACTGTAAATATAAAATTACCATATTGAGCCAGAAATTCCACTTATAGCTAACTGCCAAAATGAAATAAAAAGACACTCAAAAATGATATTCATATGTCAATTTTCATAGTACCACAATAGCATTTTTCACAAAAGCCAAAGGAAGAAACAACATATGTCCACTGAAAAATGAGTGGATTTTAAAATGTGGCATGTACACACACACACATGCACACACACACACAGGAACATTATTCTGCTATAAAAAGAATGAAGTTATAATACATACTACACCATGAATGAGCCTTGTAAAAATGCTAAGTGAAATTATCCAGGCAGAAAGTGATAAGTATTGGGGCTGGGGATTTAGCTCAGTGGCAAAAGTGCCTGCCTGGCAAGCGCAAGGTCGTGAGTTCAGTTCCCGGAACCAGAGAAAAACCAAAAAAAAAAAAAAAAAAAAGAAAGTGATAAGTATTGTATGATTTTGCTTGCATGAAACATCTAGAACAGGCAAATTCATAAAGACAGAAATTACTAGGGACAAGAGAAAGTGATAGTTACTGCTTAATGGTTGCAGTTTCTGTTTGGGTTGATGAAAATTTTAGGAAATAGTGGTGAAGGTTGTTGCCCCATTGGGGCACCCTGGCATTTTGGAAAGATTTTAATTAACCCAGCTTTAAATACCAGTCAAGCTAATTATTAGCTGTGTGATCTCAGCCATGTTTCTGAACCTCTCTGAACATCAGATTCTTTGTTCTTTTTATTTAAAAAAAGTTTGTTGTGAATATGTTTAACTCCCCACTAGACCTATAAGTTTCCTAAAGATGTGATATGACCCCTGTGTAAAGCTACTATGAGATCAGAATTTAAGTGGCCCAGCACCTAGTGCCAAATAACAAAATTGATTATCAATAGTTATAATTTAATAAGTATTGCTAGATTAATAATTAAAACTGTTTATTTAAATAATATTCATCTCCTAAGAGTTCTGATGGAGTAGAAGGAAAAGTTCTGGAAAATACAATAGTGTGTGTGTGTGTGTGTGTGTGTTGTGGTGCATGGACAGATAATAAACAAATAATATATAACAGCGAGATGAGCAGCTAGTGAGTGACAGAGGAAGTGCAATTGGTTGAGGAAGGTCTCTGTACGATTTGGATGTGATTTAGCCCCACAAGAACTCCTGCTGAAATTTCGGTTCTGATGAAGCAGTATTTTAAGTAAGACTTCCCAGAGGAATTCCGCTCTTTCTCTAGTCTACATTAGCATGCATTAGCCCTTGCCAGAGCAGGTCATTTACATAGTGGGTCAACTCCTCTGTCTCATCTCCTTTCTCAGTTTCCCCTTCTGCTTTTCCACCGGAGCAGCTTGTGCCCCTTACCAGGACCCAAGCAGGAGCTGGTGCCATGCTCTTGGGGATTTCCAGAACCAAGTGCTAAATGAATCCCTTTGCTTTCTAAAGTCCCCAGTCTCCAGCATTCTCTTATCAAAACAGAAAACAGACTAAGATAGCCTCTCAGCTGGGCCATCTTGGCCATGTCTCAATTTGTCAAGGGCTGGGCCTGTAAGGCAATAGTCTCTGGACAGAAACCAACCCTTTTACACTGCTTTATTTTAGTTTTTCTATATCTGCCTATATTCTTTTACATTTTATTCTAAAAACTCCTCTAACACTAGAATCAATTCTGCAATGCAGTTTTCTAAGAAAATAATTTAACTACATTGAGTTGGTCTAAAATAAATCCCTGTAAAGTCAATTTAAATATAACCAACTTGCTTAATGGTCTATTGACTATATGTTATGTTTACCTAATATTGTTTTATTGACTATATGTTACTTTTACCTAACACTATTTTAATGTGTCACTTTCAGAGCATTTCTCGTGAAGTAGGACAGTGTTAGCTTCTTACAAAGTTTTGTGTTTTTCTGCATTTTTTCTGTTTCTATTACTTGCTAAAAGCATTTATTTTCTAATAAGCATTTATACAGTTAATATGATTCATCAAATTGATCCATTTTAAAGTATCTACTTTGCTTTTAGTATTTCATTTTCCCATAACTGTATTTTCCTGTGGGTTCATTAATAGGAGTTAGTTCCACCTTTATTTGATATACTTCATATGATATTATGTACTATTCTGACAGAGGCAGACAAAACTACCGAAAGCTTCCTTATAGCAATGTTTCACTAGGTTGAAGTGAGTTTCACTAGGTTGGGTGAGTTCCTACATTCACAAAAGCGGAAAAATAAAACATCACCTGTACTAGCTGTATACTGCTTGACCACATTAAACACATTTGGAGGCTTGGAGAATTTGAGCAGCTGGGCAAAGGCTTGACTTCAGGTTTTCTGACGTCAAACTCCATGTTTGAATGAAGTGTACTAAACTTCTTTCATAAGACTGTTGCAAATCTGCTGTGTATCACACTAATTAGTTAAATAAGACATCGTTTATCTACTATTTGCTCAAGTATGGTCTAACTTGGACCTCTAAAAATGTCATTTCTTGTCACCATTACCATTTTAAAGAGAAGGAAACTTGTTTGAATAAATGACTAATCAATTATGTAAAGCAAGGTTTAGAGGTTTAGTTCAACCCCCAAGACCACCAACAAACAAACTTGTTCACTGATAAAAAGAATAAAAGACAGATCAGGAAATAGTTGAACAAAGCAACAAAAAAACACCCTCCCTAAGAGCATTTAAGTCAGTACCCCCCAGTTGAAGAATTTATCGCCCCCTTTGGACACCTAGCAATTTCTAGAAACAGTTCTGGTTGTCATCACTAGGGAGAGAGAGCTACTGGCACCTGGTAGGTCAAGGGAAGCTGTCAAATACCCTAAAATTCACACGAGATCCCCCCACAAGGACGAACTGCCTGCCCCCCAAAGGTCCATTGGGTGAGGTTAGGAACCTGTTTTAAGGGCTGCTTACTCGAGGAGGTAAAAATGAGGTGTACTTTGGCTTTGAGGGAAGAGCCTTCTTTGTACAGCACGATCTATTTCCCCCGTAAGGCTGTCACATGTTTTGACATTTATACCCACATTTTTACTTCAGAAAGAATGCTATGTTCATTTTCTTGGCTTGAAGCAGTGGGTGAGGCTCTGTTTTGTTCATCTGTTTTCTCTGGCTCGTCCCCTCTCCACTAACTCTTTCTGAGCTTGACTCCAGCTCTCCTTGGAGAGAAAAGCCATTTTGCCTCTAGTTTTTTCCCTGTTCTGAGTGCCACCTCCTGGGCCAGCCTCCAGTTCTGGATAAGGAGGCAAGGTGTCCAGCTCAGTCTGCTCCTTCCCCAGGCTATGGTCAGGCAGGAACCAACTGAGCAGGAGAGATTTCTGTTTTTTTCCATCTCTCCCCAGAACTATGCTTTCCCATGTCTCAAGTCTTTTCCTTTTTCCTTCCCTGTTCCTCCTTTACACAGTTACTAGAACCTTTACTACTGGCTGCAAGTCAAGCTGGCCACGTCATGTGTCTGTACCTTAGGACTCATTTCTCTCAACCTTCTCTTTAAACCCCATTCTCAGAGAAAGTCACTCTGGAAAGACACAATATTGTCCCTTCCAGGCAGAGATGCCCTCAGCAAGAGACCCTGCCTGAGCTCAAAGGAGTGAAGCTCATAGTAAGATTCTATATAGGGCGTAATAACACAAAGCATTACCTTCCTCTCCTCCTCATTAGCTTTGGAGTGACCCTCAGTGCATGGGGAAGGCAGAAGGTTTCTAACATCCATCAGAATGATAGTGAGATACATGCATCATTCCATGTTCCCTGGGCATTGCTGTGTTGCCTATGAAACACAGGCCAGATGCAGCCTCTCCTGCTTAGTAAGTAGTGGGTATGGACACTCTGCAGTGCACCTCAGCTCCGCCTTCATGTACAGCTCTCCTTTCCCCAAGTCAGCCAACCCAACCACTCATCCAAAGAATCCAGGCCCCCTCTACATTTGAGGAAGGCTGGTCTCACTGCCCTCTGCCACATGGCCTCTGGAGCTGATGAGTTGGTGCAGTTCTGGGCCCTCACAAGCAATCCCTTATGCAGTCTGACTTAGGGCAACAGCACAGGTCTTTCTTCCTTGGAAAGATCTTCAGCAGATGCTCACTTCTTTAGAGAGGGCCATTGAGCTTCACTTCTGTGACTTCTACAGACCCTTTCCGGCCTGGGAAGACTCTGACTAAAACAGCTTATAGTCTTTCCCCATGTTCTCTCTACTCTTTGCTCATTAAATAAAGGTGAGTCTACAGAAGGAAAAACAAAACTTGGAATCTCATTGTTGGGCAAAATGTAAAACATTTGAGAAACAGTGTGATGATCAGTAAGGAACGCTCAGTCTACAAGAGAAAATACAATTAAATACAGTCAGAAGAAGTGTGTGATTGACAAATGCCTCACACCATCTGTGAGCCCAGAGGAGGAAACAAGCAGGAGCTGTATCACACGAGAAACAATGGTATCAGTGTACTGGACCGTTTTATTTCTCATTTTATGAATGACTTCAAATGTTAGTACTCCTTTAGTGTGCATTGCTTTACTAGGAAATCAGAGTTTCAAAATAATCTTCCATAGAATCCTAGAGGTAAGCTATAATTATCAAAATGTAAAGTTTGTTGTTATTTTGGCCTAAATTATGCCCTACTTTCTGTCTTCTCATCTTGTTGACTTTCAAATTACAGCTCATCTGACAGCGAGTGAAGTTCTAACACTACCTACAGACATTCCTGCCTTCAGGCTATCATGTGTTTGTACAATAATCATTGCCAGATTATTTTATTTCATACCACCTCAGCAAAGTGGGACGATTACCTAAGGTACCCCCAACAGATGGCATAAATGTACTCAGGGACCTTCTTTGATGTTATCACCAGAATAGTCATTCCATTCCAGTACTCTCGCCAACAAAATCCTCTTTAGCCTAGTTATCCTTGCTGCCCTTTCCTCTTAAACTCCCACAATGGTCTTATCATACTGACCACAAGGTTTGGTTTGGTTTACAACAGACATTTATGTGTCTCAAATAACTTTTTTCTTTTTAACTAGATCAAGTGGCAGATCTCCTGTAGGTGTAACTGGTTTGGGATGTTCTCCATCCACAGAATTAGGTTATAATAAGCCAAGATCATGGGGATGATGATGAATCATCCACTGTCCTATTTGAAATTAGAAGAAGAATCAAAAGACAGATGCTAGCAAGAGCCTGCTTCTTTTAGCACTTCACTAAACTCCTGAGTGGCTGTGAACATTATAGTACACAGTCCTAGGACATGTGGGGAAATTGGAAGGTAGGGGATGGAACTGGATTTTTAAGGCTGAGCGGGATTTCAAACAGTATAGATCAGGAGAAAAGGCCACTAAGGATATCAATACCTCAAGCAAGATAGCATAGTCGAGATAATGGGGCCTGTTTTGTTTTGTTTCATTTCATTTTTTAGGTCAGTCTGTGTTATTGAAGATTGATGTCATAGGGTAAGAGAAGGCATAAAAGGAAATAAGCTATGCAAATGGGTAAGAGACAAATAACACAGGACTTTGGATAGCAAGCTGAGACTTTATTCTGTAGGAAAGAGGAAGCATCAGAGACTTTAAAAAATACTTTATAGAGATGAAAGAAAGAAAGATATCCTAAAAGTAAATGTAAGAGGTTTAGAAAAATTTTTATCTGCTATTATCTATGAGAGAAAAGGGAATAGCAGTCTTTGTGAGAACCAAACTGATCAGACTGAGAGGAGGTTGGATCTGGGGAGATGAGGGTGAAGGGTTGGTATGAAGAAGAAAATGCCAAAGATCAGAAAATGTACATCAAAATATTCTCTCTGTCCAAGCTCCAAGATAGGCACTCAACAAATGCTGACTGCAGTTGCCAGTTCCAGAATTTGAAATATAAGTGTCTGGTAATGATGTTTACTAAAACCAGCAAAAGAAAAATAGACCTCAAAGAAAGGCAATGGGGTAAGTGGTGGGCACGTTGCATTTAAAGTGTTTGAGAGAGATCCACAAGGAGACGACTACATGATGCTAGATATTGATGTAGCAGTGATAAAGTCACCAGGGTTTGCAGTACAGGTGGAATCACAAACGTATGTGGGACCTTCCAAGAAGCGTGTACAAAGAGCACAAGAGGCAAGGGAAAAGCAACTCACTATGCCCACCAGCATGCTTGGTGAGGACAACTCACTGTCCCCCACCTTAGTTATGTCCTCAGAGCCTGCCACAGGTTGGCAAAGAGCAAGTGTGAGGTAAGATTTGTTGAGCATTGGAATGAACAAATTTAAGAAGTTAAACCTCTTCATCACAGGAGTAGATAGATAGATATGAAAGCTCACCTTTTTGAGGTATCAACTATATCTCCTTTACTTGTGGTTTCTCCGTTAAGAAAATAGCATAGTGTCACCAAAAGCTTTACAAAGCTTAAGAGTCTAGCATTACAGTGACCTCATCTTGCATAGCAGAATATCTGCAATTCCATGCCTGCTACTGACTCTGCCTACTTCAGCATATTTGCAGTTAATCTCCACTTACAGAGTCAGGGCAAAACAAAACTCCTTTGAATTTGGGACACATTTAGCATTCTCTTCCATAAACACAACCCACAACCCTATTGTTCTTCTGGGTCTGTTGCATTTGTTCATGTGATAAATCACTTGCTTTCTAAAACCAGTGCTCTACATGTGAGAAGAAGACATAATCTGGCTTTGAAAAGCTCAAAATATCTTTAAAATGTACATTTGTGTGCATGTACACGCGTGTGTAAATGTTAAATTGTAACCTGTAAGGAAGCACTGTGCTCTGAGGGCACACTAAGAAAAAGGAGCGTGACTCTGTTTTGAAAGTAGAAGTAAGAGTGGAAGATCACGGAAATCTTCACAAAAGAAAGTTTATCATTCTTTATAGCTGAGTACTACTTCATTGTATAAAAATGCTGCATCTTTTTTATCCATTCCTCAGTTGATGGGCATTTGAGTTCTCTCCAAGATTTAGCTATTACAAATTGAGCTGCTATAAACATGGGTGCACATATATCGCTGTAGTATGATGTTTTAGTTCTTCTGGGAAAATACCTAGAAGGGGAATATCTGGGTTAAGTGGTGTGTTATCTTCTTGATAATTTACTGTATTCTATTAGCCAGTCCTTTACTGAGCATTTTTGCATCTATGTTCATTAGGGAGATTGGCCTATAGTTCTCTTTTGGTTGAGTCTTTCTCTGGTTTTGCTATTAGGGTAACACTTACTTCCAGGAATGAGTTAGGGAGAACTGCTTTCCTTTCTATTTCATTAAAGAGTTTGAGAAGAATTGGCGTTCAGTCTTCTCTAAAGTTCTTGTAGAATTCAGCTGTGAATCCATCAGGACCTGGGCATTACTTTGTTGGTGAGTTTTTTATTATGTTTCAATTTTGTTGACTGATATTGGGTTACTTAAGATTTTCATACCTTCTTGATTCACCTTTGGTAATTCACATGTATCTAGGAATCTGTCCACTTCCTCTGTGTTTTCCATACTATGAGACTAAAGATTTTCAGAGTAAGTATTGATGGTCTTCTGAATTTCTACAGGATCTGTAGGGGTTTCATCCTTTTCATTCCTTATTGCATGGATTTGCATTTTTTCTTTCCGTTTTTTTTTTTTATAAAGTTAGCTAGGGATTTATCAATTTTATTTATTTTTTCAAAGAAGCATCTTTTTGATTCATTTATTCTTTGTATTGTTTTCTTAGTCTCAATTGTGTTAATTTCTGCTCTGATCTTTATAATTTTCTCCCTTCTTTGGGCTTTGGGCTTGACTTGCTCTTCTTTTTCTAAAAGCTTGAGGTGCAGCATTTATTTATGTTCATTTGGTTTTCCTAATGCGGGAATCCACTGCTGTAAGTTTCCCTCTTAGAATTGCTTTCATTGCATCTCACAGGTTCCAGTAGGTTGTATCTGCATTTTAATTTGATTGTAAATAATGTTTAATTTTTTCTTGAATTTCACCTATAACCCATTGGTTGTTCAGGAGGGTGTTATTGAATATCCATGTGTTTATGGAGTTTTTGTGATTTCTTTTGTCATTAATTTCGAATTTCATTGGACTATGGTCTGATAGTATGCATGAGATAATTTCAATTCCTTTGCATTCACTTAAGCATGTTCTATGTGCTAGTATATAGTCTATATTGGAAAAGGTCTCATGTGCAGCTGAGAAGAATGTGTATTCTAATGTTGCTGGGTGGAATACTCTGTAAAAGTCTACTAAGTCCATTTGTTCACATGTTTGATTTAGTTCTGTTATTTCTTTGCTGCTTTTTGTCTAGTTGATCTATCTCTTTGTGACAATGGGGTACTGAAGTTCCCTGTTATGATTGTGTTGCTGCTTATTTCATTTTTCATGTCTGTTAAAATTTGTCTTATATAATTGTGTGCTCCTACATTTGGTGCATATATATTTATGACTGTTCTTTTCCTCTTGCAGAATTCCCCTCACAAGAGTGTAGTGACCTTCTTTATACCTTTTCATCATTATTGGTTTGAAGCTCATGTTGTCTGCTAACAGGATAACTACCTCTGCTTTTTTCTGGATTCCTGTCCCATACAGTATTTTTTTCCATCCCTTGACTTTCAGTCTATGAATCCTTTTGAGTTAAATGCATTTCTTGTATACAGCACATTGCTGGGTTTTGTTTCTTGATCCACTTTGCCAGTCTGTTAGGCCATTTACATTAATGGTTATTATACTCTGGTTTCTCTTCAGATCCTATAAATCTTTTGCCTTTTACATTAATGGTTATTATTGATACATACTGACTTACTTTGTCATGTTATTTTCCCACTGTTGATTCTATACTTTCCCCCTCTGTTTAATTGCTTACCTTGCTTGGTGGTTCTTTTCTATCGTTGTTTTTAAGATTGTGGTCATTTTTATCTCTTCATACAGTATCTTTCAGAACTCTTTGTAGGGTTGGTTTGGTGGTCATGGACTTCTTCAATTGATCTTTCTTTAGGAAGTATCATATTTCTCCATCAATTTTGAAAAATAGCTTTGCAGGGTACACCAATCTGGGCTGGAAGTTGTTTTCTTTCAGGACTGAAATATCTCACTCCAGGCTCTTCTTGACTTGATGGTTTGTGTTGAGAAGTCTGCCATGATTCTGATAGGATTTCCTTTATAGGTGATCTGGTTTTTTTCTTTAAAAGCTTTTAATGTTCTGTTCTTCTGCTGAATTTCTGGGAACTTGATTATTGTATGTCTGGGTGTACATTTATTTTGGTCATGGCTAATTGGAGCTCTGTATGCCTCACTTCTCTGCATGTCAGATTCTTTTCCCATGCACGGGCAATTCTCTGCTATTACTTCTGCGAGTAGTCTTTGACGGCATATGTGTTGACTCCAGCTTTTCTGTTGACACCTATCAGTCTTATGTTGTTTTTCTTTGCATCATCTTGCAGCTGTTGAATTGTTATTTCCTGGTTTCTTGTTATTTTTAAGAGATCTTACCTTTCATGATCACTAGCTGCAATCTTGTCTTCAAGGTCTGAAAGTCTGTCTTCAGTTTCATTCAAGCAGTTTTGTCAGATTCAATGGAATTTTTAATTTCTTGGATATCTCTTTGAATCTGTTTCATGAATTCTAATTTTTTCCTATATTGCTCAAAGTTTCCATCATTTTCCTATGCTCCTCTTTTTATCTATGTCTCTGTTAGATATGCTGAGCAATTCTTTTATTATGGTTTTCATTTCTTGGGTTTTTTTTTTAACTGAGAGATTATTTCTGATCTGATTTCCTCTATAGCCTACTGAAGTTGTTTCCTTGCTTTATTTGCTATCATTTCAGAAATTTCACATGTGTGACTTTCAGTTTCTTGTATGTTGATGTCTTCTGAACTTGTTCTGGGTGGGCTAGAGTTCTGAAATTGCATTTTGCTTCTTTACCTTGACATTTTCTATTTTAAAAAAATGTTTATTTTGTTTTCGGTGATTATCTATGTGAGTTTTAGTAGTAGGTAGCTATGTCACTGCTAAGGCCTCTCTAGGAAAAGTATGTTCTTCAGGGATATCTTCTGTGTGTTGGAGATTCCCAGTTTGTGTCTGTCCCAAGATCCTATCTTCCCAATTAATTGGGAATGGAATGTTGGTTTCTTTTTGGCTCTGTCCCTAGTCTTTTGGTTTAGGATAAGGTGAGGTTATTACCCCAGAGCTTCCCAACATTGTTACAGAAAGGAGAGCAACTGATTACAACAGATATGACATCCTAGCTCCAGTAATACAATTAGCACTAATGATAGCATCAAGCACAATTTAGAAATCAACAAACTGTGATAACTATTAATTTTGTACTTTAGGCCATAGGAGCAAAGTCTATAGTTATATAACATAACCAATCATAAATTAGGAGTTTATATGGAAAGTGTTTCCTCTTTTTAGAGTGGATTTATCCTGGGGTCCTCCAGATGAGCTTGTTGCCAAGTCCCAGGCACTTCTTGCACTGGCTGCCCATCCCATGGTGTAGGGGGATGGACCAGGCACCGGGATTCCTCTGGACAGAGGCTCCTGTGATTGTGAAGGGGCAATAGGCAGGGTCTTTCCCCTCTCTGGTGGCTCACTGAGGTTCCCCCAGTGGCTCCCTGAATGGCAGAGGGGTGGCAGGTGGGGTCTCCCCTCCTTCATGGCTCCAAATTTTTTAATTGATTTAATTACTGTTATATTTGACTTTTCACAGATATACTTTATGTATTTGTGCATATATATGCCCAAGTGAAACTAAAGATGAAATAACTGAATGCTAGAGTCATTTCTTAAGGCCCAAGAAAAAAGAATGTGTGATTTTGTCCAACAGATCAAGTTGCATGAGCCCTGGCATGGCTGGCAACAGGCAGAAGCACAGACATTTGCAGTCTGGGAAACTTCACTTACTTATTTTCTCTCAGGCACAACAAATAAAAACACAATGCTAGATTTGGACCTTAGAAAGTGCTCCTACTCCCCAGTGGATGATGGGAATAGGCCAGGTTCTACACCATGAGGTTTTTATACAATAATGGCAGCCAACCATATGCCTTCCTAGTCCAACTTATGCCTCCCTCATTCTCAGTATCTCCTTTCTCTACTCTACAAGGAAAGCCCTTCTTGTGGGAAGCAGACAGCCTTCTGCAATTTCCCAGTAACCAGAAATCCTCAATGGGGAGCTAGAGCACTGCTATCAATTTCCTTGGAATAAGGAAGACTGAAACCTTCCTTAAGAGAACTCGAAGTGTTTGAAATAATAATTAGTAATTTCTTTGCACATGGGAGCATATGCTGATAGTCTCTAGAAAGAGATGAAAGTATACTCATTAACCAGTATGTGGTCATTTACAAATGCATTTATTCCCACTTAAAGCTTTATTATTCCACAAAGTTCATTTTCACTTTATATCTGTATTTTTAAACATCAGGCCATTCCCCCCCTAGTGTTCACCAAATTTACTACATTTTACAGTATTCTTAATATAAGCCTATCATTTGTAACAACATATAAAACTGATGTTTTTCCTTTTCTTTTTCCTTATGCTGGGTTTTATTGACTTGTGATATTATAATGAAAAAGAGCACTAAGTGAATCAGTGATGAGTCCAAAGGTCTATGCTTCAGTCCACACCAAGGCAAAAATGCTATAAAACCTTAAAAGATAAACTAATCCTTCTCATACTCAGATTTCTCCCCCCTCAAAGGGATAGAATCTTTCTGAGCCACTCAGCCCAAAAGACTGTTGGGAGTTCAGACAGGAATCACATCCATGAGTGCAATCTAAAACCCTCTGTGAGCCAGAGAAAAGAAAGGGAATCCAAAGTTTCCATAGATATCTCATAACAGAAATCATGGACTTTCGATATGCTTAGTTTCCTTTGATTACAACTCATAATTTAGAATCTCACATATTTCAAATTCTTAGAATTAATTCTAAAATAACCTAGCTTTACTGCCTATGCTTTCTACATTTTAGCCAACTATGAAAATGATAACTTTCTCACCTGAGAACCAAAAACTTAAATGGTGATTGTTCCATATTAAAATCTATTTAAATTAGAAATTTTATGATAACTGACTATCCTCTAAATAACCACAGAGCTTACAAGAGGCTTGCCAAGATGTCCTCACATACTGTTTGCTACTATCTGACTATTCTTTCAGTCCACAGACATGGACTGAGTAAACACTGCTCAGTAATAGCAACAAAGACTCATGCAGCTGCTGGAGATCTGGAAGCGAATTAAAAAAGAAATGGAGTAACACAGTTACAGATTGTGAATTCTAGGAGGATTTGTGCAAACATCTTCCCCCTATCCTTTTTAAAAACATAGTGACATTTTCAGTTTTTCACATTTAAACATTAAAAATTACAATAATTTTCAAACTGTACCTTCAGTAGAGACCATGTTTGATCTAATAAAAGTATCAGTGTTCTCCTTTAACCACAGTTCATCTAACACATTTTACAAAATCCAAAGCATAGAAAATTTCCATAAAGTCCAGTGAGTAGAAGATGCAAAATAAGTTGGTAGGAAACTAAGTTTTTCTTGGCTGGAGCCTACATAAAGTCCCCTGATGAACAGACCTGCTCAAAGTAATGTCTGTGAAGCTGACTTTAAAGTTCCAAGTGGCAGGAACAACAATTGCCCTAGATTGGGCTCAGGAACGTATATTGAGACTAGAATGAGGGATTTTCCAAAAATCTGAGTTTTTCACCTGTCATATTGCTGATAAAGTTTTATTATTAAAAGTTGACACTTTTTGGTCATGTAAGAGCCCTATGGGGGCTGGGGATTTAGCTCAGCGGCAAAAGCGCCTGCCTGGCAAGCACAAGGTCGTGAGTTCGGTTCCCGGTACCGGAGAAAAACCAAAAAAAAAAAAAAAAAAAAAAAAAAAAAAGAGCCCTATGTACAGTAAATGGTCCATCATGCCTTGTCAGTCATAGCCAACAGAGAAAGCAGTATGGGGACCTTATTAAGGTTCATGACCTCCTAATATAATGCATGTATACATTAATAATAAGGATTATTTAAATATTTCTAACTGATCAATAAGATTTTTACATTTCATTTTCATAGTAAATGAGCATCTCTAGTCCTAGTCTGGAAATCTCAAATTGTTTTAATATTTCTTATTCACACAAACAACTTAAGTACCATATTTTCAAGTAAAGCTTTTTTTACTTAGGCCTTTCTTTATAACAACACAGATTTAATTAAGTAATCTATATTGCATCTTACACTAATATAAAGAGAAGTTTTTTAGGAAACATTCACATGGGTCATTTCAGAACATGAAATTAAATCTCTTTTGTCCTTGAAAAATCTGGTTTTTACATATCATGGCTCACTTTTTCCACTAAAAAATAGGAAAACCAGGGGGAAAGATATAAGGAGAAACCACCTGCTAGTGTTATGGATAAATTTGTAAGGCAGGGACATATACTGAGACTAGAGCAAGGATGAGCCTTACTGATCAGGTTTTAGTAACACTAGTGAGTTAACAGGTTGGGTGATTTTGTAGTATATTTTCATTTTCAATAGCTTCAAAAGAAAAAAGTATGAGCAGCCAAAGCCAAATTTCCAAAAGAACTGACATGGAGTAGAGAATGGGCTTAGGAATCTGAATGGCTGGACAATTTTTCTTCCCAAGGGTACCACAGGGAGCTCAGTTGTTTCTGTCTTTAGCAGCAAGGTACATAAAATACTGTAATCTGACTGACCCTATTTATAAATGCCACTAAAGTTGCCAGACAAAATACTTTTATTTGTTTTTAGTTCATTTTATTTTATTTCACATAATTTTTTCTTTAAAATATTGAATTAGCAAAGACTGAATATATTCAAAGTGTACACCATGATGATTTAATACACATTGTATGATGATTACCACAGACAAACTGCTCCACACATCACCACCATGATTTTTTAAAAAAATGAATAGGTAAGATAACAAAAACTCAGGAACCTTCAGAAGAAAAAGAAAACAAAAATACTTTGGAATTAGATAAGTACCAAAGTCAGCTAAATGAAATCACAAGCATTAAAAAAATGAGTGAAGTCTACTTAAACTTCATCATAAGGAAATATTTTCTAACAATAGCCAGAAATGGGGCTGGGGATTTAGCTCAGCGGCAAAAGCGCCTGCCTGGCAAGTGCAAGGTCGTGAGTTCGGTTCCCGGTACAGGAGAAAAACCAAAAAAAAAGCCAGAAATTCAGAGGCAAAAAATCTGGGAGAAAATATTTGTAACAGGCATAACAGGTAAAGGGCTAATATGCCTAATTTGAAAAATTTCAAAATTGGAGAATAAAAAAATCCTTAGAAAAATGGGCAAAAACATGGGCAGTTCACAAAAAAGATATATTAAGGATTATCTTAAAGCATATAAAAAGATATTAACTTCACTTATAATAAATGCAAATTAAAATTGTGCTGATACATTTCTCACTGAATAGACTGGTAAACATTAAAAACATGATAATACACTGCTAGCAAAGTGAGGGAAGGAGGCAGCACTTTCATACGTGGTTGGTGCAACTGCAAAACAGGAAAAATCCCATAGGGAGGGGAATTTGGCAACATCTCACATGACTATATATGTACTTACCCCTCTACCCAGAAATCTACAAAAATACACAAATTCACATGCACAAAACTACTCAGCATCATTTGTAATCACAAACTGCTTTAAACTACCTATCTGTCCAAGCATAGACAACTGGGGAAGTAAATTATAGGGCACTTACAAAATAGAGTCTTACACAACTGTACAAAATGAAGATGATATGGTATATTGAGAATATATGTTTTCAGAAAGACAGACAGACAGACAGATGAGAAGAAAGAGAATGGAAGGAATGGACGGAGGAGGAGGGGAGGAAAGGAAAGGGGAGGAGAAGAGAGGAGAGGAGAAGAGAGGAGAGGAGAGGAGAGGAGAGCAGAGGAGTAGGGAAGGAAGGGGAGGGGAGGGAAGGAATGGAGAGGAGAGGAGGAATGGGACAAGGACAGGGACAGAGACTGAGAAGAATGTTCCACAGCTTTGTGAAAGGATACAAGGGAACTAAGAAAACACACGTGCCACTACTCATTACAAAAAAAAAAATACTAGGTGAATTAATCAGAAAACAAGAGTTGGGGAAATGGAATGTAAAGGATATGAGGAGTAAAACTTTGTGACTTTTGAAAGCATATCATTATTGTACAGATTCAAGAATAAAAATAAATCAATAAGAATAAAAACAGGAGGAGGGCCCTAAGAACAGAATATATGAACTTCATTATAGTTTAAATGAATACCAAAAGCATGTTGAAAGGGAAAACAGAAGACAAAGAATCAATCTATATAACTAAGTCAGCGTCACACTGTATTCCTAAAGGCTGTGGGAAGAGGGAACCAAGAGTAAAAAAGTACTTAACTCTTTGAAGTAGGTTTGCTTGCTGAAGTGGTAAGGGCAATGCCATTCTGGAACTACCCTAAATGCATTATGTAAGTAAATATGTCAATCATGCTGAAAATTAGGATTCTTAATGTGGAGGAAGAGAGTTACAAATGCAAAATACAGAAAGGCCAAAATCAGTTGTGGTCATTGAAATCAGAATTATCCAATTTATTTGTAAAATATGTATCTGTAAATGTCTCTGGATATACATATCTCCTAGCTCTGACCACTGGAAGGACTAAGGACCAAAGATACCTCAGTAGCAATGCATATGCTGTGGCATCTATCCTTGGTCTCCAATACCACTCCCCACTGAGCAGTACAAGATAAACCTGAAACAATTTGTAAACCAGAAACTGATAAAGTGCTGAAAATATTATGGAAGCATGTCATAAGGACACAGGAACCAGCTAGAAGGGACTCTCACTGTCAGTTATATGTCGGTTTCTGTGTGGAGTGACAAGGTGCGGCAGATGAAAAGAAAAACAAGAGAGACAAAGTTATGGGATCAAGGGGCTATAGCCTTTAGGACTAAAGCCTCAGTTACAATTTTTTTAGCCTTTTATTGGGATGTACACAAAAAGCAGAAACAGGGGAAATGGGAGAAATCATTAACAAGATTATTGAGGGCAATACAGCTTATCACAGGAACCAAACTTTAACTTAGTTAGCCGTCATGTTATCATTCCTTCAGGCATGTCTCAGCAAAGCATCTAGTGTTGTTCCAGACACTTTTCACAGGGACTAAGGTCCTGCTTTAATTTCCTTTTACACTAATGCTTTTACTAGACTTCCACCAGAATCAAACAATCATATGGCTTGGTCAGGCTCAAAGTCCCACACAGGTAATACATTGAAAGGTAAACTATAAAATATCCTTCTCCACATCTCACTAGTAAATTGTAGGCAGGCTGAGTAACCAAATAATTAACTACAGCAACTCTAAACCACTAAAATATCAGATTCCATGCATCCATTACAATAATATTTAAATAAATAGAAAAGAGAGAAAGCAGT
Organism: Chinchilla lanigera; assembly: GCF_000276665.1. Lineage (NCBI taxonomy): Eukaryota > Metazoa > Chordata > Mammalia > Rodentia > Chinchillidae > Chinchilla > Chinchilla lanigera. The sequence continues at coordinate 3,295,594 of NW_004955469.1, read as the reverse complement.
CTCCTGTTTACAGTAGAGTGTCAGGAACCAACAGGGACCAAGCAAGTCCTGACAGTTAGAATATCAATATTTTAAACCCACCATAGTAAATAAGCATCAATGGACAGTAAACTCCAGGACCAATTTTGGTAAGGAATAGGATATTTGCATGCTTTTACAGACAAGATGCTTATTAGTTTAAAAGGAGAAAAAACAATAATTATACAATTGTAAAATTTGGCAACACTTTAATCAAATGATCAGAATTAATACCATCAAGAGGGACAGATACACATAGTGTGCCTCTAAGACCCATGCTGAAAGGCTCATCTAAAGATATTAATTGTGACTTTTGTCTAATGGGGAAGATTATAAATTGACACAGAAAGCTCATGACATATTCAAAGGAATTTATCAATTTAGACTGAAATAATAGATGGTACAAAATGAAAAGAGGCCTCTGTATTACCAAATTACTACAGGCAGGAAACAGGCTTAGAAAATCATTTGAATCTGAACACAGGCCATTTCTTACCAAAAAGGAAAGGAGACTTAGACAGAAGAACCAAGAATCCAGAGACAGTGGAGTCCTAGACATTGACTCCGAGTCAACAAGACAGTGACTTAATCAAAGAACTTGCAACATTTGCCTAGAATGTTTGGACAAGTTACATACAGTCTCCTCTCTGTCTCACGTTGTATGTCAAATGTGTAAGGCACAGAAAATTTCATCTTTTCTCTGCATAGGTCTTCAGACTAAAAGGGATAATATTCAAAGAGCTGTACCTGAAAAATGGTAGCATGTCAAGGAGCTGCATTTATACCTGCGTTTGATCCAGAGGATGAGATCCTGAATTTCAAGTCTTAAAAGATGAGACTTGAGTGGTCCTGGGAATGAGTATATTTTGAATGTGGGAGGCTTAAAAATTGTTGTACATAGTGGGAACTGGTGTGCAGGGTATTTTCCAAACATGGGCACAAGAATACTGGAATTCTATATACTATTACTATCATGCAACTTTGACCTTTCTCCCATCAGTAGACAAAGGCTATAATAAAGTTGTCAGGTCTATAAAACAAAATTGAGGAAGCTCTAAAAACTTGTTAGTCTATGTATGATCCAGATATCCTGTATGACATTTTAATATTTAAAAACACATTTATTGTTTACCTGAAATTCAAGTGTTACTGAGCATCTTGTGCTTTATCAGGTAAACCCTAGAATTCTCTACCCTTAGATTGGAATAGGCCTGTGCCTGTGGCGGAAATGATGCTTTGTGACCTCCAAGGCTAGGTCATACAAAGTGATACAGCTACCTGGTCCTCTTTCTTGGGTCATTTGCTCTTGGGATACAATCATGGTGTTCTAGGCAAGCTTAAGCCACCTGTGCAGATGCCCACACAGAGGGGAACAGTATTTTTGGAAGGTACCAAACAAGTGATGGCCATAACAGAAGCATCCCTTCTCATCTCTGGGAACCATATGGAAGGTAGAGGAGGGTCCAGCACCCAGGAAAGTCTTTCCATACCTTTCTCACATACATCTCTATTTTTGTGTCTTGTGCTGGCTATCACTCCTCATCTCACTTAGGCAAATGAATCTCCCCACATTAACAGGAAAGGAGAACTCCTGACAGTATATACCAGAAAACACCCAAAAATAATCTGAATAGAGACTGGCCAGTACATTATATTTTATAGTCTCTACTTTTACTAAGGTAGAACTCTACTTCTGACCTGGTTTAACACCAAAGAGTCAAGTTCCAGATACTTGAATCTATAATGTTTAATGATTTCATGTCCATAGGACCCATGTCACACACGTAGAAGAGGAATGACCATCTCCACAAGACCCTTCCTCTTCATAAACACGAAACCCTTTCACTTTGCCAATGGAGCATGCACCCATTGCCCTGAATCTCTGTGATGCTTGTATAGTATTTTCCCACTTCTTTGACAAAATACAATCAGTCTCAGCTGAACCACCTTTCTGAAGCTTGAATAAATCTTTTAATCATTTAGCCTCCCCCAGCTTCAGTTTCTTCTTCTATAAGAATAATAGTTATTTAATTATCACACCTGCCTCACAGATTATTATGACTATCAAGTAAGGCAAATTAGGGGGTAATTCCTTGAAAATTAAAAACAACCACAATATAAAAGATTATATTGTAAGATCTGCCTTAAAGCTAAAAATCCCTGAAAACAAAATTTTGTCTGTCTTCCCTTCCAACGCCATCACCATCCACTGTTCTAAGCTCCTGAGGCTCATACTTTTGAGTCATCTGTAGTAGCACACACTTTTTCACTTTGTATTCCAAAAGTCACTAAGCTTTTGAAATATCTCCTACATCCTTGGTTCCCTTTCATCTAGAAATTTTCATGGCTCCTTTTCCTTCCCCTCCCCGAGCCAGCCATCTCCAAACCCACTCATTCTGATGCACCACTGTCATACAATCTTCCTAAACCATTCCTCTATTTCCACGTCACCCATATCATCTCACTTTCTGGCAGAATAAATTTCAAAGACCTTCACTTATCGAGCTTTACAATCCATTGCTCTTCAGAATTTTTGCCCAAACAATAAATTCTTTTTTCACTTTTGATCATCCTAGTACTCATTAACTTACAATACTTTTTGTATACTATTCTTCCATCCTGATGGCTCTTAATTTTTATACTTTCTAATAAAAACTCTAATGGGGTTTATAGAGTTCCACATAGGCATAGCCACAGAAGGAAGTGGTGTTTTGTCTGTTCCCATAATAATGCTACTTCCATCAGTACTCAGGTCCAGCCTCTCTGAACACATGAATCTGGACAAATTGCTTCAATAGATTTATAAGCACACCTTGTCCTACAATGCTAAGCCAGAAAGGGTAAAAGCATTTTAGTGAACAAAAATGTCTAATGACTTTTAAGAAATAGTACTTGTAGTAATCAAATAAATTCCTCACTATTTACATGTATTAAGACCACTTAGCAACAAGGAAAACTTTTTATAAATTCTGATATATATGACAAACATATGGATTTCGCATATCTGAGCTATCTTTAAATATCTCTGAAATGCTGAAGTGAATTTGATAATAGATATAAAACTGGCTAATATTCCAAAGCTCAAAAATATTAATGCTTGGGATTTTATTTTCTATAGTACAGAAATCAATTTATTCTCTACTAGGCAAAATTTATTTCCACTGCTATAAATAATAATCATATGCATTATGATCAGTTTTTTTATAAATGAACTTCTACTTCTGCAGAAAGTTCATAGGAAATTACTCAAAGGAGCTCACCTCTTCACAATAAGACAATCCTGCATGTGTTTACGAGAAAAATCCAGTGCTTCATGAAGAGGGCACATGTCAATATCTTTTGTCAATTTCTGTATCGTAGACCATTTTTCTGATGATCTCCATGAGTAAAGTCCCATAAAAAATTATTATGGGGAAAATAAAGCATGGGTGGTATCTACCAGGATGGGCCATCACCATAAAATGAGAAAGCAGATGGGAATAAAGTTAAAGTTGAAAATCTATTGTCCAAGCACAGTGCTATGATTGGATATACACTGCTGACTTATGACAGCTTAACTTTCAACCCCCTTACTTCTAGGACATTTCTGTCACAGTAAATAACCCTGGCTTCTCTTTCCAACTCACCTATGACTTCCCAACCTGGTCAAGCCATTGAGGTATGTTTTACCATAGTCAATGACCTGGTATAGATTTTTAGTTGATTTCATTCAATCTAACTCTAGGGTCCTAAAACTTTTGCTATCATTCACCACCAGTATTATAGATTAGAATGATGCCTTCTACTGCAGAGAGATTGTGAATGAGCTAGAACTTCAGGTAAAAGGTGATCCTACACAGAAGAAAATCAAAAACAACCAAAAGCTCCAAAAGTCATTACTATTTCTGCTGAGTGGCACAAGTGCGAAGCTCTCTACTGCCAAGGAAATTTCTCATGAAGCAGGTAAACTGTAGAACAAAGAGCATACCTCTTCAATGCAGAGAATATTCAAGAGGAGTTTAGACAGGTTGTGAACACTAACTTAGCTCTTTATGATTCCAGGGTATTGACTACCTCGGCTACTTGCTCAGGAGGGACATTAAATGGCTTTCTGGGCCATATGTTTTCCTTTCTCTGTGCTCCATCCCAGGTCTACCAAGCTCTCCTCAGCTAGTGGTTCTGCAGTAATATAGGCAAGTTCATAAGCTCTATGGATTTCAGTTCCTCATCTGCAAAAGGACAGGGTTGGACCAAATGACCTACATGTGCTCTTATTGTATAGTCTTCAATCTTACATACTGTCTTTGGAAGGACTCTGCATATCCTCAGGCCCACAATGGACACAAGTCACCTTGTATGTTATTTACCTTTCTACCACTATAACAAAATACCTGAGAAAATCAACTTAAAGAAGGAATAACAACTTTTGGCTCATGGTTTTGCAGGTTTCAGATCATGATTACTCAGCTCCATTGTTGTGGGCCTGAGGCAAGACCACTGCAGGGAATGCATGGTGGAACAAAGTTGCTCACCTCTCGATGGCCAGGAAGCAAAGAAGGGACAGTGGGAACTGGAGAAGGGTATGGGGGAAAGGTATGTTCTCCAAAGGCATCCCAACAGTTTCCTTCTTACCTGAAAGTATCCTTATGGAAACCCAGGCTCCCCTAAACTCATGTTCAGAGACAGTAAGACCCAGTGGTTTCTGTTATCAACTGAGGCCCACCTTCCAGTTGTTCTGGTCCAATCTGAGGACTTTCTTTTTTTGAGATGACAGATACCAGAAAAGACCTTTTGGGAAGACCCTGTCCTTACCTCCCTAAATCAAAATTTATTCACTGGCAGGTCTCAGTAAATCATATTATGTGAGTAAGGCACAATAGTCCCAGAGAAAGAATACAGTGGAAGAGATGTATTTTAAAAGACAAATATTATATACTTTGGTAATTGCTGCAATTCAAGTGAATTAGCCAAGATTAGAGCTGGTGCATATAAGGGATAAAATAAGGTTAAAATAAGGGTAGGTTAGACAAAATAAGCGACCCTCTAATAAGAATTTCAGAATTTTAAAAGTATATACAGTCCAAAGCTGTTATGGCAGCCTTACAGTATCAGTCTCAGGATGTTTCTATTTTTCTGCCCGACCTTCTCTAATGTGTGATGTGTACTCCTGAGAGAACATCATGGTTCAAAATAGCTGCTGGAGCTCCAGCCAATACATCCATGTTGAGATAGTGTAGAGAGAAAGTGAGATAAAGACCAAAAAAATGTGCAGAGTCAGCTACCTGTCCTCTTTCTGAGAAAATTTTTTGGGAATCCCACTCAACATCTATTTGTATTTCATTAGCAAGAACTCTGTTCATCGCCTACAAGAAAGTTGGGAAATGGACAAACTGACACTCCATGTTAAAATTAAGACTCTTTTATGAGAGGAGGGGAAATTGGATGTTGGATTGGCAGTAAATTAGCCATTTCTGTCTTAGAAGTGTGTGCTGGACAAGGATAATGGAGTGTGCTTGAGGCAGGTAGGAAGACTGAACCTAAAGGAAGCAGTCAAACTACAATAAAAGGGACTAAATGAACTAGTTAGCCTTCCCAGCTGTTGAAGAACAATCAAGCCACACAATGGGATGTGTGGAAAGAGCCAAGATATTGTGACTAGGAAGGTCTAGATGGTTTTAGACCGCTGAAGGGGGACATTAGCGCCAGATCAGGAAACCTCCTATGTTGAGAAGTGGAAGTTTCATTTTCCACATAAGAGGGAACTGATAAGCAGTTTTGTTTGTTTGTCTGTTTGTTTCTTTGTTTCTTTGTTCCACTATGTTACCCAGGCTTGCCTCAAACTCTTAGAATCAAGGGATCTTCCTGCCTCAGTCTCTCAAGAAGCTGGGGCTGCAGACACACGCTACTCTATCTGGCTAATTTGAAAAGCAACTTTAACCCTGAAAGTGACACTTAATGTTAGACTATGTCCATCAGCAAGTGGAATGAGATGAATCGTGTGTTATATCAACTGATTCCTCCCAGTAGAGTCACTAAAGGATGCTAAAATCTTCTGATGGTAGGAGAAAAAGGGAAGAGCAAGATAAATAACTGAGACTTTCCTGAGAAGACAACACACATGTATGTGCACACATAAAACAAATCCAACATAGACAGACCCTGAATCTGCAAAAGTCTTAGCAATTATCACTGAAGCTCAGATAAACAGGGGAGGGAAATGTGGGGAGCAGCTGGAACTGGAAACTGGTCATATGTGTGAGGGCATTGCCTGTCATGCTACTAACTTTGCAAGAGTATAAATAAACTCCTCTACTATTGTTTTTCTGTTCTCTAGCCCTCCCAGGTAAAGAGGCTACTCCACCTCACCCCAGCTTTTGTCTCTTGTCTTTATTTTCCTCATACCCACGGCAGTTCCTCCACGGGGTACACCTAGAGACCAATGAGTTCTCTACAGGGAAAAATTGATGTCAGAGTGATATTCAATGTACATTTAATAGATGTCTATCAAAATAAAGTAAAACACCAAAATTTTTTGCAAGTAACAGATTTAATTCTGATCTATTCTTTTGTTCTTTTATACACACTCTCCTCCCCCATACTGTTAAATCCTGTCTCCCCCTTAACAGAATAGAGAGCCAATTTTTAAATCAAAAACCATTTTTAGGATCAAAGAGAAACATACTTCTCTGCGGATAGTATATTAGTTATATATTGTAACATCGTATGGTGAGGAGTATTCAACTAAAATTAAAGACAATATTCACCAAAATTTTCAAAATAGCAAATGCCTCCAAATCTAGGGTGGGTGAGTTGAAACTTTTTCTTCTTCCAGGATATTTTTCTCCAGTGCTAGCGGAAGTGCTAATGAGAGACAGGCCTCCTTGCCATCCAGTGACAAATGTAATAGGTCATATGAAACCACAGAAAATGAGTCTATTTAAAAATGTCAGACACAACACTAAAGCAAAACTCAGTTTTGTATTTTTTCCTCTTGATCATGGTCTAATAGAGATGATTCAGAAATGATTTCTTCTGAACTTGGTGATATTCATGATTGAAATAGTGTTGCTAATGATAACAATGTGTAGAATTATTACATGGAAAGTACTAATAATGCAAATCATATGGCCCTTAGTTACAGTTCCCCTGTGGGTTATTTTTTCCTAGGCACATTTGATTTCTCAGAGATTAGTCTACTAAAATTCAGATTTGTACTACCATAGACAGAACTCAGGTTTATTAAAACAATTTTAGAAAATTGACCAAATGTTCATATATACCAGTTTTGCCATATAATATAACAATGTAATGTAGGAGATACTAAACCAAATAACTCTTTTCAAATGTTTTTTGCATCTGATATATGTTTGCTGAGATCTAGCTATGAGACACGTTTTAAAAATGCAAAATTATGTAAGTACTTGCCAAATCAAAGGCGTAACTCCTAATACATAGTGTCAAAATATGATGTTCACTTTAGAATCCTTAAGTACTACCTGACTTCCTGGTTATATCTTCAATAGAAGGAAAGAGAAATAAAAAAGAAAGAAAGAAGAAACAAAGTAAGAAAGAAAGAAAGAAAGAAAGAAAGAAAGAAAGAAGGAAGGAAGGAAGGAAGGAAGGAAGGAA
>NW_004955469.1:3265624-3287868 GCF_000276665.1 Chinchilla lanigera | reverse complement strand
GAAAGAAAGAAAGAAAGAAAGAAAGAAAGAAAGAAAGAAAGAAAGAAAGAAAGAAAGAAAAAGAGAAAAAGAAGAAAGAAGAAAGGGAGAAAGAAAGCTGATCTTGGGCAGAAAGAAGGATGGCACAATAGTAGAAGCCCACAGTGGACTATTCATTAACATTTCATTATGCAAACAAGTTATATGGCCAAACTTGATGTCAGTGCCATACAAAACATAGCCGCTCACTGGGAAGAGCAGAAAAATCATTGGTAATAACTTTATTGTTAGAGACTCTCCATGAAAACATATGCACTCAACGATTACATGTCTGTTACATCCTTCACAAGACAATGATCATTTATCTTGGCAAATCGACCTGCTTACCAAATGACCGCCTACTCATCATTCCATCAGAAACACAGGATATAAGCAAACCAAAACTCAAAGAAATTCATAGCAGGAAAACTCATATTTACAAATAAGAACCAAAATAACCCCCAAAACACAGGAGAAAATCTTAAATAGAAAAGCATTCAGTAAAGAATTTCAAAAAAGATGCTTGTAGAACAAAGATGGAAATATATAAGCATTGCTTCCACTAAAGAAAAACCTTCAAGATACATAACTATAAACCATTAGGTCATCTGATCAAGTGGAAAAAAGAGAGACAGCAAAAAATACAAAAATTGTAAACAATAATGAAGTAACCACAAATAGTACAGAGGAGATTTAAGGATTCATAAGTGATTACTCTATTTAACTCCAAGCAAACACATCTGAAAACCTGAATTAAAACAATGATTAAAACATAAATTATTGACAGTTCCAATACTATTTAAATTTTCCAAAGCATAAAAAATTTAAAAAGAAAAACATCTAAATTCTTTATATAAATCTTGTGCAATTCTGATGCCAAAAACCTCAGAAGAAAGTCACAAATTAATCCAATATCAGAACGTCAGTATAAAAATCATACATGAGATAGAGTAACATTTTATGATTTTTTTTATGTCTTTGAGGACAACCCCAGAATAATATCCTTCATTCCCATCTGAGTTCTAGAAAAAACTGTGAAATAAGACTAGGGATAAAGTACATGAACACCCAAACATCATCCTCATTTCTAATCAAGGGTCCATAGCCAGTAGGGTCCATAGCTAGAATGAGAGTCCAAAAGCTTGCTGAGTGAACTGCAGGATTAGACACTTACCCAAAAAGCCACAGGAAGTGCTCTGCTCAGGCAAAGAATTGTCCAGGTTATTCTTACATCATGGAAAGGCAAAGACCTCCTACTCCCTGTGGGAAGCTGGCTCCAACAAGAAGAAAACACATGACTTAACCATTTGTAGTTTGTTCTGCCAAACTTTACATATCAGGCAACTTTCCACTACTCTCCCTGGGGCAGAATGAGGAAGGGATAGAGAGAGACCAAGGACATTACAGCAATTGAGGTTCTCTACCACACAAAGAAACACTGGAAGTGGAAAGTGCATGTCAGTTTATTGGGCTTCACTTAGTTTAATTATTGACCTATGGAATATAACCCTCAAAAGACAAACCCAACAGGAGGATCTTACTTCTACCCCCAGGAGGCTACTATACCAATAACAGCTTTGGGGATGTCCTTTGGAGGCCACTGATGGGACAGATGTATATTGTCCCCAGAAAGCTATGGACTGACTTGAGTGCATTATTTAATAAATCCAAGGTCAAACTGTGCTCATGGCTGAAATTTTCTTCTCCACTGCAATGATTTGGATATGGTTTGTGCCCCCAAGAGTTCATGTGCCAGAGCTTTGCTCTTCAATGTAGTCATGTTGAGAAGTTATGGAACCTTGAATAGGTAGAACCAGAGGCAAGGTTATTAGATCACAGGAGCACTGCCCTTGGAGGAAAGTCATGTAATTCTCACTGGGCCCTAGGAAGTCAGCAAGAAAGTGGGTTGTCCTAAGGTGATGTTGTCCCCTTGCATCTGTCCTTTATATGAGCAGCCATTTCCCTATCTCCTCCTCTTCCACATCGTGATGTAGCAGGGAGAAATGGGGCTTCACTAGAAGCTGAGTAGATGAGCCTCAGAACATGGACTGGCAGCCTCCAAAACTGTGACCTGAATAACCTCTCTTCTTCATGAAGTTCCCAGCCACACGAATTTGTTATAGCAACAGAAGATGGCCTTATACATCCATTCTGTTTTAAATCTTGTCCTTGCAATACTAGATACTATCTAAAGCTCTATACTGATCAGACATTGTGCAATGAGCTTAAGTGACAGTATTAAGGTCCTCGGATAGTAAAGTTCAAACATATGTTGTGACCCAGCTCCCCAGGTTAAAATCAGGAGACTGTCAAGTCCATTTCTATGAAACTGAATATACACTGGATATTAGAAGATATTAAAGAGCTACTGCTAATTTTGTGAGATTGTAAACAGCATTATTTCAAAGTCTTTATCTGTGAGATTCATACTAAAGAATTTAAAATAATATGATGTCTGTAATTTATTTTGATATTTTCCAGCAAACAAACAAGCCAAGCTCATCATGTTAATGCAGTACAGATGTATAGTGCCAGACTATAAATACAGTCAAAGTTTTTCAAGAACCTAGAAGTCTAAGTCAGCTTGAAATGCTAAAGACAGTAATATGTGAGTGACTGTCAGGGAAAGGAATAATATTTCAGGCAGAAAAGTTTGGAAAAGTACATGAAAGTATGTGTGAAGGACTAAGAGCAATTCTGGAGTAAAAACTGCACATAACCCTAGGAAAACATCTGAGGTAAATGTAACCTTTGTCTTGATTGTATAGAGTTGAAACTGGTCAACCTGTCTTCACTGAAGCATAACATTTCAGAAAATTTTATATATTTTGTTAAATTAATCCCCTCATCCATAATATAATTTCTCTTTATGAGAAACCTATTTTTCACAGCAGGGCTCAAGAATTCCCTTTAGTTCAAGCCCTCCTTATCCAATTATGGTTTACTGAAATCACCCCATCTCTTTAGAGTATACTATATGAGCTCATCAATAGCACCAGAACAGATTAACATGAGATTATTTCATCTCCCTGGCTAGACAGTTATCCCAAACCAGGTCTAGCATAATGCTCAGGATGCTATAGGACTCATCATGCAGGGCATTCTTTAAACGCAGGCAGCAGGCCAGATGTGAGCTGCTATTATGGCTTATACTATATCTGCATCTTCCTCATGTACTCAAAGGTAGGGCATTTGGAAGGTGGCTGGATCATGGGTGTGTGATACTGGTATTAAGGGTGTGTGATAATGAAATTGGGGTATCATAGATCTGAGTATAGATAATGGCTTTTACCCTGCACAGGATAAAAGGGAGGGGGTGGCTTGTTTCTTTCTACCTTCATGCCTACCCTGCCATGGACAGTTTCTTCTCTGCCTTCCCCCCTGCCATGCTGCCCTGCCTTGGAGCCAACTGACAATGAACTGAAACCTCCACAAACTGTGAGCTAAAATAAATCTTTCCTCCTTTAACTTTGGGTGTTGGGTATTTTGTCTCAGCATTGAGAGAATTAAGACAGTTTCCAAAAAGAGTACTTATACAAATTAGAGTTGATATCCCAATTTCATCACTGGGAGGAATTTTTTAAGAGAGAAAGAAAAGAAATAAAAGACATAGGGCTTTCTGTTCATCCTGAAATGTTTTAAAAATGGATGACTCCAGAACTAAAAGCCGTAAGGCTTTAAATACTGGAACTCAGCCTTGTGTTGTGGTATACACCTTTACTTCTATCTCCTACGGTAAGAGGATCAGAAGTTTGAGGTCAGCCTGGATAATACAGCAAGACCCTGTCTCAAGGTAAAATTTTAAGAGGCCTGGTGGTAGAACTCAGAGGTACAGTATGGTACAGTATAGTACAGTACAGAAGCAGCCCTGAGGTCAATTTCCAGTGTGGGAGGTAGGACATAATTCAGCATTTCTTTTGAACTTTGGTTTCTTTCTTTAATTTCAACTAAGAATTCTATATATAGCCATGAAGGAAAACGGGATGAAATGATGGAATTGAATTTTTGAGGTAAAGATGTGATTACTTTTCAATGACTGAGCTAGGAGCTAGACTGTGAAAACTCAGGCAAACAGGAGACTTCTAAGACATCTAGGAAGCAGAAAGTAAGAGAAATCAGAAGTGTAACAGAGAAATTGTAATGCATTTTTGCCAACAGCTAATACTCTGAAGCTTGAAATCTACTTGGAAAGTATCATTCAATCATTTTCAAAATAGAAATGGTGTGTGTCTTCATTTATTTGATATATTAGTTTCTCATGCTGCTGTAACAAAGCACTACAAAGTTAGTGGCTTGATACAATACTAATATGCTCTCTTACTACTTTGGAGGCCAGAACTTCAAAATCAGTTTCAATGGGCTAAAATCCAGGTGTTGGCAATCCTGTGATCTTTCTGGAAGCTCTTAAAGAGAAATCATCTGTTTTGCTTTTCCCAGCAATTAACTACATACGTTCCTGGATGGTGGTCCCTTGTTCCAACTTCAAGTCATAGCTCAAGATGCTCCGGTCCCATTCTCTGACCATGATCCCTGCTGCCACCATCCTATTTCCTTCTCTCTCCTGCTTCTGTCACACTATCTTCTGTGATTCCAGCCTTTCTCCCTTTCATATAAATGCTTGTGATTACACTGGTCCCCTCTGAATAATTCAAGATAATATCACCACCTCCAGACCCTTAACACATGTTAATCATATGTGAAATATTCTTACTGTCATGTAACGTAGCATGCAACAGTTTCCAGAGGCTAGGACAGAGACATCTTTGGAGAGCCATTATTTACTCAACCACATTAGATAGATGGATAGTATAGAAGGATATTCTGATCTATGAAAAATGCTATACTTATTTTACTACAGAATATAAAGTCTCCATTAAAAAATAAAAAGGAATTATCTGTAAAAGTCCTGTAGCAGCATTATTAGCTCACAAAATCTTGTAGAATGGAACAATTAGTTTCTGAGGAATCCAATAAAATGGGAACATATTGTACTCTAAGGAGGTATTCATCTGTAGCTAGTCCCAATCTCTACTTTGTTGTTAATTTGTAGAGATAGTTGAACTACATCTGCCATATTTTTCTTATCCTCACTCTTCTCTACCCTGCCACTAAAAGCTTCTTAATGGTGTGGTTTCATTGAGGGGGACTAACGGATCATAGCATGGATTAAAAAAACATTTGGAGTTATACTATCTATGGTGAATTATCTTGAAAGCCTTAAAAACATTTAGTCTCTGGTATATATGCGCAACATATATATGCATATATACACACACATAAATATATAGTATAGTTTTTGATGGCAAGAACATCTTATGTGATGTTTGCCAGATTGCCTTCTCTTTATCATTTTTGTAAGCCAAATGCTTTAATGCAGGCTCTACAATGTGTTGACAGATGTTTACAAAAAAATCTTCAAGTCTCACATATCAAGTTTGCTGGCTTTTGGGCCCATGTATCTGTCTGGCTTGCTGCATTATTTAATGCAAGAAAGAACAGCTTAGCTGTAATATGGGAGTTATATATGGTTTTGTCAATTTTCAGATATCATTTGTTTTACTTCAAGACAGGTCTCTCTATGTAATTCAGGCTCACCTTGAACTCACTATGTAGCCCAGGTTTGCCTTGAACTTATAGCAATCCTCCTACCTCTGCCTTCTGAGTTCTAGGGTTACAAGCATGCACCACTATGCCTGGCAATTTTAAGGTATCTTTTGTATTTTCCATAGATTAAAAATTAGAATAGTACAATTCTGAGCATTAAAAAGAAGACATATTGACTTAAAATTTTTGCTGTAGATAAAATATTATGTAGATCTGCTTTCTTGACCTAAAATGTTTGAAAAAATAATTCATGTGGATCTCAGTGAACATCAGTGACATTTTTGTGGAGCCTACACTCCAGAAGCATACATTTGAAAGCATTTAGAATTACCTCTAGCATATACATTGAACAGAGATCTTAGCTGTTACACATAAAAAATTCTTACTTGTTTTATCTCTTGGCTCTTTTTTATTCTTTCTCTCTCTTCTGTTTCTGTTTTATATCATCACCAGTCTGCATATCCTAATTTAAAGGATATCTTACCCAACTGTTCCGACTTTCCCCATAATGGAATAATAAAGAAGAGGAAAACACAAGTCCTTCCAATGTCCTCATAACATCCACTAGAATTCTTTTTTGCCACAGAGTCCCAAGTATTATCCATTTGTCTGTCTCATTTGATTGCTATTATATGACCTTCAGTCTTTTTGCAAAGTATCCCTAACTATTCTTTCACCTCTTCTACAGGGTCTCCACCAATTATGGCAGTTCCTAATTATCCTCAAGGGCCAGTACATGGTTGATCTTGGCAACAGCACAAATGCAACCTTTTTTTATCTCTTCATTGATGCTGCTCATGAAATTCCAGAACGTTCCATGTTATCCACTGCAATTTGCTCCCTATAAGTGCTGTATATGGCTAACACTCCTCTGAAATCCTTTCATGTCCAGAGACACTGCTGGGTTTCTCCACTGTACAAGAGGTCGTTTTCCTCCCCTTCTGCTATATAACCTGTTCCACTGGTTCCTAAGGGGCACTGCCTTGGGATCTCCAAACCTCTAGTAATTAGACAACTCTTGGCTTCCTGACCCTTAGAAACTGTGTGAGCTAATAAATGTCTACTGTCTTAGGCTGATAAGGTTTTGGTAACTTGCTAAGCAATAGAAAATGAATAGACTTCCCGCTATCACTAACCTTGCCTTTTAGTTCTCCTTACACTGACATTACATACTTACATATCTTATTTGTTTAGTGTATGTCTGTGAGGTCAATGCCTTTTTTCTTTGGGTTGCCTTTGTATCTCCAGCCTGGAAGAATATTTGGAATATAATGGGTAGTCAATAAAAAAGTTGGAACGGTTTAGTCAGATCTGGAAGAACTAGAGCAGGGGCTGAGATTAGGGCTTCCTTGAGCTTTTGAAAGGCTTGTTATTCTTGGTCAGTCCAGATCAAGTCACCTTTTTGGTCACCCCCTGTACTAGCATAAAGGGGCTGGGCAATCTCAGCAAACCCCAGGATCCACAAACAACAATAGCCAAGGAGACCTAGGAATTCTCTCACTTGGCGTTTAGTTCTGGGAGTAGGTATTTTTGTTATGGCCTCAATCCTTTTTGTAGACAGAGTTCGTTGGCCTTCTTTCAGGTTGTAACCCAGGTAGGTTACCTGAGATTGGCAGAGCTGAGCCTTTTTGGCTGACACACAAAAGCCCAGCCTGTCTAGTTCTTTTAGGAGTTCCTCTGAGGCCTGTTTGCAAATTTCAAGAGACCCAGCAGCCAAAAGAACATCATCTACGTATTGTAAAATTGTTACATTTGGGTGTTCTTGTCTATATGAAAGCAAGTCTCTGCTTAATGCTTCATCAAATAAAGTGGGCGCATTTTTGAAACCTTGTGGCAACCTAGTCCATGTCAGTTGGCCACTTCTTCCCGTCTGGGGGTCCACCCATTCAAAAGCAAAAAGAGGTTGGCTTACCGGAGCCAGCAGAAGAGTGAAGAAGGCATCCTTGAGGTCCAGCACAGTGTCGAAGATTGAGCTCAGAGGGAGAAGACTCAGGAGTGTGTATGGGTTGGGGACTGTGGGATGAAGGGTTTCTACTCTGCTATTTACCTCCCGTAAGTCCTGGACTGGCCAGTAGTCTGTAGTTCCGGGCTTTTGAACCGGCAGCAGTGGAGTGTTTCATGTTGACTTGCAAGGCACCAGTATGCCCTCCTTTTTGAGTCTTTGGTTGTGAACACTGATCCCCAGTCGTGCCTATAAGCTTAATGGGTACTGACGGATACGGATAGGAGTTGCCCCTGGTACTAGCAATACCACAATGGGGGGTTGATGAATTGCCAACCCAGGGGGGTTGTTTTCTGCCTAGACCCCAGGAATCTCTGTCTTCCAGGCTAAAAGCAGGACATCAGAACTGGGTTGGGGTTCCTCCTCAGTTAGCAATAAATGTTCCTCTGTCAGGGGAAACGTGAAAAGAATCATTGGGGGCCTGGGGTCAAATTCAGGTTTAGCGGCAAAGGTTATTTGGGTAGAGTCCTCCCCAAACAAAATTTGAGCCTGTAACTTATGAAGCAAGTCCCGGCTGATCAAAGGGTAGGGGCATTCACGCATGACAAGAAAGGAATGAGTCATTTGTTTAGTCCCCAGATTTCCAATTCTAGTTTTAGGCCAAGGGTACAATTTAGTTTTTCCCGTGGCCCCTTGGATGCGGGTCTTTGTTTCTGACAGGGGGCCCACAGGTTGCTGTAAAACCAAATAGGTGGCCCCTGTGTCCACTAGAAAATCGACCGGCTGGCCCCCTATTTGTAGAGTTACCCTGGGCTCCCGAGGGCCAAGAGAAGAGTCCTGACTCCCTCAGTCCACTTCGGGAGCGGCTGTCAGAACTTGGCTCTTGCTTTCCTTTTGTTTTTGCTTCAGCCACTCATTTTTCCAGTGTCCTTCCTCTTTGCAATAGGCACACTGATTTTTACTAAGGGCTGACCTCTTCTGTTTAGTCAGGGGGGCCGGGGTCTTTTTAGTTGTCAATCCATTTTTTTCTCCCATGGCTATGAGGACCTTGGCCATACGTTTATTTAGTTCTCTCGGATCTTCTCTATTGTTAAATACCTTTTGTTCTATTTCTACCAACTTTGTTAATGCTTTTCCCTCACATCCTTCCATCCTTTGGAGTTTCTTTCTGATATCTGGGGCTGATTGTGACACGAAGGCAATATTTATGGCCCTTCGGTTCTCAGGAGCCTCGGGATCTATAGGAGTATAGATCCGGTAGGCCTCTTGGAGGCGTTCAAGGAAGGCAGCAGGAGACTCCTCAGATCCCTGAGTAACCTCAGTGACTTTAGATAAATTAGTAGGCTTTCTAGCTGCTGCCCTCATAGCCCCTAAAAGAAGCTGGCGATACTGATCGAGAGCCTCCTTACCTTGATTTGAGTTGGGGTCCCAAGCGGGTCGAGTCAGAGGGAAAACATATTCTTGTCGGTTCGGGTCTGAGGTGGGCTGTCCATCCGGTCCCAGGACTAGTTTTCGGCCCAAACCTTGAATTCTTTCCCTCTCTTCTGAGGTGAAGAGGGTTTGTAACAACTGTTGACAATCATCCCAAGTCGGCTGGTGAGTGAAGAAAACAGACTCCAAAAGCGAAATAAGCCCCTGGGGATTCTGGCTAAAGGACGGGTTCTGGTTTTTCCAATTGTAGAGGTCGCTAGTAGAGAAAGGGACATAAATCATAAAGGGGCGGGAGGAGTCCTCTTTCATCTCCCCGAGGGGTAAAAGGGGAGCGGGCACAGAGGAGAGGGTCGAGGAAGGGGGCTGAGAGCGGGGCTGGTGAGAAAAAGGGTGACCACTTCGGGTATGAGAAGGGCTAAGGGGTGAGGTAGAATCCGGGGAGATAGGAGCAGAGGGATAGGGAGGTGGATGGGGTAGGCGAGGATAGAGGGCAGGAGATTCGGGGTCAGAAGGGAGGACAGGCCTTTTCAGAAGTGCCTGAGAGGACTTCTTAGCCGCGCGGGTCGACACAGCTACGGTGGTTGCCCTGTTGCTGGTGCGGCGGTATGGCTCGGACTGGCAAGTCTTGACCCACTTAGGCGGATCCTGGACCAAATCTAGCCAAGCCTGAATGTAAGGAATCTGGTCAGGGTGTCCAGGATTGTCAAGGACGACCTTGTGGACCTGGTAAACAAGAGAGAGGTTAAAAGAGCCCTCCGGAGGCCAGGAAATTCCTGGGAAAGAGGGCCACTCTAATTCACAGAAGATCCGGAGTTTGCCAGGGGACACAGAGTCCCCATACTCAGCAGCTCGTTGCCTAAAATCCTGAAAATGATTAAGAATACATTGCAAAGGCGACATGGAAGCACAAGCAGACTGACCCATATTTAAACTGACACAAACAAAGACTGACACAAAAAGACAAGTTACCAGAAAACCAGATGCCACCAGCCACTGACGTGGACTAGGGCTGTGTCTCTGAGGCTTTAATGTTGCGTCCAACTCCTCAAGAGACACCCTAGGGCTGCCCCAATAAACAGAAAGTGTCTTACCGGTAAGAATCCTGACGGCTAGTTCCAAATGAAAGAATTTAGTCTGTGAGACCAAATCTTCTCGGGGCAGAGGAATGTCTCTCTGAGAGTCCCCTGAGAAGTGATAGCCTCAAAGAAGTCTTGGTTCTCTATTTAACCCCAATAATGGGATCCTGGACGGGCCCCCAAATGCAATGGGTTACCCTGAATAAAGAACCGAGACCAGAATCCAAATTGGAATTTTAAGAGCCTTTATTAGCCGGGTCGGCAGCTGTCAGTCTGTTCTCCACGCAGGGAGATGCTGAGCAGCCCTGAACCGAAGAAAGTTTGAGCTTTTAAGCCTGAAAACCACATCCTGGTTGGAGCAGGTGAAAAGATTTTTTGCAAGGGCAAAGAGCGGAACCTACCGGTTCCAGCAAGCAGGTGTTGCAAAGTTCAGAACGTTCTTAGACGTATACATTGTTTTCAAACTAAACTAACAGCCAAGCATAGTTTTTCTTTCTTTGGGTCAAACTGACATTTTTCTTCACCCAGTAGCCCAGCAATTTTCATTTGTTTTATGTGTTCACCAATTATGTGTTCACCACAGACACCTGACAAGAAGAGGCGGATAAAATTCAAATAAAGAGAAGTAAATATTCCTGTCCCCTCTAGCCGTTCTGGATGACCGGCCTCAAGGTAGGATCAGCAACTTCCCACCAGCGCCCACCTGCTCGCCGCGCGCCCTGCTAGCAGGTTCCGCTTCCGCGAGTAGCGAGGGGCGCGGCGCAGTGTCGTCGCGGGGAGGCGGGACTTCCGGCTCTGCGCGCTGCTGCTCCGGATCTGGCTGGAGCCGAGTACCCTTTGGGCAGACAGGTGAGGGCTGCACGCGGTCTGGGGGTGACTTTACCGAGGAAGGACGGGAAGCGAGCAGGCAGGAGACCCTGAGGCTCCACGGCTTCTTCCAGGCGGCCCGCAGCGTAGAGATAACGGTGATACCTCAGCTCGGGGCTCCCCGCCGCTGGGCTAGAGAACCGCGCGAGCGGGCTACAGCGGCCTGAGGAGTCCCGGTGGCGCGCGGCGCCGGGTGTGAGCCCCGGGGAGCTTTCCCCTGGAGACCGGTGCAGTCACGACGCGTCACTCAGGTTTTCGTGAATTTGCTGCTTCTTTCGCAAGCCCCGTAGTTACTGAACATCTGCTTAACACCGGGACAGTGTATAGCCCATCGTGCGAACCACACAGTTCTCACCCTTTCTGATTTTGTTTTTATTGTTGTTTTGGTGGTCTTGTTTTGTTTTTTGAGACAAGGTCCCGCTCTGTAGTTCTGGCTGGCCCTAAACTCGCTATTTACCCCAGGCCGGCCTCGAACTCGCGGTGATCCTCCTGCCTCACCCCTCCAAGTGCTGGGATTACAGGCGTGCACTACCCCGCACCCTTTTAGTTCTGACAGCATATTTCTTGGGGGACAGAGATGTAACAAAAGAGACCCAGAAAAATTTAGAAGAATCTCCGGTCTTTAGTCACAAAGATTTGTTTAAGGAAAACACACACAAAAAAGTAGGTGTGTCTGATGTCTCTATTGTAAGCTGTTTTCCCATTATTCCACCTAAAATGAAAGGCCTGAAGGCCTTCCATGTCCACTTGTCCCGGGAAGCAGAAGTTTCCCTAAAATTTCACATTTTAACATTTTGTGTTTTCTGTCTTCAGACTCAGTGGCTTCCTTTTTTTGTGGATAAAAGATCTTTTAGCATTTTTTCACGTTTAGTGTTGCTACAATATATTTAGGGCTAAGTAATTTCAGAGTCTTCTGTAAGTGTACTTCAAGCAAAAGGAAATCAACATATCACTTTAATGAGTGTATTTAATATGCGGTAGACAACTTTGTACAACTCGTGAAATTCTTGGCTTTGATCTCCAGAGGCTGAAAGCTGCTTTCCCGCACGTTAAAAACTTTTTTGTTTGGTTTGTGATTACAATAGTTTGATGCAATAATTGGTGCCTTAGAGCTAGCAAAGGAGTTAAAGGAAAAGTTGTATTTTTCATGTAAAATTAATTCAGCAAGTTCATCAGGAGTGTAATGGGTACTGTATTTTTTGTATTTCCTCAGCAGTAGGAATGGATTTTATATTCATCATGTACATAAGTGTGATTTTCTCACCCAGTTGCACAGGCTGAGAAGAATCTCATGGGTTAGTGTGCATTCATACAGCAACATCAGAGGAAATGTAAAACTTGTAAAAAAAATTCTAAACGTTGGGAAATTGTTGGTCTTGTATTCATTTACCTACTAAGAGCTTAGAAGACTGTACTTAATCTCAGTGTGACATACGTCATACTTATATGTACTTGGAAACATGCAGTTTGGGTTTTTTTTAATTGCTCAATTCTATATAAAATTTTTAAGTACAGTAATAGAACTGGAAAATAAAGGAATAGGAGTCTAAAAACTATAGAGTTGACTTTTTCCTATTTAAAGTCTATTACCTAGAACAAAAGTATTTAAAAACTTTGATCTTCAATATCTTATTTTGTTTATTGTAGTACTGCCTGCTTGTTCAGGTAAGATGAGAAAGGGTGGGAATATGCTTTGCAAGTGAAAAACTGTCCAAAATATTTTGTAACCAGTGGTGACATCATCCAGACACAGGAAGCAGTTATTTCTGCTGGCCTGTTATTCTGGAGAAAGATGAAATGGATACAGATTACAAGAGAATGTGTGAAATACTCTGTGTAGGCATCTACTGTACATGCTCACTTGCAATTACCTGTTTTGAAATTCACATGGCACTGTTTGTTATGATTACAGATTTTTCCGCTTTCCTACCACTTACATAAATTGCAGTTAAATAAATACATGTATAATTAGAGATTTTTGTTCTTTTTAAAAACTTTTTGTTTGTGAACTTGTAGATTTATGGCAAGTTTGAAAGAAAAACTGTAGACGAAGGTCTCAGAGCTCCTTTCAGCCAGCTTCCCCCAGTAGTAACATCTTGAATAACAGTAGTACAGTATTCAAACCAGGCAAATGACATTGATCCAATCAAGAGAGACTGTTGAGATTTCAATTTTACAAGCATTCATCTGTGTGTGCACAGCTCTGTGCGACTTTGTCACAAGTGTAGCTTCTTGTGCTCTTCAGTGCAGTCAAGATCCAGACTTTATCATGCTGCTTCTTTAGCAACATAGCCATTTTGTCCCATCTCAGAGTCTGACTCTTTGGAAATATCAATCTGTCTGTCTCTATCATCCTGTCATTTCAAGAAAACTGTATATGAGCCTGAAAAGGGCAACTAAGCATCTTAGTGAGACCCTGTCTCTAAATAAAAAAATGGGCTCAGATTATAATTCAATGCAAGGGCCCTAGGTTCCTTCTCTGGTACTTCAAGAAAAAAAAAAAAGTTGTATAACTAGAATCATAGCAATGTGTAACTTTTTGAGATTACCTTTTTTCATTCAGCTTAATTCCTTTGCGATCCATCTCATTTGTGTGTATCAATCATCTGTTCCTTTTTTGTTGCTGAGTAATATTATGTGGAATGGGTGACCCTGTGCTTTTTGAACCACTCGCTGAAAGACAGTTGAGTTGTATTTGGTTTGGAGCTCTGTTGAATAGAGCTGCCATGAACCTTCATACGAAAATTTTTAAGTGAACAAAGATTTTGTTTCTGTGGGTTAAATTTCTATTTCTATAGTTAAGTGTATGTTTAGTCAATTGGCAGGGCTTTGTTTGTTTGTTTGTTTTTTGAGACAGGGTCTCACTATGTAGCCCAAGCTGGCCTCAAACTTAAGGCAATCCTCCTACCTCAACATCCCAAGTGCTGGGATTACAGGTATGTGCTACCATGGCCAGCAGACAGTACTTCTTTAGTTTGTTGAATTGTGGTGACTTACATTGATTGACTTATTTTGCTGAAAATACCTGGAATACATTTCACTTAAGTGTGGCATGTAATTCTTTTTATACATTGCTGAGTTCTGTTTACTAATATTTTGTTAAGGTATAGCTATGAGAAATGGGGAGTATAGGTTTCTTTTTTGCATTGTCTGTCTGATTTGGGTATCAAAGTAATAGTATTCTGTAGGGTCTTTAGTGATAACCTGTACTTCATTTTTGATGTTAGTAACCTCCTCTCTTTTTATCTTTTTTTGGTGGTAATTGGGTTAATTGATAAAAAAAAAAAAAACAGCTTTCTGTTTCATTGATATTTTTCTCTACTTTTTTTCGGACTAAGCTAAATCCTCAGCCCTTTTTAAATTTTTTTATTTTGGGACAGGATCTCAGTGCATTGCTCAGAGTGGGCTTGAACATGCAGTCCTCTTGCCTCATCCTCTTTAATTGATGGCTTTACAGCTGAGCATACTAAAAATAATTTCTGTGGCTTCTCTAATTGTTCTCAATGGGTGATAACTTGAAAGCAAGCTAATCTGCTCTTGATAAAACAGATTCATACTTAATTTTAGTATATGTTTTAAACTAAGAAAAATCCTCTAATTAAAAACAACTTCTAGACTTACTTGCTATTTATGTGCTAAACATTTATATATGTAGATAACTAGCATTTCAAAAAAACTTGAAATAGAGCTTCTGCTGGCTTTTTTTATATATACATATATTGTGTTTTGGAATTAGTTACAAATAATTGTAAGTCTGCCACAAGCCATTAAAATTTTAATCTATATGTGTGTGAATGCCAAATATTTTATAAGAAGTTCTGATACTTGTGCCCAGGATAGCACTAGTTAATTGCCATTCAAGGCTCAGAACCAAAAAACAGTTGCTGTGCTCTGTGTTGTGATATGACAATGCAGTCCACAAAGTTACCCACCTTATACATATGAGAAATAATACAGCTTATTATTAGCTTTGTTCATCCTTTTTTTATAGAAAAAAAAACAAAACTGGCAATCGAACTCAGGACCTTGCGCTTGCCAGGCAGATGCTTGTGCTGCTGAGCTATATCCCCGGCCTTTATCCTTTATTTTTGATTTGTTTTGTTGTTTTTTTTTTTTTTTTTTTTTTTCCGGTACTGGGAATCGAACTCATGACCTTGCACTTGCCAGGCAGGTGCTGTGCCGCTGAGCTAAACTCCCAGCCCCTATCCTTTATATTTGAAAGAAAACTATCCTACCACTTTTTTCAAGTTTAATGTAATTTGATTGAAGTTCCAACATTGTAAAGCAAGCTTTTGAAAAATTTACCATTGATAATTCCTACATGGAAAAAAAAGAATTCTTACTGAGTAGCTGAAGTAAAGTACAGACATTATTTTGATGCTGAAACTGAATGAGATACACTTATAACTCCACTTCAGATATTTTTATTCATCAGTTCAGCCTTGTTCTCATTAACTATATTATAAAGACTTTATAATACATACATTTATATTATAAACAAATAATATAGATTTGAATCTCTTAAGATGTACTGTATTCTAATCAAATACTGATTTTCTGCCTTAAATATTGAGATATGTATAGATCTATCTGGAAAAAATTACATAAAGTTAGGAAACCAATAATTAATATGAATGAATGCCTGTATTTATGAAAACAGGTTTGCCTACATTGCACAATCAATGTACACTTGCTTTTTATCTAGCCTAGATCTTGACTCTTATCAAACTGCTTTCATTCAGTGTCACGTATGGGCTGAGGCTAAAGGTGGAGCCACCGCTCTTGAAATATATAATAACACCGCATTTGTTCTTAACACTCTGACACTGGACACTCTTGCAGAAGTGAATTACATTGGATTTTTACATTGGATTCTTAGGTAAGGAAGAGGGTGGATTCTCACATCTCATGTTTTCCTTTGCTTCCTTTACATGGATATCTGGGAGTCAGAAACATGAGAGTTGAAGAAATTGAAAGATGCTTGGAAATATATATGTTAACTACATGGATCTCAGTTAAATTTTATTTGAGGTATTTTAGAATTGTGTTTACCTTTTTTTTCAATTTTTATAGACTGCTTGAGTTCCATATGTGCTTGAATTTGCATTCATTTTTATGGCTAATCAGAACTCTCAAGGTGTCATTTACTTGAAGTTTAGTATTTATGAGTTGGATGTATTTAATAATTTTGAATTCCCCTCTGTTGAAAGTGTTCAGGATGGCCAGTATTTTCAAAGTAAGCATTCTAAATCAATAGTGTATATACAGTTCCATCTAATATTGTTCCTAAGATATTATAAATGTCTGAAGACCTTTATAAATACACGGTGTAATAGTTTTGGAAACCAGAGACTTTAGTGACATTTATTAATGAACTAAAAATCCATCAAGTAATGATACTTTTATTTAGTCAATATATTTTTGAGTCAAGAGTGGTTCTTACTTTTTAAGTGAGAATTTTTCATTTTTCTTAATATTCTTATTTAGAAAACTCAGCTTAGGACTTAGGGTTAAGCATGGAGATTAGAATATATTTCATTTTCTTCCTAAACTCCCTAAAATGACAATAAAAATAATAAACACAGAGCAACAGAAAATGAGACTAGGGAAGTAATATCTTAACAATGTTAGAAAGTATATGGATAAACTATAACCAACTTAGAGCACCAGTCTGAGTGCTCTATCTTTACCTGATATGCTCAAGGAAGGTTTTATAAAACAAGTACGTCATTCTGGATCAAATCAGAGGACAGAAAGTCACACAGTAATTTGAATGGTCAGTTTAATATAAAGAATAATTAAGCTATAATAGAAAAGCAGTAAAGTTAATGTATAAAGAGAACTCAAAAATGGGTATGGCTCAGCCTATGGCTGAGGAAAACTACCTGATGAAGGATAAAATTGAAGTGAGAGCTCAACTTCTTTGAAGGTGTGATTGTAGCCCAGTACATGGCAGAGGTATGTGCTGGGTTGCCTAAGCTTTATTCTGGTGCACAATTTCTGTGGCCTTAGGTGAGCCAAGACTGTTGTGAAAGTGTGCGGAGGGACCCAGGCTGCTGCTGCAGTTCCTGGGCCTGGTGTCTGTTGGGAGAGCCTTGGGATGCAGGTGAGTTGAAGCTGATAGTTGAGTATAAAGGGACTTAGAGCACCACTGTAAATACTGCTAGAATTGCAAGTGAGAGAGGAACCTCTGTATGTATGCAGTCTAGAACATTATTATGTGTGTTTTAGAGCAGAACAGTTCCAGGCTACTGCATGGGATAAAGGTTAGGTGCCTGGCTACCAGGGCTTCTAATGTGTTTATGGGAACTGGGGAGAAAACACCTGGTCTGGGGCTTCAGGCTGTAGTCCTCTGATGCCTGAGTAGAGAGCTGAAAAAAGAAAGCACACAGATTGATGGCTGTGCCTTGGAGGAACCTAGGACTAGAGCAGTGTTTTTCAACCTTGGCATTATTGACATTTAGGGCTAGATCCTTATTTGTTGTTGAGGGATGTTCAGTGTACTGTAGGATGTTTAGCAGCATCCTTGACTTCTAGTCACTCTATGCTTGTAATTCCTCCCAGTTGTGAGAATGAAAGCTCCAGATATTACTGGTATACTCTGGCAGGAAAGTCACTTCTGCTTGTAAACTGCTAGGCTTGGGAAATTTCACAGCCTGAGCAGCAGAAAGGCAAGGAAGTGCAGGCTCTCCAGAAACCTTCAGAGAAAGCTCTTTCCTGCTGCAGCCTCTTTCCAGCCCACTCTAGTAACACATTTTGATATCATAACTGCTGGCAAAAGAAAAATGTTTTAAAGGCCCAGACTCATTTTCTGAAACAGTGAAAGCAGTGAGAGAAAAGTTTGACACAGAGAGGCAATCAATTGATAACTGACAAAATGAGAGAAAGCAATGTGGGAGTGGTTGAGGAAATATAAGCAAGGTTATGAGTAAAAGAGCATGCAGGCACTAAGGAAATGTAAGGAAAAGGGGCCAGGTTGGTGTGAAGTGATAAGAAAAGGTAGAAGGATACTTGGAGTTTTGATTCAGGATGGGAGGGTTTTGAATTTATAGAGGATGGTTGAAAAGAAACATAGCCTGTTGAAGATTTTAGACATAATAGCATTGATAGATAGGAGGGCAGAGTCAGAGACAAAGGACTTATATAAGTAATTTGGGTGTAGATTTTTGCACATCCTAGATTCAGGAAATTGTTCATGTTGCTACCTCTTGTTTTTTTTTTTTTTTTTTTCCACCTACCCATTCCAAAATTTAGTAGTGTACTTTAATATAATACATGAAAATATGCTTATAGAATTTGGGACTAGAGAGGATTAACAGAAATGGAGACCGTAAATGAGTTCACTGTCCCTGTCTCTCCTGGCGAGAATAAAAAAACAAGCCATAACGTTGTACTTTTTCACCAGCTTTCACCAGGTAAAGGTAGGGAGGAGACCTTGTCTTAGTATTGAAGCACAGCTCTGAGAGAATTCTGCCACAGGGAAATGAAGGCTTTTCATGATTATTATGGTTTATATACAGATATCCCCAAAAGCCTCATGCACTTAAAGGTGGGGCTTTTGCAAGGTGATTTAGATTGTGGGGATGTTATAGCTGATTTGCGGTTAGGTGGTGGATTTCATTGGATGAGGCATGTCACTGGAGGTATGACCTAGATGGGTATATATGTATATCCCTTCCTGGCTCTTACCTTCACTCTCCCTGCTTCCTGGCCACTATGAAATGAGCAGCTTTCCTTTGCCCTTCCACCGTGCTGCCAACCATGCAGAGTCTGAAACTTATAAAACATAAGCTAAATAAGCCTGTCTTCCTTGAAGTTGCTTGTGTTGTTTATTTTGTCCCAGCATCAAGGAAGACGACTAAGGTAGATTTGGGTATCAGAGAAGTCGGGTCATTACTGTGATACCTAACCATGTGGTTCAGAGCTTTTGGAACCAGTTCATGGGAAGAGTTTGGAAAGGTTTTGTTATGCCAGCTGTAGAAGCTCTAGAGTACCATAAACTGAGCTTGATAGAAGATTCTGGTCAGAGCTCAAAAGACCAGAAAGTCATTAGAAATGCAGATGATAAAACCAGGCTCAGAAGGTGTCAGTTTGAAACAAGGACTCTGGCAGCAGTTGGACTCCAGGCTATGTGTGTTATACTCTGGCAGAAAAGCTGTCTATATTTTGCTTGTATCCTGAGACTTTGTGGGAGACTAAAGTTAGTGGACTAATTAATCTGACAGATGGAATTTCAAAGCAGCCCAACATTCAAGCTGTGACATGGGTTTTGTTGGGCCAGGTTTACACTGAAAATCAAGAGTAGATGACAGAGCTGAATGATTTTAAAAGTTCAAGTTAGGCTAAAAAGGAATCTCTGATAGAGTTGGGGCCTGCAAAGTTGGAGCCAGAGGAGAGTTTGGTATCTGAAAATAATTAGCATTAAAAATTAGCTAAGTACTTTGGATTAAGACTGTAGGAAATATGGCTTGAGGACATCACAAGAACCAGCAAGGCTTCACCCTTTGCAGGCTCAAAACTAAAAATGAAAGACTTTGCTTTAAGAAGACAGCCCTAAAGTGCCCTGCTGAAGAAGGGTTGCCTAGGAAATTGGTTCCCAGGATTCATTTCATGGTGCTCAGCTATCCAGACATTTAGAGACCCCGCACCCACCATTCAAAAGGGTCTGGCTACTGCTTAAGCTGGTGGCAGATGTTGGCATTATCTACATAGTGCTGGTTTTATACGCATGCAGAATGCAGGAGTTGTGTGGTCAGAGAGACTCCTAGCAATATCTCAGAAGGCCTTGGAGGCCAGGCAGTATGGCCCTGAGAAGGCAACATGTGATGTGGTGAGGGTGAAACCAAAAATGCCCTGGAGACTCCAGGAAGTTTGAGAAGCCAGGAACCAGTGAGAGGAGCTTCCTCAAGAAAGAAGCTATATGGAGTGCAACCAGCAATGCTGTAGGGGCAGAGCTGCCCAAGCCATTTGGAGCTCACATCTCACCACAACTTGCCCCAGGCACTAACATGGAGTTACAGGATTTACTGTTTGCCCTGCTGGGTTTCAGTCTTGCTTTGATCCCACTCCCTTATATCCCTGTTTCTCCCTTTTGGAATGGAAATGTTTATCCTTTGCCATTGTATGTCTAGAATGTTTAATTTTCTTTTGATTTTTACAAGGGCTAAATCTAAGAGTTTGCTTTGAGTCTCAGAGGAGGCTTCAGACATATACTTTTCAGCAGTGCTGAAACTTAAGAGTTTGGTGACTTTCAGGCATGGACTAAATGCGTTTTGTATAAAGAGATATGTATGGACCTTTTGGGAGCCAGGGGCAGAATGTTATGGCTTATATCTACATGTTCCCTAAAAGCCTAGTGCACACAGGTGGGGCTTTAGGAAGGTGGTTGGGTTATGGGGCCATTATAGCTGGCTTTTTATTTGGTAGTGTCTGGTTGTATCAGGCACATCACTGGATGTGTGACTTGGAAGGAGTCATCTCCCTTCTCGTTCCTCCCTGGGCTCTCTCTGCTTCCGGGTCACCATGAGGTGAGCAGCTTTGCTCTGCCCTTCCCACATGCATTGATCATACAAGGACTAAAACTTCTGAAATGACCCAAAACAAACCTGTCCTTTTAAGCTGCAGGTATTTTGTCCCAGCAAGGAGGAATGTAACTAAGACAATGATCATTGTCAGTTTAGCCTGGAGAGGGAAGCTGTGGGAAATTGATTTTGATTCAAACTCCTCCTCTATGTTCTTTTATTTTGCAAAGGTGTGATTCCCTATTTCTAAGTAATACACTTCTGATTTGTTTTGTCTTTGAATCCTATAATCCAGAACAATTAAATAGTTTATATCTTCTGATCCCATGGGATTTCCTTCTAGGTATTTTAAAATTTACCATTTTTATTCTTCATTGTTATTTTTGATTTAAGGTTTTATAATTAATGACCCTTCATACTACTTTTCTCCCTTTATTTAGAAATGGTTTCAAAAATTGAGGAAGAAATTTCTGTGCGTGAGGAATTCGTTCTGTGTGGTAAAGTTGAAACACAGGTTATAAAATGTGGACCCTGGACTGACCTCATTAATGATCAAAATGTCAACAGGCCTAAGGCACTTATTTTCGTCATTCCGGGTAAGTATAAAAATCTGGATGAGGAGACTTTATATGGGTACTCTTAGCTATTGTTGATTTTAAGATTACTCAACCCATTGATAACTTTGCTTTGGCCTGGGGATATAGCTCAGTGGCATAAGTGCCTGCCTAGTAAGCACAAGGTCCTGAGTTTGATTCTGGGTACCAAAAGAAAAAAAAAACTTCTTTGCTTTTTTGTTTCTGTCTGTGCATTTATATTGTGTGGTATATTATCTGATTATTTTATATTGGGGCTTGCAATTGGAATATACCATATATACGATTATATAATTTGCTTTTTAAAATTTTCCTTGGGGTTGGGGATTTAGCTCAGTGGCACAGCACCTGCCTGGCAAGCACAAGGTCATGAGTTCAATTTCTGATACTGGAAAAAACAAACAAACAAAAAATTTTTCCATATATTTAGAACTGTATCAATATTTTTAACAATTTTTAATTAGGTTTATTATTACATTTTAGGTATACAAAATGATCACATTCATTAGGGAATTTGTACCTGTACATGATACAACTTGATTCTTTTTTTTCCCCATTCCTCTAACCTCCCATCAACCATTTTTCCCTTCCCTATTTACAAAAGTTTTGTTTCCATTTTTTCTTTCTTTTCTCATCATTGTTGTTTTTTTCCCTTCCTTCCTTCCTCCTCCCTCCTTCCTAGTTCCCCTTCCTATTTGAACATTTTCTTCCTATTTCACAATATGTATTATACAGTTTGGTCCTTATTTACACTTTGGGTTTCTCACGTCAGAAAATTCATGTAGTGTTTACACATGTGTATGATTTATTTCACTTAAAAGAATGGCCTCAGGATGCATCCATTTAGTTAGAAATGTCTCAAACTTACCCTTACAGGAGTAGTACTCCATTGTATTAAAAAAAAAAAAAAAAACCACATTTTCTTTCTCCATTCATCAGTTGATGGGCATTTGGGCTGCTTGCAAGGTTTAGCTATTACAAACTGCCATTGTAAACATGGATGTGCATATATTGCTGAGGTATGATGCTTTTAATTCTTCTGGGAAGATACCAAGAAGGGGAATACCTGGGTCAAATGGAACCTCTAGTCCTAGTTTTTTGAGGAGTCTCCACACTGATCTCCACAGTGGTTGCACCAGTCCACATTCCTACCAGCCGTGGAAAAGGGCTCCTTTTCCCTCACAGCATTTGT
>NW_004955469.1:3252500-3265524 GCF_000276665.1 Chinchilla lanigera | reverse complement strand
CTCGCTATGCAGTTCAGGCTAGTCTTGTGCTCACTTTGTAGCCCAGACTGGCCTTGAACTCTCAATGATCCTCCTGCCTCAGCCTCCCGAGTGCTGGGATTACAGGAGTGTGCCACCACGCTCAGCTCATTTCTTGATAATAGTCATTCTTTCCAGGGTGAGATGGAATCTCAGTGTTGCTTTAATTTACATCTCTCGAATAACCAGTGATGTTTGGACATTTTGCTGTTCGTATTTCTTCATCTGAGAAGTGTGTGTTCATCTCAGATGCCCGTTTTTGGATTGGGCCTTTACATTTGGGAGGTCTAATTTTTTTTTTTTTTCTTCAGACATTTTTGATAGCAATCCTTAGAGGAACAGCTGGCAAACATTTTTTCCCACATTAGGGGTTGTCTTTTCACTCTGCTGGAAAGAGCTGGTGGTTTCTCTTGCCATGTAAAAGCTTTTAATAAGATGAGATCCCAGTTGTTCATTCTTTGTGATATTTCATGTCTGATCAGGATTTTGTTCATAAGGTATGTGCATACACCAGTATCTTCAAGAGTTCTACCTATTCTCTCTTCTAGCAGATCCAGTGTTTCTTTTTAATATTTAAATCTTTGACCCATTTCAATTTTAGTTTAGTGCACGGTGAAAGATATGGGTATAGTTTTAATCTTCAGCATGTGGAAAGCCAGTTTTTCCAGCACCATTTATTGAAGAAGCTTACTTCCAGTAAAGATGTCTGGCACCTTTGTCAAAGATAAGGTGGATAAGTATGTCTGGAGTTGTTTCTGCATCTTATAATCTGTTCCACTGATGCTGGGATCTATTTTTTTCACCCATACAATCATGTTTTTATCACAGTAGCTTGCTAGAATAATTTTAAGTCAGGGGTTGTTATGCTCCCTGCTTTGCCTTTGTTGCCCAGAACTGCCTTTGCTATTCTAGGTCTCTTCTTGTTCCAAATGAGTCTACTGCCATACCACCCTGAACGTGCTCAATCTCATCTGGTTCCAAATGAATTTTAGGACAGTTTTCTCTAATTCTGTGAGATATGCTGTTAGAATTTTGATAAAGATTGCATTAAATCTGTGTAACAATTTTGGAAGTATACCCATTTTCACTATGTTGGTTCTTCCTACCCAAGAGCAAGGGATATCTTTCCATTTTCTGATACCCTTGTCAATTTCCTTTTTCAGAGTATAATAATTTTCAATATAGAGGTCTAGATTGAGTCCTAGGTATTCCATTTTTTGGATACTATTATGAAAGGTGTTGTTTCCCTAATTTCTTTCTCAATGAATCTGTTATTCATGTACAGGATGACTCTTGATTTTTTCATTGTTGACTTTGTATCCATCTGTGCTATTGAATTTGGTTATTGAATCTAGAAGTCCTTTGATGGAGTTTTGGGGGTTCTTTTATGTAGAGTATCATATCATCCACAAATACTGATAATTTAACATCATCCTTTCCTATCCTTATTCCTTTTCCTTCTCTTGTCTAATTGCTCTGGCTAATGTTTCCAGAGCTGTATCAAATAAGAGTGGTAATAGTGGACGTCTTTGTCTTGTTCCTGATTTTAGAGTGAAAGTTTTCAATTTTCATCCATTTAGTATGATGTTAGCTGTTGGTTCCTCATAGATGGCTTTTATTAGATTCAGATAAACATCAATTATTCCAATTTTCTTTAGGGTTTCTATCATGAATCAGTGCTGGACTTTGTCAGATACTTTTTCTGCATCTATTGAAGTAATGTGTTTTTATCCTTGGCTTTTAATATGGTATATTACATTTATTGACTTACATATGTTGAACCATCTCTGCATCCCTGGGATGAATCCTACTTGGTCATTATATGTGATCCTCTTAATGATTTGCTACATTCTGTTTGCCAGTGTCTTACTGAGCATTTTTGCATCTATATTCGTTAAGGAGATTGGCCTGCTGTTCTCTGTCTTCGTTGGGTCCTTCTCTGGTTTTGGTATCAAAGTAATGTTTACTTCCAAGAATGAATTTGGGAGTATTGCTTCCCTTTCAACTTTATTAAAGGGTTTGAAGAGTAGTGATATTAGATATTCTCTAAATTTCTTGTAGAATTCATTAGTGAATCCATCAGGACCTGGGCTTTTCTGATTCAGTTTTGGTAATTCATATGTATCTAGGAATCTGTCCATTTCTTCTGTGTTTTTCTATCTTATTAGAGTACAGGTTCTTGAAATAGGTATTGATGATCTTCTGTATTTCTGTAGGATCCATTGTGATTTCACCCTTTTCATTCCTCGTTGTATGGATTTGAGTCTTTCCTTTTCTAATAAAGTTGGCTAAGAATTTGTCTATTTTATTTATTCTTTTGAAAAAACAACTTTTCAATTCATTGATTCTTTGTATCGTTTTCTGGGTCTCAGTTGCATTAATTTCTGCTCTGATCTTAGTAATTTTCTCCCTGCTATGAGCTTTGGGCTTGACTTGCTCCTTTTTTTTTTCTAAAAGTTTTGAGGTACAACACTTAGTGTTTGTTTGAGCTCGCTGTGTTTTTCTGATATGAGTATTTGCCACAGTAAATTTCCCTCATACAACAGCTTCTTTGTGTCCCATAAGTTCTGGTATGTTCTATTGTCATTATCACTTAACTGTAAAAACTAATTTCTTCTTTAATTTTATATGTGACCCATTGGTTGTTCAGGAGGGTGTTACATAATTTCCTTGTGTTTATCAAGTTCTTGTGGTTTCTTTGGCCAGTTTCATTGCACTATGGTCTGATAATATGCATGGGATAATTTCAGTTCCTTTGCATTTACTTAAGCATGTTCTGTGAGCTAGTATGTGGTCTGCTTTGGAAAACGTTCCATGTGCAGCCAAGAAGAATGTGTTATCTAATGTTGTGGGGGTGAAAAATCCTGTAGATATCTACTAAGTTCATTTGTTCTAAAATTTGGTTCAGTTCTAGTATTTCGTTGTTGATTTTTTTTGTCTAGTTGATCAGTCTCTTTCTGACAGTAGAATATTGAGGTCCCCCGTCACAATTGTATTAGTGCTTATTTGATTGTTTATGTCTGTTGATACTCGTTTTGTAGTTGAGTGCACTGGCATTTGGTGCATATGTATTTATAATTGATACCTTTTTCTCCTTGATCATTCCCTTTATAAGGATGTAATGACCTTCTTAATCTCTTGACTTGAAATCCACTTTATCTGCAAATGGAGTAGATAGCTCTGCTTTCTTCTGGGTTCCTGTCCCATGGACTATTGTTTTCCATCCTTTGACTTTCAGTCTGTGAATTTATTTTGAATTAAATGTGTTTCTTGTAAGCAGCATATTGTTGGGTCTTGCTTCTTGATCCATTTTGTCAGTCTGTTTCTTTTGATTGATAAATTGAGACCATTAACATTGATTGTTATAACTGATATGCATTGACTTCTTTTTATCATGTTATTTTCCTGTTGTGGACTCTCTTTTTTTTCCCTTTTTGTTTGCTTTGCCTTGTGGATTCATTATGTTGGGCTTCATGGAGTTGTAATCCTTGTATCTCTTTGTAGAATGCCCTTTAGAACATTTTTGTGTGCTTGTTTGGTGTTCATAAATTTCCTCATTCTTTGTTATGAAAGTATCTTATTTTTCCATCAATTTTGAAAGGTAGTTTTGTGGTTACATCAATCCAGGTTGGAATGTGTTTCCTTTCAGGGCTTGACATACTTCACTCCAAGCTCTCCTTGACTTGAGGGTTTGTGTTGAGAAGTTGGCTGTGATTCTGATGTGCATTCCTTTATAGGTGATTTGTTTGTTTTCTCTAATAGCTTTTAATATTCTATTCTTGTGTTGAATTTCTGGAATCTTGACCTATGATATCCCTTGGTACGGACTTTTTTTTTTAATGATGGCCAATTGGAGTTCTGTATGCCTTACTTTTCTGTATGCCTTACTTTTCTGTATGTCTCACTTTTCTGTATGCCTCACTTATCTGTATGGTAAAAGGGTATGGATGATTACCATGAGTGAGCCTCATTCTGGAGCTATGGGGTAGGAAGCCCACATTCATTTGTGTTTCTAGTATAGTAAGAAAGTAAGTGAGCCTTCAGGTGGGGGAAACTTGAAATGTTCCTTGTTTTGTAGACTTGCTGCTTGTAATGCTTTGACATTTTCAGATCCCATTTTGTTTTCTGTGTTCTTTTATGCTCACTGTTCTATTTTCATTGCTACCCTTGGTCCTTTCCTTGGATTCCTGAGAGCTGTAGGCAGGTGCTGCTCAGTGATTTATGGGATTCAGAATTATTTTTATTTTAGGGTCTAGTCTGTTTAAACTGTAAGGAGTGTGTGTGTGTGTGTGTGTGTGTGTGTGTGTGTATGTGTGTTAATATTTTGTCATCCTTTTGCATTTACTGATTTATTCTTAAGAATGATACAAAGGAAGAGATGCATAGGGTTTGGAAAAACAAGCCTGGAGCTTTTGTGTACTTCCTATGTGCCATCCCCCCCACAGGAACCTCCATGTGTTTGTCTTAGTTACTTTCTTATTGCTGAGACATAGTACTAATACCCACAACTCTGAGAAGGAAAGGTTTATTTTGGCTCACAGTTTGTAGAAATTCCAGTCCATAGTCAGCTGGCTTCAAAGCTGGGCACTATGGCAAAGGATGCTTGCTAATGGCAGGGCAGGCAAAAAACAGAGAGAGATCAAGGGAAGAGGGTGGGAGGTAGACCCTTCCAGGCCACATGCTCAGTGACCCACCTCCTCAGACTAGACTTCACCTCTCAACATCACATTTAGATATATAATCTTATTGGTGGACTAATACATTCATAAGTATCACACCGCTGTGATCTGTTCACTTCCCAAAAGCTCCCCTTATGAGTACATGAGGCTTTGAGGGGGATACCTAGATGTAAACCACAACAGTGTTCATCTGTCTAGAAGTTCTCCTGAGCATTGCACTTTTATCTTTCAGTGGAACCTTCATGATTGCTAATAGGTTGCATGAGAAAAACCAGCAAGGCCTATCCAGATTCTCCTTAGCCTTTCTGTGCAGCATTCCTTACTCCATAATGTGGGACAGGACCCCACTGGAATGAGGAGGGTTTTATGACCTACTGTCAGAAAAGAAAGATTAAAGAATTTCTTTATGGACAGCTCCAAAACAAAAAGGCAAAGAAAGATAGAATTTCTGTGACCCACCTTGAGGAAGAGAAATTCTAGTTTTTATGGCCTGCCTTATAGTAGGGAGTCATGAGCCAGGAACCACAGATTGGAAAAAAAAAGAAATGTGTGTGTGTTTGTGTATCTGTGTGTGTAAATAGCAGAGTAGCTGGGTACATCCTGGTTGTTAAACATGGATCCTTTACATCATAATAATATATAATCCAAAAGATACGGCCATCTTTTTAGACTTCCATTTAATCATTAATAATTAGTCCATCCATCATCGTATTGAATGAATGTGAGGGTTGAAGTATTTCAAGGATTGTCAAAACATTATAGACATCATATTATATCCAGCTCTGATAGACATATAACATTTCATTTTAAATCATTTTGCTTTTGCAGCTAGCAAAATTAGTTCTTCACAATTAGTGATGATATTTAGGAATGAGTTATCAGGATCCACAGACTGAATAACTTTTAATTTTCCAGTGAACCTTAGATCTAGAATTTCTGTTAAGTGACACTGTCACACTGTCCTTGGATTTTAAGTAGTGAAATGAGTAAAAGGAGGTGATTTGAGAACCCACCCTAGGACATCCTGAATCATTATAATGAGGATAACAGAATCACTTTTGTGCTGTGAGTACAGTGATTATAGATCTGGCAGACAAATCTCTGTGAATGACAACTTTCTATATAGCTGCTTTGTAACATTAACTGAATACATGGCACTGTTGTTTCTATAAAACTAACTGGAAAGCATGCATCAACTGTCAGTGTCTACAAATGATCACTATAGCCTCTGTTCTACTTTGCATGGGCATTTTACAGTGTGTGTGTATGGTACATTTTGATATAAACCTTTGATAAAAGGTTTTACTTGCATTTCTGAATTGGACTGTTGCCTAGCATTCCATCAATTGGACAATTCCTAGCATTGCCTAGAGTAGATAGCTAGATGGAGATACCTTTAGTTGTATAAATTTCTAAATCAGGAAGTTTAGTTTATGGTTTATAAGTATGATGTAAGCCATAACATTTAAACAGTTGGGCCAAGCCTGGTGGTGGCGCATGCCTGTATCCCAGCACTGGGGAGGCTGAGGCAGGAGGATTACCATAAGTTCAAGGCCAGCCTGGGCTATAAAGTTAGTTAGGGGCAGCCTGAACTATACAGCAAGACCCTGTCTCAAAAAAACAAACAAACAAAAAAAGAAACTGTAAGAAATGACTGAAAAAATATATATGTATTTTTTAAAAATGTTTAAACAGTTGGGAGGATGGTAATATGAAGTTAAAGAGGCTGAAGAAGTTTGTTTTGTTTTTGGACCCCTAAGGAAAGCAAGAAAGAACCCACCATAATTTGGCATGCCCAAGCCTGGGCCAGTTGTTTTCATTTCATTTCCTTGCATTCCTCAACTATTCAAGGGAATAGGTACTGTATATGCTTCACTTGTAAAAGGAGGCAATGGAACCAGACTCTAGCCCTTGTGTTCTTACATGCACTTAGCCTTAGTTCCAACTATATTGTCGCTTATTCTCTATTCCATGTATACATATGTTATAATTGACAAAATTTGTGTAAATTTATGATATACAGTATAATTTCATATATGTATACACTGTGACATGATGAAATCAAGCTAACTACTATATTCATTACCTCACATACTTAGATTTTACATGTTGAAAACACATAAAACCCATCTCAGAAATTTTAAAGTTATATTAGTCACATTTTTGTTGCTGGGACCAAATACTTGAGAAAAACAACTGAAGAGGAAAGGTTTATTTTGGCTCACAGTTTCAGAGGTTTCAGTCTATCATTAGCTGGCTCCACTGCTTTTAGGCCCATAGCAGGATGGAAGCATCACGGAAGAAGGGTTTACAGAGCAGAACTGCTTACCTCCTAGCAGCCAGAAACCAGGGAGTCAGGAAAGAGATAGAAAGGGAGGGGCCAGGACAAGATAGTAGGCCCCCAGTCATGTCCCCTCAGCTCAATGCCTTCCGTTAGGCCCTGCCACCTATTTCCTTCTCCCAGTAATGCCATGGAATTAGGATCCGTCTGTAGATTAATCCACTACTGGAATTAGACCCTTCATATTCCATCATTGGAGAAGCCCAGTAGCTCATAACCAAGGCTTCAAAATAGTGAACCTTTGGATAAAAGTGAGCCTTTTATATAAAAACTATAACAAGAATATAGTACCTTCCTCTTACCTGTGACACCATAATGTCCAGTGGACTTCTTGAATTTATTTATCCTAATGTTTTGTGATCTTCACCCAACCAACATCTCCATCACTCTCCCATTCCCTACTTTGATGACCACCATTCTACTGTCTGCTTTTGTTTAACTTTTTATTATCCCACATATAAATGAGATCATGCAGTATTTGTCTTTGTGCCTGACTTGTGTCCTCCAGGTTCACTCAAGTTGTCAAAAATGATATAGGATGTCTTTCTTTTTTAAAGACTGAATAGTATTCCATTGTGCATTTATATCTTTATCCACTCATCAGTTGATAGATCCTTAGATTGTTTCTATGTCTTGACTCTTATAAATAGTCCTGCAGTGAACATGGGAGTACAGACATCTCTTTAATACTGATTTTGTTTCCTTCACATATATATCCACAAGTTGGATGCTAGACTAAGTCTAGTTTAATTTTTTAAGGGACCACTATACTGTTACTCATAATGTCTACACTAAGTAGCATTTCCACCAGCAGTGTGTTTTTTTTCCCACATTCTAACCAACACTGATTTTTTGTCTTTTTGGTAATATCCCTTCTTACAGGTATGAGCATAAGTAGCAACTACCTGCTAAAAGGAGGGGTATAGATTTAATTATTGCTACCATACCTAACACTCCTTCTGCCCCTGACTCATTAGCACCTGGCTGGCCTCTCTATGTATTTTAGAGAACATATTTTTAACTTCCTTTTAATCAACTGAATATTTATTTAGAATGAAAAATAAATCATAACAAGTTTTAACAGATTAACCACTTAACAGTTTACCCTTCATGTCACTCAGGCAAGTGTCATTTCAACCAGTCAATTCTTATATTGAATAAATTTAATAAAGTTGTCATTTTAATATTTCCTGCTATAAAAATTAATGAAAAAATAAGCAATTTGGGGTCATATTGTATTTAAATAATTGGACTGATAAGTGGTTAAAAATATGCTAGAAGCATCACAAAATCCAGGAAAACAAATTTTCACTTAATTGTCTGACACACCTCTATGAATTTATTGGCTGTGTACTCTGTATTTTGTTATGACAGTACATTTTCATGTGACAGTAGTATTAATCAGCTTTCTGTCTCTGTGTCTAAATACCTGAGCTAGTCAATTTAAAAAGTAGAAAAGTTTATTTTGGCTAATAGTTCCAGAAGTTTAGTCCATAATTGGCTAGCAGTATTGCTTTTAGGTCAGTCTTGCCACTTTCTGAAGCTGTTCTGGAAGTCCTCCATGAATATCTTTAGTTGTACTGTGTGGTTTTGTTGATGTCCTGAATCAATCAAAATGTTTAGCTTTCATGGTCGTTTTGACACTGGGGAAGAGCCAGAAGTCACATGGTGCCTTAGCAGTGAATAAGTTGGATGGGGATACACCATGATGTTTTTATGACCCTGTTTTTCTATTGGCTGCTACTGTATTTTTTAATCACATCTCATAAAGACATGAAAGAAATGCTTCAGCAAAAACAATGGGAGGGATGAGTATGTTCAAAGCTAGGAGGAATATTTTGAGAGGGATTAATGGCAATGTTCTTTTATTGTAATAAATTTTTAAAATTTAAAATACCATATATTTTGATCACACCTTGAGCATAAGTTTATTGCTTGGTTAATTTAAGATCTTTCTTTTCTTAGGTAACCCAGGTCTTCCTGTCTTTTATGTGCCATTTGTAAAGGCTTTGTACTCTTTGACGAATAGACGCTTTCCAGTTTGGGTTATCTCTCATACTGGGCATGTCTTACCTCCCAAAGACAAGAAGACTGTCACAACATCAGAGGGTATGTGCTTGTTAACATCTACTTTCCTTATAGTAAGTGGGTATTCTTGTTTCTAGAACACCTATGAAACTTAAGTGTTACCAGTGAAAACCTCTGCTTGTAGCATTGGACCCAGGATGCCACATTTTGGTAATTTTAAGATTTTTAGAGACATTTTAATACATGTGTAACTTTCCCTAAGAATTTGGGTAGATCATTTGGTGTTTGACTTGCCTTCTTTATTTACCAATTAGTAATCAACGACACATTTATTAATGATATATTTCCAAAGTTGTACTGGGAGGAATGGTAGAGAAAAAGGTATAAGGCCTGGTCTTTAAAGAAGCATGCTGCCTTGTGTTTAGAGAATGACTACATAACAAATGCTGGCCTGTTGATCATGTGGATACAGTGTGGCTTAGAAGAGACTTTGTGCAGTAGTGTTAGTCAGGATACCAGAGACTGGGTAATTTACAAACAGCACAGATTGACTTTCCAGTTTCTAGACACAGAGAACTCTAAGATCAGGGCAGTTGGAGATCATTTTCAGATGAGGGCCTACTTCCTGATTCATGATTCACAGATCAGCCTTCTTCCTGTGTCTTCTCACAGCGGAGAAAAGAGGCAACTCTCTTGGAACTCTTTTAAGGGCATGAGCACTATTCATGAGGGCTCCACCTGCATGGCCTTATCTAATCATAATACTCCCAAAGACTCCATCTTCTTACTGTAGCATGTTTGGGTGTAAGATTTTCAACATATGAATTTAGGGATACAGGACACAGGCATTGGTAATGTTGGGTTTTGGCAGTTGAATAGTGTTGGGAGCCGCTTAAGCTGGAAAATAATTGCACGTGCAGGATGAAGCCAGCCTGAGAACACCGAGCTCCTCAGAGTAAACAAGCCCCTGGGAGTAAACAAGCCTTTGTAACTTGTTAACTGGTTGCTGGGCAGCGAGATAAAAAGTTAACCAACCTCTCCAGGTTATAAATAAATGCTTTACTGTTTTTGGGCAGTCCTCTTGCTCATCAGGCAAGAGGTAACTCCACCTGACCCTGGCTATTGTCTCTTTTCTTTATTTTCTAAATCCTCTCGCTGTTTTCTCCCAGGGACCACTGAGAGACCACCAAATCCCACAGAACAGAATTTGGATTTGGGGGGCTGCAGAGGTGTAACAGGCAGAAGGAGTAGCACAGAAGGGAGCATAGAAGGTAAATTGCTCCCATGCACAGCTCATTTGGGAGAAATCTTGAAATCTGGGGAGAGAGCTAGGATTCTACATGGTATAAACTACTGGAAAACTTTAAAGTGAAGGAAGTATTATTGTACAGATGAAAACTACTTGCTTTTACTTATAAGAATTCTAACATATTCACCCTTTTAAAAGAAAAGTGAGAGGAAAAAAAGAGCAGTATAACTTAAATTCTCTGTAAGCATCACATTCAAGCGCCTTTTGCCTTACAGGGTTCCCTTTAGTTATTTGAGATGAGAGTGGTGGCCATGGCCTCACTGCTTACTTAGCTGTGGTTCTTACAGGTTTCTCATGGTATGGGCATTGTTTTGTACTTACTGAGTGCTGTTTT
Source organism: Chinchilla lanigera (assembly GCF_000276665.1). Lineage (NCBI taxonomy): Eukaryota > Metazoa > Chordata > Mammalia > Rodentia > Chinchillidae > Chinchilla > Chinchilla lanigera. The sequence continues at coordinate 3,254,815 of NW_004955469.1, read as the reverse complement.
AAGATGTGGTGCTATAAAGTTACATTTTCCTTTAGACATTGCTGTACAAATTTAAATATACAAAACCTGTACTATGTAAGTGATCTAAGTTAGTGATGGGGGAACCTTTTAGAAACTGACTGTCCAAGCAACAATCCAAGCCCACTTATTTATCACAAAGTGCCAACATTGCAATTCAACCTGAATATTAAAGTTTTAGTTTGGAAAAAAACTCATATGTTAACATCTTTTGTTTTTAAAGAAAAACGCAGTAGTAGAGCTTTCGATGATACAAACAGCTTTTTTTAAAAAAGAAAAAGCTTGCATTTATTGTGTTCTTGCTGATAATTTATCAAACTTTGGCTTATACTTCATCAGTTGGAGGGCAACGGATATAGCACTCAGGTCATTAGTTAGTCTGTTTCTTGTATCAGATTTGTTGTAATTCAAAGCTGAAAACAGCTGTTCGCGAGCATAAGATGATCCAAACAAAGTAAGAAAAGTAATCCCAAGTGCTTTCATTGACTTAAAACTATTTGGCAGAGAATTCCACAACTTTAAGGATTTCATTTTCAGAGCTACCAACTGTGCTGTCCTTTGTCATCCCTTCACACTCTGTCTTCTCTATCTTTTCAAGTGTTCCACAGAGGATATAAAATTTATTTTTCCAGATAGCACTTTCTTGAAATTCCAATAGCTCCATTTCCAGATGTCCAAAATGTAACCCATGTAAGCACAAAAGATCAAGTTCTTCAAATTTGGCTTTATCTGGAGAAGTAAGAAAACAGTGTTGTCTCCATCTTACAGAACTGTAAAAATCTGTTACTAAAATTCTCCTTTGCAGCTGCTACAATGCTAGAAAGTTTCTTGTAGATTTCCTGATGGGTTGTAGGATCATCTGCAAATCTAGAATTTTCTAAATGCATTTTTAGATTTGGAAAACATTTTAGCTGCCCACTTTCAAAGTCTCTTTCAAAAACCTGAAGTTTTCTCTGAAATATTTTGATCTCAAAACATCCTTTCTGCTGTTTTCCCTATGCATTGTAGATTTTTGTTCAGTACTTTGAAGTGTATTGTAAAATCTGTAACAAACATGAGGTTATTAAACCAGCCCATGTCAGTGAGCTGTGGACATTTCTACCATTTTCCATTCATAAATAGCCTAATTTCATCCAAGCAGGCTACAAATCTCTTTAAGATGCATCCTCTGCTCAGCCACCAGTTCACTATTGTAAAGCATTATACTGTGCCTGAACCTCATCAAGAAGTGCTTGAGACGGTTGAAAATTAAGATCATGAGCCATAATGTAATTCAACATTCTTGTGACATCTTTGAAGATATCATCTAATTTTTTACCACTTTCCCTGGCACAAAGAGTTTCTTGGTGTATAATACAGTAAAAGTGAATGGCTGGCTGTTTTGCTTCTTTAACAAAGAATTATATGGAACCAGATGTTGCCCTCACCATGCAAGGTACCAAAAAAGCCTCCATCACAGCACTGTTGATATGTATCCCTTGTGTTCTTCCAGGAAAGACATCAGTTTCACCAGCTCTTCTCTCATGATATCACCAACAGGGATAATGCAAAATTACTGCTATCTTTGCGTAATTATTCATATCTGTGCTTCCATCCAAGCTGCCTTTTGTAAGTCAGTGGTGAGCTGCTAACATCACATGCCACAAACAGGACTCAATCTTTGACAGTACTTCTAGTAAGTGACCTCTCAGAGCTGCATAATTTTACCTTGTTTGGGAAATCATAAAAAAGGAAATTACTCCAGGAAAACACGACCATTTTAATAAAATCTCCATCAAGAGGGGCTTACCATGTTTTACTATGACAATGAGATTTGAAAGGAGTCGCTGTCAGATAATTGTTTTAGAAAGATAGTTGCAGCACTTGTGGTTGGTGTCAAAGTGTCATCTAACACTTGATGTGGAACACACACAACACTTTACTACACAGAATATATAGCTCTTTCCCATTGTGTTCAGTCACTGCACGTGACTCTGTCCAGGCCTCCTCGAATGATCTTTCCACTGTCTGTTTTCAGTTTTGTTTTGTTTGCTGTAGTCATTTGTTGGTGTGCAAAACTTGGAGTCCAGAAAAACACAAAATTTTTAAAGAATGAAGCACCCAATACCTTACCCCTATACCAAAAATAGGTAACACTGTTAACACTGAAGAATTGGATGTTGTGTGAATGAACAATCTATGGCAATGAGTTTCGGCTGGGGTTCCTCTTGCGTTTTTCTAATCACCAGCGTGACCAGCATGAGGGGACAATGTTCCACTGACCATCAGTACAAGGGGATCGTGTTCAGTGGAGACAG
>NW_004955469.1:3206549-3252383 GCF_000276665.1 Chinchilla lanigera | reverse complement strand
ACACACACACACACACATACACACACATATATACACACACACACACAATTTCCTTGGTCTTATTTTCATAAATTCTTGACAAACAACTGAATATGATGTTGCAGATTCCAATATGCCAGGGGACCAGCACATTAAGAGAATCTCAGTCTCTTGATTAAAACATCTCTTAGCTATATCTTAGATATTGTTTCAGTTTTTCATAAGAAAACTCAAAGCTAAAATCTTTCATAAATAAAAATGAATGTATTAAAACTCACAGCCAGTCCAAGCAAACATATATACAGTAATACCTCCATTCACAAATGCTTCTGTTCATGAAAATATGTCAACAGAAGCTTCCCAAATTAAAATTCCAAGAGAAAAAAATTTAAATCATGATCATATTGATTGATGCAGAAAATATATTTTACAGACTCTAACACTCATTTATGATTTAAAAAACAAAGCAAACTAGAAATAGAAGGAAATTTTAAAATTTCAGTCATGATTAAAAATATCAATTTCAACAGCCATCGAACTGAAAATTAATAAACTGTGTAGCAGGTACTATTCTTTGAAATATTTTTAAAGATACATCTTTATTGTCCTAAGTTGTTTCTTCAATTATGACCAAAATAATAGGGCTTTTTTGAGACAGGGTCTCGCTACGCAGTTCAGGCTGGGAAAATTAAAGGTTTAATACCATAAGTATTTCCTTATTAGGAAATTTGTATGACTATTTAGAATGTGCTTTTACAATATTATGTTATGTTTGGAAAATGGAGGTGTTAAAAGAATTCTTCCAGGCTGTACATGTAGCTCAGTAGTAGAGCTCTTGCCTAGCTAGCATATATGAAGCCCTGATTTTGATTCCTAGCACAAAAATAATTCTTCCTAGAAAAGTCTCCTTAATTGTTAAGCTTCCAGAACCCTGCTCTCCTGGCCAGGTTACCTGAACTCTGGCAAGAGAAGAAAGAATACAAGGACAGGGAGCTGGGGAGTCATGAAGTACTGCATGGGACCCAGTGAAGTTTTAATTCGTCCTGGGCTACATTCAGACTTCTTAATGCTGAATAGCTAACATGTGTTATCACCTTTATGAGAATGGTTCCATTATGTATTACTTAATTAGAGCAACATCCAACTATGACAGTAACTATTTGAAATCATGCTAAAGACAAAAGCAAACATTTAAACAGAATGTGAATAGCAACTTTGAAAGTCAAAAACAGACTTGAATCCCTATATCAGGGATTCTTATTAGAAACTTGGATGGCTACCTCCAAGTTGCTGATTCAAGAACAGGAAGTGAGAATGTGTATGTGTGATAATCTCCCAGGCAGTGTTCATTTCAGAGCCGTTGTCCTAAACCTTCTTCATGAGTAAAACCAGTAGAAAGTATCTGTTGTCTGTCTGAGGTTTAGGAAATGTGTTTAATTCTTGTTTTAAATTGATCTTATTATTTATAATGTTGAGTATGCTCATTGATGTCTGGGCTGCTTGTGTTCATAATAATGAGTTAATAACTTAGTAGAGCTAGGTGCCTTCTACCTAATGAGCACAGTGCCATCTAGAGGTGTTTGCTCAAACATAGGGCCAGAGGAAGCTGTGGTATGAAGGGGTAAATTTCAAGGATGTATTGACAACCAGCTAGATTATTATGTGTAGTGCTGCAGGAGAATAAAAAGAAAAAAGTTCTGATCTTCATCTGGTAGGATAGTAGTTTTCCATGTGTATTCTCAGCAGCTCAAAAGTTTTGTGTAGGCTGAGTGGGGCTGTGGGCATTTCTAGCCCCCATTCAAGCAAAACAATCCTGCCTTCATCTGTCTTACATATTGTAAGCTATATTTGCAAGTCTGTGCAGTAGTAGATTGCCCAGCATAGACAGGACAGATACATTATTCATCATCCAAGATTACTGTCAGAATATGGTATGAAAAATACATAGTTATTGAGACAAAGCTAAAATAACACATCAAATGTTAACAGTGCATTTTGCTTCATATTGACATGTTAACATTATGTTTTGTTCTGTTTCTTCTTTTTGATACAGGGTCTCGCTCTTGAGTTCAGGCTGGCCCTGAGCTCACTTTGTAGCCCAGGCTGGTCTCGAACTCACAGTGATCCTCCTGCCTCAACCTCCCAAGTGCTGGGATTACAGGCATGCGCCACCACGCCCAGCCATGTTAACATTATGAAAGGTTGGAAATAATATTCCAGTTGTACCACATTGTCACAATCACAAGTCATTATACATTGAATGTAGTAGAACAGATGTTCACCTACATCAGAAGGTGATGATTCAATTTAAAAAGTGAAAAGAAAATTGAAGAAATTAGTATAAACTTTTTTTGCTTTGAATTACTCGAATCTGCTTAATCAATGACATTCATTATCAGTTATTTCAAGTCATTTGTTCAAAAAGTAGAAAAGGAAGCTAGAAGTTGTACTTGTTCAGTGGTAACACAAAATGTTACTTTAAAAATTAAATGATCTTGCAATTAGTGATGAGTAGTCCCTCAAATAAAGAGACAAGCCTGTTATGGTTTCTCCATTGGCAGGATCAGGACTAGCCGAGGAACAGGAAATATGGAATGATTGGATGAGCCCAAGGCAGGAACACTTAGTCAGTCTGGTCTCAGATCACAGTCATTAGGAAGATAAGCTAGCCTCTGGGTCAAAAGAAGCTAGAAGGGCAGAGCAAGAGAGGTTGGGAATTGGGCACACTGTCCTCATTCCAGACAGACCGAGTGTCAACATGATAGGTCCTGTCTTGTACCACAGAGCAGACCATGCTACTCCTCTCTTTGCAGTTCTTGGAAGTCTTCTCACTGTTCATGGAATGAGCCCAGACTGCTTGGGGTGATGTTTTATGTCTTATTGAATTAGTCACAAGCTTCCTTTCTAACCTTTGCTGACCCTCTTCCTATAGCCACAGATAGCCAGAGAACTCACGGCTTTTTCCAAAATAGCACCTCACACTTTTGCGCCTCTTTGGCTATTTCCTAAGTCTATAGCATTTTGTTCTTGCTGAATTTCTCCTGTTTGCCCTATTTCTGCTGAAGTCCTCAGAAGATAAATCATTGATATTAGTCAACTGGAAAACATGGTTTGAGGACCTTGGATTTTACCATCTGTTTGGAGAATAATAATTTAAAATCTTATATAAGATATGTGCTTGGGGTTTATAGTTTCTCATTTGTTTTTAAGTAAGATCGTGGTTTTGAATAGAGTGCCTGTCTGCTGTCTTCTCAGAGTGCCACATGCCTCCAAAGCTAGCAGAGTTGCCTCAATATTTAGATGCAGGAAGCTTACAGAATACTTAGGGCGCTTGGAACAGATGAGCATAAACTGTGAGAGTGTACTTTCAGACCAGCTTCATAAACTCAGGGGACAGTTGTGAGAGCAAAGTCTTTTGGATCCATGAACTAAATGAGCACAAAGAATTAGGGACTGCAGTTCTTATCCAGCTGCCTCACTGATATATGGCATGAACCCAGAAAGTCCTCTGGGGCTTTGGATCCATTCTGAGTAATAACTGAATAGCATACTCTCCCCCTCTGAAATACATGCAAGAGAGCTGAGAACAACTTGTCAAAGCATTCTCAGTTTTCAAAAGAATTTATCTTGAGAAATTTTTAAAATCATAGAAACATTTAAGGCTTATACAAACAATAATATAACTGTCCAAGTTTTGTTACTCAAAAGTGACAGTTAATAGTGCCGTAATTACTCAGTATGTTTGTTAATAAAATCAATGAAGTAACTAATACATAAAAAGTTCCATCTGTTTTTATCCCATCTTCAGTTCTCCCTTCATGAATTTAGAGTAAATGTTTCATGGCTTTTTTATATGGATATATGAATATGCTTTATGTGTTTTAAAAGATTTATCTGAGTAGCCAGTGGTGGTGGTACACACTTGTAAACTCAGCACTACAAGGTTAAGGAAGGAGGATCGCTACAAGTTCAAGGCCAGCCTGGCCTACATAGTATGGCCACAGTGGTGAGGGGGATACCTGATTATACTCATCTTGCTCAAAGTATTCTTTTATTTATTTATTTATATTTATTTAAAAGAGTAAAAGAAGGATAACATAGTAATGGGGGATTTACCGAGTTACAAAGTGGTAGGACATTATCAATGGTTGTTATTTTACCTATTGGTGTCTTCAAGATAGTTTCTCAGGAAAACAAGTAGACAAATAATAGTGAGTTACAGACAAAAATGGTAGGAAATTATCAGTGGTTGTTGTACTATATTTTGGTTTCTTCAAAGTGATTTCTAGTGTCAAAGTATTCTTTTAAATATGAAGTTCTGTGTTTAACCTTTTTTTATACATGTGAATTTTTTGTTAAAACTGTTACTAAGGCTGGGAGTCAAATGTGGTGGTGCATGCCAGTAATTCTAACACTCTGAAAGGCTGAGATGGGAAAATTGCAAGTTCAAGCCCAGCCTGGGCAACTTAGCAAGACACAATCTCAAAATTTAAAAAAAATAACTAAAGGGCTGGGGATGTAGCTCAGCTCAAAGGCCCTGGATTCAGCCCCTCATACCAAATGAATGGCCGGGGCAGGGGGTGAAGGAAGAAGGAAAAAAGAAGGAAAAATAAGGATATATCTCAGTGGTAATGTGCACAAAGTCCTGGGTTCATTCCTCAGCACCAGTGAAAAAAAAGTTTTTGCTTATCATACCCTCAGAGCATTATGGCAGATTTCTTTGAAAGGCACATTAAGGGGGATGTATAAGCCCATGTTTATATTTTAGGAGTATTTCTATTGATAAATTACTAATTTTATGTGTTTTATTAAAATGTGTGCTTAACAGGAAAATAAAATATCAGTAAAAAAAATAGTAAATTTTTAATATATAATGAGTATTTAAACATCAACATTTTCAACATCAACTGTTTACTTGCAAAATCAAAAAAAAATAACAACATAAATAAATTTCTGTTGAAGTACAGTGAAAATACAACAAAACTCTACCACAGAAATAATCTTTGCTTCAGTTATCACACCTACTGTTTTCTTCCTTATCTGAATCAAGGTCTTCAGTCTTTACTTATATCTATCATAACTTGCTAAATGCTTTCACTTACATGATCCAAGCCATCATTGGTAACCAGGTCACCTGAAAGTGGATTTTCATGCGATATTATACTGAATTGGGCTAATTCTACAAGAAAAAGGAAAACATTCAATAAGACAAATTATAAATGCACAAAAATGTAACACAGCACATGAGTAAAACTCACCCCTGTTCACACTTTGACACATGTGTATACACCTTGCTGTTCATCAGACCAAGTGGGTGAACACAAAGGAGCTCCAAGTAGTCCCCCAGCGCAGCTACTGAGACGCACAACTGGCTACTATTATGCTGCAGTACATATTTTCATTAGAAAAGTATGGTGGGGATGTCTTTTACCTCTCACGGTAAAGTACAGCTTTGGCATAATGGTAGGGACAGGTTGGGAAAGTTTGGCAATTGAGAAAATCTAGTCTGAAATGTATGGTGCTGCAGACTCAATTCTAGCACAAGTCTCCAGTAGCACTAATGTCTAGTCTGACCATTTTTGTGGTTGTAGGGTATTTGTAAATACAGTGTATATAAAAATATGTAGTTGAATTTATGCATTTTTATTCATTGTGTAAAAACATATGTGTGTATGTTATATATATAGTTTAGACTGTTATGCTCACATTCAAATATGTAGTTAAACTTACACATTTATGGTAATGTGCATGTAGTAAAGAATATTTTCTAGTTTACTTATTTTGGGTAACTTGAAAAAAAGTACAGTACTTTTTATGAGTCCAGAGGAGTACTACCTTTCTGTCATGATCCAGTAAAACCATGTTCTTTTCTCAAGCAAATTTTTGAGATTTCGGCTTCAGGGTTTTGTTAATTGTGTTTTTATGTTTCCTCTTAGTAAACTGTGATCTCCTTTAAGACAAAGGTAGTTTTTAATTAGACTTTGAAAAATCTGGAAAACAGTTCATGTGTGACAGAAAGGAAGGATATTTCAGATCAAGACTGTGCTAATTACAAGAGAGTCTGCAACACTTCCACTTAAGCCTTTAAGTACAGGTTCTTTAAACAAAAATTATTGAAAGTAATAAAGCAGGGGGCTGGGGATTTAGCTCAGCGGCAAAAGCGCCTGCCTGGCAAGCACAAGGTCGTGAGTTCGATTCCCGGTACCGGGAAAAAAAAAAAAAAAAAGAAAGTAATAAAGCAGTGTAACAGACTTTCTTAGTTGTCTGTTAATATAGATTAATCTAAACCAGCGGTTCTCAGTGTGTTATCGTGGCATCAGTACATCAACATCTGCAAATTTAGAGATGCAGATTCTTGAGCCAGCCCAGACCTACTGAGTTAGAAACGCAGGAGGTAGGCCCAGCAGTCTGTTGTACAGGGCTTCCAAGAGATTCTGTTCGTGCTTATGTTTGAGAACTACTAGCCTAAGCTAACAGTGGTTTGTGGAATAGTTGAAAGGTCATGGGCTTAAGGACAAACATCTGATTTGAACTTAATAGATCTGTGACTGTTAGTCTTACATATGAGTGTTGAGATTTTCACCTATAAAATGAAAATGAGGGGCTGGGGATTTAGCTCAGCGACAAAAGCGCCTGCCTGGCAAGCGCAAGGTCGTGAGTTCGGTTCCCGGTACCGGAGAAAAACCAAAAATAAAAAATAAAAAATAAAAAATAAAATGAAAATGATAATATTTTCCAGAATTTTTGTGAGGATTGATTAATATACTTTGAGTGCCTAATACTTCAACTGGTACATTATAAGAAATATGGTTAGTACTGTCAATATTTTTCCAGTATAGTGATTACTTTTTCTTATGGAGTGAAAGCATGCTTGTATTTTTGCTTTTAGATCCAAATGCTCAAGAAATTAAGGACACCTATGGACTGCGTGGTCAAATAGAGCACAAAATAGCTTTTCTGAGAACTCACGTGCCAAAGGATATGAAGCTTATCTTCATTGGCCATTCATTAGGCTGCTACATAATTCTTCAGATCTTGAAGCATGCCCCAGAGCTCCCAGTAAGTATGCCAGAGGAGGAAACTGCGGATACCTGATTACCCACTCACACAAACCCTCCTGGACTTTCCTTTGCTCTTTTGTCTCTTGGTTAATAGATACAGATAAATAGAACAGAGAAAGGGAGAGTTGGTGGCTGCCTTCATCCATATCTGTTATGTGGACCTGTGTGAATATGTGTTCATGAAATTCGCATAATGTTTCAAAGAGTAAAAGAGGGAGGACAGGAATTTCTGAAATGAATGCCTTTGAATCTAGGATTATCTGAAGTTCTGATGTTACATTTAACTTACTGTCTTTCATAAGGGGGTATTTAAGAGCAGTTCTCAGCTGAAACATGGATAAGAATCTTATCTTTATTGGGAGAGTATTCTTAAAATATTTATGCCTTCTCTCAGAAGCAAAAACAGTGTATCATCATCAATATCATTAATAGGCCAATGCTATAGAACACTGAATCTTTACTTTCAAGTCTGGCTCCTTTTATATTCTTGACTTGACAGCATTTTGAGAGATATTTGTTCATTCACACATACTTCTTGGGTGCCACCACTATGTGCTAGATATTAAATGAGGCACTAAAGTCACAGAAATATATTTGAAGTGAACTTCAAGAGACTTAAAACAGAAAGTTACACTTTCACTTACAGTGTATCATTGAAATGACCCACTGGATGGATGTGATTGGGAAGATTATTCAGCAAACATATTAAGGGCTGCCATGTATCAGGCACTGTACTGTTTTGAGGACATCCATAAGAGAGCTTGAAGCGTGATGAAAAAGATAGACTAACCAGTAGTTGTGACAGCTGTCACCTCTTGTAAGTACAGGGTATGTGGAAGCAGACAGGTGTGCTGTCTAACCTAGTAATCTTAAGGCAGGAGAGGAAGAGATTCTTCCTGTCACCTCTGTGTAGGATCTTGAGTTTTTCATTCCACATGATAAAGTATTTCTCAGTTGGTCTTGGAGCTCCTTAGGAATTTGCTTCTTTTCTTGCCAGCTTGACTCATCACTCATTACAGCCCTCAGAAAAAGCACAATTATAGTTTTCCTGACTCTGGATTTTAATTACAAATGGAGATTTTCAATTTTCTCTTATTGGATATTAGAAAATACATTTTTTATTTCTAAGTAAATTCAGTAAATTTGAGATTGTGTTCTAATTTGTATTATTCTATTCTTGGGGTTTTTTCCTAGATAAGATGATTTAAAACAGAAGAATAGGTTTTGCTTTTGCTTTTAGCCTTTTGTGTGGCTTCTAATATTTTTTGTTCCTTTGAAATCTCTAGCACTGTGTTATATGATTACTGTCTTTCTGGTTTTCAACTCTGCCTCGTAGTGGTTCCACATGCATAATTGCCGTGAGCTCTAGCTCCAGAGCCAGGGCACTTAGATTCAAATACTTTGGTGATCTTGGGCAAGTTTTTGAGTCTCTACTTCAGTTTCCTCATATGTAAAATAGCAATAATAATATATTGAAAATATTTTTGTGGGGAATTATATCAGGTATTAAGAATGGTACCAAGTAAAAGTTCCAAATACTGTAAATATTATCTACTATTATTATTATCGAAATGACACTAGAATCATTGGCTTGGTCATTAGATTAACTACCTTGTTATCTGCTGTTGTATATCAAATTGCCCCATAGCTTAGCAGAGTAAAATAATATACATGCATGAAATGTGTTATAATCAGGGTTTACAAGGGAATAGATTTAATACAGGACACATAATTTATAGGATTATTTTTTAATATTCACCCAAAAGTCAAATGCAAAAGAGTACAAGAGATATGTCCACCCATTAGAGAACCAAAGAATCCAGCTGAGGGCCTGGATCTCATGGCAGTGTCCTGCACAAGTGCAGCTGAAGTTCTGAAATTCATGAAAATGTCCTCCACAAGTCCAGCTGGAGGCCTAGAGCCCACAACAATGTCTCGTGTAAGTCTGTATAAAGGATCTGCTCTGGGAAGGCGCAGAAGTCAATAGTGGAAGCTAGAAAGTCTGCATCAGCGGAATGAAGGATCTGTGCCAGCAGGCTGAGGGATTTGCACTGGAGCCAGAAAGCGACAGTCAAGGTAAGGACCTGAGCTCGAAGCCATCTTCGGCAACAGCAAGGACCCAAGCTCCTCCGATGATAACAGCTGAGTTCGTATCGGGAAAACCAGCATAACAAGCTTCTCCAGAAGAATCAACAGCCTAACATCTTCCCCTCCAGTTATCTTTTTATGCTGTTGGCAACAATCTTTAGGTGAGCCTTCCACACCTAGAATCACACTGACTCAATTCAGCTGGGTGTTACAAGTTGACCATTAGTTAATCCACTACAAGATGTGATCACAATATGCAGAGAATGCTTAAATTTTTAAAATTTATTATTGTCAAAGACATATTGCCATTAATATCCCTCAAAATATTCTCCCTTTCTTATGACTTGTATCTAGATGTCCCCTCCAAGCCTCATGCACTCATAAGTGAGGCTTTTCAGAGGTAGCAGGATCTAGGGTATGATACTAGGATTAGGGGTGCATGATAACTAAATTGGTTTGGCATAGTTCTTTTTGTTCTTTTTTTTTTTTTTTTTTTTGAGTACCAGGGATTGAACTCAGGACCTTGTGTTTGCCAGGCAGGCACCTGTGCTGCTGAGCTATATCCCCAAGCCCTTGGTTTGGCATAGTTCTTGATGTGGATAATGGGAATTCCACCATGGGTGTGAGTAGCACCAATCAGTAGGCTTGTAGCCTGGATGGGATGTAAAGGGACAGAAAGAATACTGGCTGCTGCTTGCTGCCTTCTGACCTTTTGCCTGCTCTGCCATGGGCTGCCTCCTCTTTGATGCCCCTCTGCCATGCCACCCCACCTTGGATCCAGCCACCTGTGGAATGAAACCTCTACAAAATGTGGGTGTCGGCACACACACATCGAGGCAGGGGAGAGCCAAAGGGAGATTTTTGTATTTGAGGTCCCAAGGTTAAAGAACGCACTTGTGCAAGACGTCACCAACAACAACAGGCGGCATGGAGCAGAGCAGAGGAGAAGAGCCCATGAGCCCAAGAGCCAGAGCAAGAGCCACCTGTGTCTTTATTGTGTAGTTCTTATACAGGTTGTTATCTCATATTTACATTCTTAAATGGTGCCATAACCAGCGCATGTGTGTTTACCTGTGCTAAGTCATGGTACATAACTGTATCATGCTATGCGCCTGTGCTGGATAAGCAGGGTCATGTCCTCAGTTGTCCTTAGATACCCTGAGCTTTGAAACAGTCTTAGTGGGTCCCCACAGTGAGCCAAAGTAAACCTTTTCTCCTTCAGTTATGGCTGTCAAGTATTTTGTCTCAGCAATGAGAAAAGTAACTAAGACTCCCTTCTTTCAGACACACTTATGGCATTATTCTTGCCACTTTCTTAAGCAACTTCGGAATCCTTTTTTGTGTGTTGATAAGGCATGATCAAAAACTTGGTGAATACTGTTGCTGAGTGCCACCCAATGGAAATGCAGGCTCATAAAAACATAATGGTATGTCTTCATCCACCAAACTTACCAAATACAGCACAGTGCGACTCCTGACTCTTCCTCAAAGTCAAAAGGACCATGAAAGGTAAACATTTTGAATTGATCCAAGACATTGAGACAGCTACAACAGTGCAACCAAGGATGCAGAAGAGGACTTCCACACTTGTTTCAGAAAGTGGCAAGAATAATTGGATAATTGTGGTCAAAGTAAGAGAGAATATTTCGAAAGGAATTAATGATAATGTGTCTTTTATTATAAAATTCTAAAAAGAAAGAGATTTAAACATTCACATATATTTTGAACACACCTCGTACTCTCACAATTTCTGGTCAGAAATCTAGCCACAGCTTAGCTGAGTCCTCTGCTTAAGGGTTTCTCACAAGATTGTAATTAGCCTGCCTTGCTCGGGTTATGGTCTCATATGAAGACTTGAACTGAAATGGGTCTACTTCCAAACTCACTCATGTGGTTTGTTGGTGGGATTCCATTCCTGAAAGTTGTTGGACTGAGGGCCTTAGTTCATTCCTGGCATTTGGGTGGACATGACATTCCTGAACATGGCCACCTGTAGCTGGCTTCCTGAGAGCAAACTGGCAGAAGAGGCAGGGAAAGAGTCTACTGGCAAAATGGAAGTTACAGGCTCTTAACTTAGTTACAGATGTGACAGAACACGTTTGCCTGTTTGCTCTTGATGGGATCAAGTCATTAGGTCTAGCCCACACTCAAGGGGCCAGTTATTGCCAAGGTGTGAGGGGCATTGGGCACTGTGTCAGAAGCTGCCTATCCCTCCACTCTATTTTATTTTTATTTTTATTTTTTTTTGGTTTTTGGTTTTTCTCCGGTACCGGGAACCGAACTCACGACCTTGCGCTTGCCAGGCAGGCGCTTTTGCCACTGAGCTAAATCCCCAGCCCCTATCCCTCCACTCTAAAGCTGGAATTTCATCAATGTGATGTACAGTCAAGCATGTAGATACAAAAATGTATATAAGTTCAAATATTGAATTTATTTCCTGGTAGAAACATGACTTAGCCCTGTTAAAAAACATTTTGGTAAATTGTTATGAAATAAGAATTTTTTTGTTATTATTATTTTGTTTAAATCATTATAAACATTAAAAAGGATACTTGTATATGTGAAGTAATAACATTACTATTCAGTAAACATAAGGAAAAAATATTCATTCCTGAGTTCATCACAGTCTTAACTTAATCACAGGTCTGTCCTTTTAGTTTTTGTTTGTTTGCTCCAGACCCTTTCTACATGTCATACATGGTTTCTCCTATGTGTATTTGAAAACAGTGTGTAACACATTTGCTTTGAGCCTTCTTCTCTTTTGGTCTTGCATTTATAGTGTCTGTTGAGAAAGAAGTACAGCACTTCTTAAGGTGAATATACCTTCTTACACCTTCTTAAGCCTCATTACTTAGTAACTACTCCATTGCTTTCAGGTGTTCCTACCTTTGCAGGGATCACAGTGGAAGGGACTAAGTGCAGCTCAGTGGTAGAGCATGTGCTTAGCATGTGTGAAGCTCTTGAGTTCAATCCCCAGCACTAAAAGAAAGGAAGGAATCAGGGAGGGAAAAAGGAAAGGAAGGAGGGAGGTCTGAAGGAAGGGAAGAAGGACAAAGAATAGTAATGAAAAAATGAAACACAAACTTAGTTTTTGGAGATGCAGCTCATACTGTGATTACAGTTTTCAGAAAGGCCTGAAACTGTTTTATCTACATAAAGGAAGTTTACTAGAAAATAATGCGTGCAATAAATTGTCCATAAAGTGTACTCTTTTAGGGGATGGCAAGAGGGTGGGGCATCTGTATGATTTTTTTATTATTCAAAAACTTTTTCTGGTTTCAATTAACTATACTGTTGAGATCCCCTCCTTCCTCCCTCCCCCATTAAACACCTGGGCCAATTCATATTAGTGGCGTGATCCCTGCTGAAGTGTTGAAATCTCAGTGTCTCTGGGCTACGCTAAGACATTACAGCGCCTGCATGCCTGAAGTTAGCACGACACGCTCCATTTGAGATGCATTTGACAATCAAGTAAGTTTGTGTAAGCCAGAGTTTTGCAATTCCTAATCATTTTGCCAAAAATAAGTTAACTGTTATGTTTTATAACATATGAAGTGTGATAATAAAAAACTTGTGTTTCCATCTATCCCATTATTTTTACTGGAATTTCTGACTCCCATAAGGTTTTGAGGACATTTGTAGTTCAGTAGCAGAACTATTTGGTTTTATTTTGCTTCAGTTCTTTGTAATATTTTTGTAACCAATTTTAGGCAGTTTTGGTCTTATCTGAAGAGACTTACTGCATATGTCAACTATGTTATCTGACTGACATTGGATATACTAAAAAAAAAAATTGCCTCTTCACAAAATTGGTGTTTAATTTTTTGTTCTTTAAGTCTGATACATAGACCTATAGAAATTTTTCAGATACTTTATCGCTGGTGTCCAGAATAGAGAATTGAAGAAGCTAGTGTTATTGGAAGGTTGCTAAGTAGTAGTTGTCATAAATTATAATCACATTTGTTTTTAGACTCGGAGGACCTTAGACTTGAGGTTGGCTTTAGAGTTTAATCCAGCCCCATCTTTCATTTTAGATGAGAAGTGAGAGAAAGGGGCCTGGCTGGTAGTCACTTCTGGCACTGTCTGAACCCTGGTATGGGTTGTGCTATGGTTTGGATAAGTATCTGCCAGAGACCGCTGTGTTGAAGGCTTAGCCACAGCTCACAGCTATGTTCGGAGGTTGAGGAACCTGAAGGAGGAGGGGCCTAGTGGCAGGAGATTAGTTCACTGAGCATGTGCCAGCAGCGAGACCCCTCTCCTCACTGTCTCTGCAGCAGCCATCAAGTAAACAGGCCCCTCTGTCCCATGCTCCCAGTGTGACATTTTGTGCCACCACAAGCCCAAAACACCATAGCCCATTGGCCATGGATTAAAATCTTGAAAACTGTGAGCCAAATAAGCCTTTCCTCTTTATAAATTGATTATCTCAGATCATTTGTCACAGTGCCAGAAAAACTGACAAATACAGGTATACTTACATGGGCTGTGGGTGTAAGAGTCTAAGAAGGTATCTGATGGCTTTTCCAGCCTTTGGGTAATAGCAGATCCTTCCTGTAGTATGATATGCCCCTGCAGAATGCAGTTTATGTGACTGTTCGTGTGGCACATCAAGGAGTAGGGTGCCCTGTGAATGCTGTAACACTTTGGAAGGAGGGGAACAGATGACATGCAAACAAAAAGTAGTAGTTATATATATCGTTAGCTATTTTTCTTGCTGCTGAGACAAATTACTGGGTATCCACAGTTAAAGGAGGTTTCAGTTCATAATCAGCTGACTCCAAGGCAGGATGGTAGGCAGAGGTGGATCACAGGGAAACAGTTCATGGCCTGGCAGGCAAGAGGCAGCAAGCAGCAGCAGCCTGCCTTTCCCTTTATATTCCTTCAGGCTATAAGCCTATTGATTCATGCCACTCCCGCCCAGAGGGGCTTCCATTATCCACACCCAGAACTATGCTAAACTCATTTAGTTATGATACACCCTTAACCCCAGTACCGCACACCTTAGATCCAGCTACCTCCAAAAAGCCCTACCTATGTGCACATGAAGCTTTGAGGGAACATCTAGATACAAGACATAATATATTTCTCTGTCTGGAGTCTGCTTTCTGTCATCATCATGCTCCGGTTGTTAAAATTGTGCGATCTGATTTTGCCAATCTGACATTACCTAAAGTTTAAGACTAGAAGTTAGCTGAAGTCTGCACTGAGTTCTGGGGTAAACTTGGGATATGTCATAATAACACATCAAGTAGCAAAACCATCCAACTGAGCTCTGTTTGAGTTCCTGACCCATTGGGATTGTGAGAAAGAATAACCAGTGTGGTTTAAGCTATAAGCTTGTGGATGGTGTGTTATACAGCACTGGATAAGTGAAACAAGGTTGCAGAGTTGAGTATAGTAAAGGCCAAAGAGGGTGAGAACATATGACAGCTGGTATTAGAATTGAAGAGTCACTGATGTGCTTGAAGAGAACACTTCAGTGAAATAGTGGGAGAAGGTTGCAGGAACTTAATAGATAGTGATCTCAGAGTTTGACCATGAAGGGGAGAAGACAAGGTAAGGTAAGGTAAGGTCAGGGAACATTTATTTTCCTGTATTTGGGGAAGAAAATTTTACATTTACTGAGGGAGTAGAGATGTTGAAAGTGAAAGAGAAATAGCATCTGTTGTATCAGTTCTATTCATCTGTTAAACCTATATACTTGAAAACTAGAAAATTGAATTTTTCTTAATCTTTGTGTTCTTGTGAAAGTGTTTTTCCCGGGGGCGGTGGGGGAAGTATAGTACATACAACTTATATTTGGTTTTCCTTTCAGGTTGGAAGCCTGATGAAGTTTTAAATTGATGTTATTATCTTTACTAATAACAATTCCATGTAATGTTCATTTGAAATTTTTTAAATGTATTCACAGGTAATGTGGTCATTTAATAGTCTTAATTTTTCTCCTGTTATGAGACTGAAATTCCAAGGGTTCTGTGTCCGACTTGTATGTCAGTTATGAGTAAGTGGCAAGACTAGGACTCTATTGTTTTCTAACTTTCCCATTGTTTGCTTTCCAGTTGAGTTGATTAGAAAGGTTTTGATTATAGATGACTACAGTAAGTTACTTTCACAAACCTCTAAAACCCAGTTAGCCTTAATTTTAAAATTCTATTGTTATTTCTTTAATACTCAGGTTGTTCAAATATGCAAAGAGGTCTTTAGTGGAGGGCAGGTAAATGCATTGGGGGGCACCAGAGATTTGGGAAAAATAAAGAGTACATGTTAAGTTTTATGGAGCATGGGAGATGAAGAGCCAGGGGCAGAAACTGAACTGAAAGGACAGTGGATTATAGCCCTAGAATTGAGCTAGAGGGAAGGGGGGACATTAATGTGTGAAGGCAGTTGGACAGTTCTGCAAACATAGTTCCTCATCATTTGTCACTTGTCTACATGTGACCCATTAATGAACCCTGATGTGTGAAAACCCCAGAGGTCATGCAGTCAGCAACTAACTACTCTGATTTGTAAAAGGTGCTTCATTTCAGAAAACAGTAAACCCACTCTAAAGAAAGTTTTATCGAATGTGATGAAATACTATGATCCCAGTGACTTATAAATGTATTTAAATACATATTTATGTTCGCCTGTGCACACATGTTGTTTTGTCTACAGTACCTGAGAGATACTTTGCTGAAAACTAGACACATGGAAAGTTTCAACTTTTCAACTGTAGCCATTTTTTAGTTATCTGCATATTTTTAAAATCCTGAAATTGCTTTCAAAGTGGAAAAATTATGTGGGCTTTTTTCATCTTTTCTAGCTCAAAAACTATTTAATATATTTTTCTCAAACTTTGCAAAAAAGTCACCTTTGGGCTGAAATGAAGCATGGAAAATTTCACCACAATGGGCTAATTTTTTTGGAAAGCTGTAAGAAAGTGAAAACAGGGTTTATAATAGAACATTTTTCATGCATGTTAATACTTAGTACTTTATCTAATGCATTTCATCTGAGAATTTCTGAATGATTTTCACATACAAGTATTAAGCCATCTAAATATTTGTGCATCCATGATACACTTGTAGATGTAGGAACTGTCTCCTATCTTCTCAACTCTTGGGAGTTGGTAAGATGTGCTTACAGGGACAAGTAGGGTAACAAGCAAGTGACTACAGACCAGAGAACCTTTACACTTACTGCCTAACACATTTTATCCTTACCTGTTCCTGGCCCAGGAGTAGAGAGTAGGATATAGTAGATGACACTAGACATTGATTCAGGTGTTGACAGGAGTTACCAGCGAAGACAAGTGAGACATTTCAGGTCTCACACTGAGATGCTGCATGGAAGCTGTGGACGGTAGGGTACGAATCAGTGTTACAACTAGTGCTGATGATTCTGGTCATGTGCAAGGTGGAGAATCATCCACCCAAGCTTTTTGAAAGATTAAAACAGAACAAATGAGAATGCTTTGGGCAATTAAACGTGTCCTTGGCCTTTCTGTGACAGACCAATTGTTTTCTCATATCATCCTTTAGAAGCAGGAGGAATACTAGTCAAACTCTTTATAGGTAGTTTTCTGTATTAATGTTCCCTAACTTTCCACTTCGGACCTTGTCCACACGCACAAGACTCCTTGCTTTTTCAGAGTAATATCTCTAACAATGTGTGTTTTCTCATTCCCATGAGTTATCAGAGTCAAGCCTAGCATGGAATGGGACTAGATAGTATTTCATTTTCATCTCTTTGAAGTCGTTTAAATTCCAAGATGTATGTATTCATTATTTATTTGTGGTGCTACAAATTGAATCCAAAGCCTCACACATGCTAGGCAATCACTCTGCCACTGAGCTACATTCCCAGCTCCTTAAATCCAAGCTTTAAACAGCAAGATATCAGGTCTGTCAATGGAAGCTGATTTAAGCCCTTCTATTTTGTATGCAAGTTCTCAATCTTAGGTTTTGCAGTAGTCTTCCACATTCCTGCAAACTCCAGTGTCGGTGGCATTGTAACAAATTCAGAGACTATTATCCTGGTGATAGATATCTGTTCTATATAGGCCTTTAGCTAATGGCTCATGCCTAGCTTAGTGTAAGAATGAGAAATTTGGGTATAGCCCAGGGCAGTGGTGGTGAACCTTTCAGAGCTTTCAATAATACAGCCCTCTGCACATGTGTGCCATAGGTTTGCAACCACTGGCCTAGAGGAATTTAAGGAATTTAAAGTTCCATTCAGCAACAGCTCATCTCAGTGAAGCACATAGCTGTATAAGCTATTATGAGAAGAAAGGAAAAACGTGTCTTTTTAAAATTGGTAATATAAAGTGTTACTGTGAAAACCTTCAAAAAGAAATAAAATAATTGTGTCATCTCCAAATGCCCATTATCCAGAGTAATATAACCACTAATATTTTGTTATCTTTATCCCATTTTTTCTTAACTACTTTCAGGTAAATTACACCCTTCTTGACAATTTCATCATGAAATACTGTATGTCTTGATCAAAGGATATTTTCTCTTATCACTGCCTTGTCATTATCACACCTACCAAAGTCACTGACCATTCTTTGATATCAGTTACAGTCCATGCTCAGCTCTTCTTTCTTCTCAAAATGTTTTTTATAGTTGCTTTACAAGATCCTTTCTTTAAAAGTTTCTTTCTAACTATAAGTTAAAGTATTTGTGAACTCCAAGAAGGTAAGGGGAAAAAAAGTTAAAAAAAAAAAAAAGCACCACAAAAGTAGTGTCCAGAGAGACCGTGTACACAAATTGCTTTTATAATGTGCCAAGTGGCTTTTTAAAACGTGATATTAGCTTACAGAATAGTATAGATAGATCTCATTAGTGTTTGTTTTAGAGATACTTGGTGTAAGAGTTAATTGTTTTAAAGGGGTAATTTTAAAGCTAACTTCTTTGAATTGCTGTGCTTAGATTTGAGAAAATAATGTAGCATCCCCTCTCCATTTCCTTAATGAAATGAGAAAGAAGACGAAAAATTTTATTAGTACATGCTTGCAGTATATAGTATTTATATTCTTTGTGGGGAGTTGGTACACATACATAACACTTCTTAGCCACTTAACAGTTTACCCCAAGTTTCACTTGGGGCAGGCAATGTGTTTATTTATACCCTGAATATCTTGAGCATCGCTTAAATAGGTGTCAGTTCAACCGGTGGATTCTTGTTTGCATGAGAAACACTCGTGTGTCTATTTGATTGTTTTGGTTTGGTTTGTTTTGGTTTATTTTGTTTTGTTTTTGGAGACAGAATCTCACTATGTCACCCAGGCTGGCTTCAAATTTATGGCAGTCCTCACCTCAGCCTCCTGAGTGCTGGGATCACAGGCATTCACCACCATGCCCAGCTTATCTGTTTTATATCAACTATTTCGGCATACTTTTTATTTAGAACATGTATTCACCTTTGATGTTTGTTTCTTGTGAAATCTAGTAAGTTCTGGTTATTCTCTTTTACTAATTTGTGTTTACTGTATTTGTGAAAAACAACCTATAATTTTGTGCTACAATCTATAAAAACTCTTACCAGAAGTACATTAGATAGAATTTTTATACTTCTTCAGAACTTGGTGATAATTCTTTTACAATACAAAATAGACACATTTGGGACACTGAGACTGAATAGGAAGGAACTGCCAAAAAATCGGCAAAAGGGGCTGGGGATTTAGCTCAGCGGCACAGAGCCTGCCTGGCAAGCCTGAGGTCGTGAGTTCGATTCCCAGTACCGGAAAAAAACAAAACAAAACAAAATAAAAATCCCAAAAGATCAGCCAAAAAAAAAAAAAAAAACTGAAAAAGGGAGAAATGTTAGCATATCAGAGAAGAAAAATCTGTGTTATAAGATGGAAAGACAAAAAAAAGACATCTCATTGTCTACTATTCGTAAGACAGAAATGATAGAACTTGAAAGAAGAAACAAAACTAAAAAATTCCAGTAGCAGTCAGGGATTATAGTAATTCTATGGGTGGTGTTGACAGAGTTGACCAACATTTAACAAACTGTGCTATAATCAAAAAGCAAGGAAAAAAGTATTATAAAATATTTGTGCACCATCTGGACCAAGCAATATGGAACTTGTTTACTATTTATTCAAACAAGGAGGTTCAAAAAGTCTTTTACAATTTAGATTAAGTCTAAAAGACCAAATAATTGAAAAATACAGGAAAGCAAAGCACCCACCAGGATGCCTATCATCCATGTCTTCATATCATGTGTAGTGGGCAAACATTTTATTGAAATTATAGCACCCACAGAAAACAAGGAAAGGCCAACATGACAGTATAAAGTATGTTATTCAAAGAAAGACAATGCAAAAAAGAATTTGGGAAGAGACTAGATTGTACTGTCCAGATTGTAATATTACATTATATACTGAATATTTTAGGATATTCCATTCACAGAAAAATTATTGCTTAAATTTGATAAAATTGCTTTTATATTTCCTATTTTATTATAAAAATTAATGAAAAAGTATGCAGTTTTGGTCACTCTATATTTAAATAATTGGACTGGTAGGTGGTTAATTCCTTTTTCATCTGCACCCCTCCCAGCTTTTGATCTCCTTCCTATCTGAGAAACATTTGAGTTGTACTTATATTGTTATTTATTAGGATATAAAATTTATTTAAGGTATATAATCTTTTGTAGGTACTTATAGTACTTAAAGATCAAATTAATTTACCATAATAAATTTAATCCTTTCAACAACTCTTTGAGGAAGCTGTTATTATTTAATTTTATACATGAAGAAACTGAGGCTTAGAAAGGATGTAAGTACCTTGTTCAGCTTCAGGCAGCTAATAAGGAACATTGCTGGGATTTGAAACTACATCTTAACCCCAAAGTCCATGCTGTTCATCATCAAGCCATAAGGTTAACCTTTCACTATAAGGAATTTGTAGAAATCCATAAAAAGAACATCAGATTCTCAGATAAAGAGGCAAAGAATATGACAGATAATTCACTAAAGAACTAACAAGATATTCCAAAAAATATATACCTGGCACAACATATGACACAGTGCTAATAAATTAGTATATAGTAGTGTGTAATGATGTCTGTTTACAGAGCATATAGTGCTTACTAATGTATATTTGATGAATGAACCTCAACAGGTATCAAAATTAACTGCTACCATTGCAGAGTTTGTTTTAAGAGTAGAAAAATTTATTTGAGACAAGAAATTGGGAGTAGGGAGGGGGGAATGGGTAATAGGAATAGCTCCCGAGAGACAAGAGGGGTCCCAAATGGATTGTCAATGAGCCCACCTCTCAAAGAGAATTTTATAGAGCAAAATCATAAGGCGGGTTCAATGTTGATCAAAATTATGATCAACCAAGAAGATTGCAAGTATAGTCACTTAGGTAATACTGATCCAGTGGTAGCAAGGGTACATGAGTGACATCATTAACCTTGGTCGATAACCTGTAGTCTTAGTCTTGCCTTTAATCTTAGCAGTCTTAGTCTTAGTAGGTAAGAGAGGATGGCTCACCCCTAATGAGATAATGGGAAATCTCCCAAGGGTGATACCCATAGAGAAGTATGTAAAACTAGAGCTGTAAAGGGTTGGTGTAGGAGAAACCGTGGTCAGGGGCCTTCTCCAGAGTGCAGAGTTTAAAAAAACAAGTTGTGTTGTGTATGTGTGTCCTGTATATACTTTGAGAGGTCTGAGCATGTAAATACCAAGGAGAGAAGAGCAGAAATAGATTAGCAGAATTCTGTGGAACTGCCTTTTTGTGGTTATTTTTTTATTACAGCCAGAAATTTCTTTTAGATCGGTTTATAGAGATGAGAAGAAAGAAAACGATCTTTAAGGAAGGGAAAGGCTCTTCAATATGGTTATCCAGTTGTATTAAGTTGTTTTACACTCAGTTCTTGCTTCTATGGAAAATCTGTGAACAATGTGCAATGTTGACCACAAAAAATTCCCTGAAGTGGAAAAAGCCTAGCAGGCACTAAATGAAAGATCTTCCCGAGAATAAAATGTGGCCACTCTGAGATCTCACATTCCAGGCCAGCTCAGAGTATATATTTGGTTGGGAAGAAGCAAGATTGTCAGATATGAGGGAAGTATATTGATGAGTGATTAAGAGACTAAAGCAAACAGATTCATTGAAAGCCTATGACACCCTCTCTTTAATGGCACAAACCCTCAAGTTTGGTCTCTTGAATCCAATAAGATTTCCAAAAACTTCTTCAGCTTTTGCCCTCTTAACTTCTCATAGATCAGTAAGTAACTAAAGAAAGCTATTTCAGCACTCCTTGAGTTTCCATTCCCCTAGGATTTTGGCCCTATCAATTCACTCTGCCTTTGGGACATTTTCCCAGTTTTTTAATTGCTCTTGAGAGGGAGATTTCTTTGCATCAAGATAGTCCACTATCCCTACCCCTGCTCCACACCAGTTTACCAGCTGTTTCCTGGTCTCAAGTTCTGCCAAGCCTGCTGTTGAGAAATGTATCATTTAGTGGGATTTGTTTGTTTGTTTTTAGTATAACAAAGATGGTTTATTTGGGGGAAAGGTGGAAAAGAAAGGATAGACAGCTATTGTGAAGTGGTAGGGGGCTTCAGAGCTGAAATCTTCTGGTGTTTTTGACTATATGAGAGTCTATCTGGAAAGTTTTAGAATTTTAACTTTACCTCCAATGTTATATCTTTTGGTGATATTTCTTGGACTGGTTATCCGTTTTAATCCGGAAACTGGCATACTGCCATACTGAGATCTTCTCTTTTATTATTCATGTGTTTTCAGAAATAATTCTCTTTATTGTTTCTGTTGTCCATCTCTTTTGTCTTTTAATTGTATACAATAAGAAACATGAGATATTTCTCCACCTTTATCTTCTAACTCATCTAGTTTAACTCTTGATGTTAGCATTCATGCAGATAGTTTCTAAGGAATTTCTTGTTCTTTATTTCCTCTGAGTAATTTTTTTAATGGATCTTTCTCAGGGGAGCAAATTTTTAGCCCTTTGTTTTGCTTTATCTGTCTTTCTTAATTTCTTTTTCCACATTTTGTTTATGTTGCTCCATCGCAATTGAAACTTTGCTCAGCTACCTGATATCTCTTTATTATGTATGTACCTTTAAGAATGAGTCATTAAAAATGCCAGCAGATTGTATATGAGCGGATTTTGTCAGCTGTTCAGTTTTACTGAAGCAGAGTAGACAGGAAACCTGACATTTTTGTGTGTGGTATTACCCAGTTTACTATCTGTATGTACTTTTTCTACAACTATTAAGTTTTTCAAAAAATGTTATGTTAGCTGGGTGTGGTGGCACTTGCTTTGGAGGCCGAAGCAAGATGATCACAAGCTTGAACCCAGCTTAGGCAGCCTAGCAGCTTATCAAGATCCTGTATCAAAATAATAAACAAAATAAAAGGTGCTAGCAATGTAGCTCAGTGTTCAGTCCCCAGTACTGAGAGGGGAGAAATCTTCAAAGCTTCTTCCTTGAAATGAACAGGTCAAGGGGCTGGTGTAGCTTATGAGAGGCTTAGTGTTTGCTGTCTTGGCTTTTACTTACTCTACTTCTCATAATGCCCCCTTGCCTCCTGTCTCTTTTTTTGCCCTGTGTGCCCAGATCTGGAACCTCTTTCTTTCAGTTTCTACTGGAACAAACCTCCAGGCTGTGCTGGGGTTGGGAAGGAGCTGCATGGGGTGTTGGAGGAGGGATGTGTCCTGGGGACCAGCTGCCTGTCAGCCAGACTTTCATTCATGTAGCCCACTAGATGCTGTGACTGTTGCAAAGCGTTTGTGAGGGGCTTTGGTGCATCTGTGAACAAAACAGGAAAAATACAACTATACCTTTAAAGAGTTTATAGTCCCCTGGGGAGAGATGGAAATAAGCACAAAAGTGAATAAATTAACCTTTTCAAGGGTGATAGTATAGTAGCACACACCTGTAATCCCAGCACTCAGAGGCTGAGACAGGAAGATTGCTGTGAGTTTGAGCTCAGGCTGGGCTACACAGTGAGTGCAAGGCCAACCTGAACTATATATGAGACCCTGTCTCAAAAAAACAAAACAAAAAAAGTGACAATGCCTTGATAAAAAAGAATCGTGCAAGATACATAAACTGGGTTGAAGTGCCTTGCCTGGGGGATAGAGGGCAGTGGCGTACTGCAAGTGATTTTTTAACATTTTATTTGCAAGTCATTTCAAACTCAGAGAGTTGCAAGAATAAGATAAGGGCAAAGAATACAATATATATACAAGTTACTCAGACTATAGTTCATCTCATTTGCTTTATTTGTTCCTTTTCTCCCTCTTCCTCTCCCTCCCTCTCTTCCTCCTTCCCTCTCCTATTCCCCGCCTTTCTCTTCTCCCTTTTTCTCTCTCATTCTCTCTCTGTGTGTACTGAACTGTTTGAGGTTACACTGAATATATCTTTACCCATAAATACATCCTTAAGTGTATATTTGCTAAAAATAAGGTTATTCTCTTTCTTAAACACAGTATGCTTTTCAGTGCCAGTAAATTTAGTGTTGGTATAATACATTAGTCTGCCTTCCATTCTGCAACTTGGTCATTTGACCCACTGATGCCCTTTTTGATATTTTTCCCTCCAATCTGGAATCCAGTCTGGAATCAGACATTGCATTTAATTCTCGTTTCTGTTTATTCTTATCTCAACAACGTTGTTGTTGTTTTCATAAAACTGATATTTTGAAGAATACGGTTCCTTTCTAAAAAGAAGAAAAAGAAAATCCTTAATCCTCTGTTTGTCTTGTTTCCTTACAGTTACATTGAGCTTGTGATTCTGGTCTATAAAACCTCTGGTCTTCATAAGGTAGGCACACAATGTTCAGCAGCTCCTCGATGATGATGTTAATTTTGATAACTCAGTCAAAGTGTTATCCAAAATTTCTCCACTATATACTTCCAGTTTTTTTCCTAACAATTAATAAACAGTCTGTGAAGAGGTATTTTTAAGATTATGCCAATGTCCTGCTCTTCATCAAAATTTTCCCCAAGATTTAATACCCACTGTTCATCCTTGCCTGATCTTTACCATGACTGCTGCAGACTGGACTTCCAGCTCCAGCCCGCCTCCGTGTGTGTCAGTCAGCCTTCAGTCTTCTTAGACAGGAGCCTGCTTTCACATTTGTATTCACATTGGTGTGTATTGATTCATCAGTGTGGATTTGTTTGATTTATTAAAAGAATGTGATTTATTACATAATTAGTTATTTCAGTAACAAAATTGGCCCATACTTGACCATTAGGAGCCACTTTAGTGTGGCCCCAATATTGAGCAAAGTCAGCCAGACTCATTGAGAAATAACTTCCACACAGGGCTGTCTAGGGGACAAGGATTCCAGGCAGCAGTTTATTAGAGTCTGAATGGCTGGGATTTTCCTCTCTAGGGATCAGCAAGAGGCCAAGGTGGCTGGAGAAAAGTGAACAGAGTATGGAGTCCTAGTAGTTGTCTGAAAGTCTTAGCTTTTTTACTCTGAATAAGCAGAAGAATGATATCTGACTTAAGTTTTATCAGGAGCAACCAGCCTGCTATATTTGAAATAGATTGTAAGAAAGCAAGAATGAAAGAAGAGAAGGCAGTAATGAAGCCATTGCAATAATTCAGGTCAGAGATGATGGTGTGAGTTAGATCACAGGGGAGCAATTGAGGTAAGTAGAGAAGGGGGACCTGAAGGGAAAGCCAAAGAATATCCTCCTTGAATAAATGCAAAATGTGAGAAAGGGGAAGACGAAGGGTGACTGTGAGGTGTCGGGCTGAGAAACGGGAAGAGCCAGTGGCCATCAGCTTAATGAAGAAAGACTAGAGGGATTCGCTTTGGGGAAAATCAAAAGTATAGTTTTGGAATTCTGTGATTGAAGTGATATATGGGCATCTCAAGTAAAATGGAGAATAGGAAGTTATAGCAAAAAAGAAAGAAGGGATTGAAGAGAGAAGAGAAAAGAAAAGAAACTGGATGTGGTATGTGGTAGCATACACCTGTAATCCCAGCATTCAGGGAGGCTAAGGCTGGAGGATCACAGAAGATCTAGCACAAGTGCCAGAGCTCTGGGTTCAGTCTTCACTACAACTCAGAGAGGGAGAGGGAGAAGAGAGGAGAGGGCAGGGGATGGGAGAAGAGACAAGACTGCTTATGTGATATTTCCTTTTGTTACTTGTTTTCTCTCCCCACATCCTCTATATTCTGTTGTCCAGCAGAAACATTTAAACTCACCCTTCTACTTGTCTAGGGTGTCCACCATCCAATGAGGTGGAAAAGAAGAAATCAGAGAAGGGGAGCAGTAGTACCCTTAGAGCCAACTGAAGTAAGTGTAACTAGAAGAGAGTGATCCACTCTGTGGGGTACACTATATAGTTTCATTAGATGAGGCCTGAAAACTGACCATTGGATTTAGCAGTGTGGATTATCTGCTGAGTTTGAGCAATTTCAGTAGAGTGGAAGAATTGAAAGATTTTCAACCAGTACCTCAGGGCATGGCCTCCACCTTTAAAGTTTCTAAGAAGTGAATGAATTGTCCTTCTATTTGTATCCCCCTCTGGAGTTGTAAATAAATTCTTGGACTGGTGTTGAAGGTGAAGAACACTCTGGAGGCGCTGGTTACTCAGCTGTCATTCAGCTTTCCTCTGTCTCTTTTCCCGTTTCTGAGACCCTGCTGTCCCTATTCTTTTGTTTTTCTTTTTACATTTTTTAAATTATTTTTATTTTGCTTAGATTTTGAGAGAGAACAGAGATAATTGAATGGGTTCGATCAGCTTTGTTAATGACAAATGATAGTCTTTAAACAGCGATTACATTCTGTAACTGGAATTCAGTTTAAAAGCTGTAGAAAATTAAGACTGGACACTTTCACTGCTTTATGTGATATTTCTTTTTGTTACCTGTTTGCTCTCCCCACATCTTCCCTCTATATTCTATTGTCCAGCAGAAACATTCAAACTCACCCTTCCACTCCAAGCAAAGTGAAACTTGCCATCTGTCAAACATATTGAATTTATTCTGTGCATTGTAAAATCCGGATAGCTATGTAGAGATGTGTGGTTGTTGCAGTGTGTCCTGTCAGTACTGATTTTTTTTTATTTTCATTGAGGATATTCCAGTCACCTTTCTTCAGACAGTTGTGCAGGATCTGACTGTCCAAAGACAAGGAAAATACTAACTAAATCAATCTAGTCCAAGTTTGACATCACATTGTAGACAGTTGGCAAAGAAGAATTCCCGAGTGTTTCATAGTGAAAGTGACAATTTTTAAAGGTAACAAGACAGAATTAGAGTTTTTGTTAGTTTGCACAATGCTCAGAAATCACAGTTAAAGAGAAGTAATAAACAGTGGCACAGAAGTGTTAGCTTATCACATCACTGCATTTCCCTGGGAACATAGGGTGCTGTCGGGAGACTGGCTTAAGGTGGAGAACAAAATCAACCTGAGGAATTTCTGAGAGTTACCTTAAAGGGACACAGTTTAGAATGAGTAAAACAAGCTTGCAACACGCTCTAAAATTGCTAAATTTCTGGATTATCTGGAAGTAAGACTTTTTGGCCACGGTAAGGCCATGGGTCAAAGAATGTCAGCAGCATTAGAAGGTAGAAGAGACAAGAAATGGATTCTCCCCTGGACCTTCCTGGAAGAGTGCAGCCCTGCTAACATCTTGACCTGAGCCCAGTAATCCTGATTTGGCCTCCAAAACTATAGAGTAGTTTCTTCTACTTGCAGCCTTCTAGGTTGTGATAGTATATGACAGCAGCCTTTCAAAATTAATATGTTGTCCTTAACACTTGATGGCTATTTCAACTTTAAGACCCATGTATCTGTCTCCTTCAGTTGAGGAAAATTTCCATGCAGTATTTCTGTTAGGTCCCATTCCCATCTTCTTCTGTCTTTTCTTTTAAAACTCATTTAATAGGATAGTAGTTTTCCTGGGTGTAGTCTAATTTTTTTTCTATTTGCCCACCTCTACTTTCAGTGGGATTTCTTTCACTGAATCTTCC
This sequence comes from Chinchilla lanigera, assembly GCF_000276665.1. NCBI lineage: Eukaryota > Metazoa > Chordata > Mammalia > Rodentia > Chinchillidae > Chinchilla > Chinchilla lanigera. The sequence continues at coordinate 3,225,292 of NW_004955469.1, read as the reverse complement.
AGTTAATTTTTAAACAAATAACTTTTTTAATTTTTAAAGAATACTGTCTTATTAAGTGTTCTATTTGTATTCTACTCTTCATTAATGTAATATTTTATCTCTAAGCAAATTATAATTTCTTCTAATCCTTCATCATCTTTTCCTCAGTTTTGCTCTCTGTAAGCTTCACTCTAATGTCTGCCTACCTGTTGTTTTTTTTTTTACCTATAAGTGTGAAGTTTGTTACTTGGGACTGTCATCATGTGGGCTGGGCTTCTTCCATTCTCTGTAGAAATCAGCTCTTTTGTTAAGGACCCCAAACATTAGGCTTGTTTTAAGAAGATGATTACAGAGGTGCTCAACTTTGGAAGACACAAAATTCCATTTATAGTAACAGGGTGAATTCTTACATGCTGAGGTATTGCTGATGACCCCCAAGCCACTCATAAAAAGACTGCAATCCAGCTATGAGGATTGTTAATCTCTGAAGTAATAGTGTCTGTTTTAGTGAGATTTGGTTTTTTGGCAAACATATATATTAATTTAAGAGCCACAGAAATACACCATTTTTCCTTCTGAAAGCAACCAACAAATAGCAGTTTTTCAAATGTGTTAGAGTATGCTCTATGAAGAGCCTTACAGGAGCATTTACCCTCCTAAGACTGAAGGAGTTTGTATTGTTAGTTATTACAGATGACTCCTAGCTTTACTGAAAATGGAGATTATTTGTTTCATCTTTTTCTTGCATTAGAGTGATAAAACATCTTTACCTCACAATGAAATTCAACACCACATTATTTTACAGTGATCTGTAAGAAGACTCATAAGGTATTTTTCCTAACAGTGTACATCTGCCATTACAGGAATAGTATTCTGGGTGATGACCTGCAATTGTTAGTTAACTTTCTTTCTGAAGAATTATTAATAATAATAATAAATTCAAGAAAGATAAGTGCTACAATACTGTCACTAACCCCCACAAATGTATAAAAAGTCCCAGTGTGCATTTTTACTTCCCTGTACTGTTCAAAAAATCATGACTGTTCTTTATTATTGTATTAGATAGGGTTCTCTACAGTAACAGAATCAATAGAAAACACTTGCATATTTATGTAGGCTTACAGTATTTTCAGAGGCAGGAGAGTCTACAGTGGCTATGTGTGTGCTGGAGACCGAGAGGATCCAGTAGCTGCTCAGTTCAAGAAGCTGGAAGCCTCAGAGCAGGCAAGATCAAGATTGCAATGCCAGTCCAAGGCCAAGGCCTGGAAACTCACCAGAGACTTACTGGTGCAGGTCTGCTTTGGAAGGCTGAAAACACTGGAAACCTATGTCCCTTTTTTGTTCCATCCAGGCTACAAGCCTGTTAGTTGGTACCATCTATATCTGAAGTGGGTCTTCCACCCCTCAGTTTGCTAACCTACATGTCAGTCATCTGCAAACATGCCCAGACTTGTGGTTTACTAATCTGCTAGGTGATTCTTAATCCAGTCTAGTAGACATGTGTATTAGTCACTTTTTCATTGGTGGAACAAAGTACCTAACATCTACCATTTAAAGGAGGAGAAGTTTATTTTGGCTTACAGTTTGCAGTGGGTTTAGTCCATGATTAGCTAACTCTAAGGCATGACAGAAGGGCCTGGTAGTGGAAAGTTGCTTACCACATGGCTGCCAGGAAGCAGTGAGAGAAGGAAGGAGCCAGAAACAAGATGCCTTCAGTGACTCCCCATTTGACCAGGCCCCATCTCCAAATGTAAGACTTTCATGGGATATTGTGGATCTAAGCTATAACATTGTGCCTGTGGCTCCCAAAAGACTCCTGTCCGTCTCGTTATGCAAATTGCATTTAATCCCTCTCTAAGTGGTGCTAAAATCTTAGTAGTTCCAGAATTAGTGAAAAGCTCAAGTCCAAAGTCTTTTTCTGAGACTCTGGGCATACTCTTAGCTGTGAACTCCTGTAAAAATCAAAAACATAGTTATATACTTCCAGCATACAATAGGACAAGGTAAATATTCCCTTTCTGAAAGGTAAGATGGAAATAGGAATAGTGTCAAAGCAAAACTAAACCCAGAGGGCAGATATTAAATCCTGAAGCTCCAGGTTCAACACTCAGAGCAAATTGTGGTGAGAAGTGAACTGTAAGGGGTTTGAGCAGCACTACTCCTATGACACCCACATGGCATCTCTCTTTTGGGCTGGCTCTGCTCACTGCCTGTGACTTTCCTCAGCAGATTTTCCACATTCCTGGCATCTCCACCTTCTTGGGGTCTCCCTTGCACCTTCACCTTCATTCTCACAGATTCATATACTGCCCTCTCAGGCTCCTTCTCTGGCTTCCCAAGCATTCCTCTGAAATCTGGGTGACAGCCTCTATGACCTAATAACTGCATTCCTTATCCCTGCAAAACCACCATTACATGGATGATGCCAAAGAAAATTTGCTGCCAGCTCAAGCAGTATCCTGGCTCCTGTGGACTATGGCTATAGTAGCCTCTGATTACCTGGGTGGCTGAGCATAGTGAAGTGAATCCTGGCAAACCAGTTTCCTGGCTGGCCCTTCTCAAGCGGGTGCCCAGCAGATGTCCTCTCAAATGATGTTTATACTTTTGCACCTTTGAGCTGTGATGTGTGAGGTCTTACTGACTCTTGAGAGGACTTCAAACCATTTTTCCTGTTGTCCTGATGCAAAGTATGGCCTCTTTTTTTTTTTTTTTTTTTTTGGTTTTTCTCTGGTACCGGGAACCGAACTCACGAGTTTGAGCTTGCCAGGCAGGCGCTTTTGCCGCTGAGCTAAATCCCCAGCCCTTGGCCTCTTTTTAATGCTAATCTTTTCAGCAGCTGAGCTCTCCATAGCCCCAACTTTACAGGTGCTTCCTTTCTGGCCACCAGCAAAATTTTTCAGATTACTCAGCTCTGATTTTTGGTCTTGATTTTCACTGTAAATGTGTCTGAAAGCACCTGGCAGTACCCATGCCACAGCCTAAATGTTGGCCTGGCCTGAAATTTCTTCTGCCAGGTAAATTAGCCCACTGTCCTTAATCTCAGTCTCCTGCAAAGTCTCAGGACATGGGAAAGTGCAGACAAATTTTCTGCCAGAAGGTAACACACATGGTCTCTAGTCTAATTACCAATGGGTCCTTGTTCCTAACTGAAACCTCCAAACCCTGACCTTTACAGTCTGCATTCCTGTCAGTGTCCTGGTATTCTGACTTCTGACCAGAATCACCCACCAAGCTTGGCTGACAGCATTCTAACTCTTCTCTAGCTGGCATCTCCAGACCACTCTTCTACAAGCCAATCCCAAAGGCTCCTAAACGACACGGTTAGATGTAGTCACAGCAATGACCCCATCTGGGTATCAGTTTTCTATATTAGTCACTTTCCCATTGTTGGGACAAAATACTGATACCCACAATTTAAAGAAGTTTATTTTGGCTCACAGTCTCCAATGGGTATACTTCACGGTTGGCTGGCTCCAGGGCACAGTGGGAGAGCCTGTGGAAGATAACTGCTCACCCCATGGTAACAAGAAAGCAGAGAGAAGGGAAGAGCCAGGGATGAGAATATACCTTCTAAGTCCTATCTCCAGTGACCCAACCCATTGACCCAGCTCCACCACTGAATGTGAGACTTTATAGGACATTTTAGATCTAAACTACAAAAACATCATAATTAATGAATGGGCCATCTTGAAAGTTCCTTCTTTAATGAGCCAATAACATGAAATGTTTTATATACAGATTTGGAAACCTTCCCTGCACAACTGTATTATAAAATTCAGTATATTTCATTGACCTGGGTGCTTTTTTGTTTGGGTTTGGTTTTGGTTTTGGTTTTGGTTTTGGTTTTGGTTTTGGTTGTTTTATTTTGTTTTGTTTTGTTCTGCTAGTAGGTTCATGTGTGAAAAATGAAACTTCTTAGGTGACTTTTCCTACCAAATTTGGACTATAAATTTCATGGAAATTATCATTATGATATCTAGAAAAAGTATGAGTTCCCTCTAACAGGTAATATACCTGTTACTCCCCAGTGGGAAAAGAGGAAAACTAGTTCTCACCAACTAAGTATTGTAATAAACAGTCTTTGGTCTTGTTACACTTTTGCAAGGCAATGAGGCATTCAGAGTACATAATGTAACTTCCTTATTTTAGTCCATTCCCAAGATTTCAGAATGCACTGTAATTCTCAGTTTGTTATTGATATAGATCAGCCAAATATTACCCCATATGCTCATGTATGTTTAGTTTCTTTGCATGCAGTTTTGTTTAATATGGGTCACAGTAAAGGATCATTTCTAAAATGGATTACTTCCTGTTTCTGCCAGCTGATTTGGTCATTCTGAAGTTCTTGTGTACTGTGGGTTATATAAGTAGTAGGGAATCTGAACATTTTTTAGTTTGACAGTAACTGAGTTAACCATTTATAGTCTCCAAATCTTTGAGAACATTTTAACAGGCATAAGGAATTTGCTCATTTTGAAGAGAATACGTTTGAAAATCAAATGAGTAAATTACCATATAAAACTAAATGATCAAGCCGGGCGTGGTGGCACAAGCCTGTGATCCCAGCACTCTGGAGGCTAAGGCAGGAGGATCATTGTGAGTTCAAGACCAACCTGGGCTACAAAGTGAGCTCAAGCCTGGCCTGAACTGCATAGAGAGACCCTGTCTCAAAAAAGACAAAAAAAAAAAAACGAAATGATCAGGCTTCTCAGAAAGCCGATCATTTTCATTTATTGATTATACTATAGACTTGCCAAGGGGGAGAGGAGAGAACAAGAACATTTATTTCTGGCTTTGCTACTTAAAATGTTTGTAGTATGGTTTAGCATATTTCTCTGTGCTCATAAATAATGTACAATAAGATAGAATTTAGTTTTTTTACTTGCCTAATAAAGAATTTGTACCTTAGAGTTCTAGTTTTGAATATTTTCTCATATATAAATGCAAACAGTTTTTTCTATATTCTAGGTAGCACTTGGCTTTCACTTTTTTCATTAATAGCCATTCTAACAGGTGTGAAGTGATAGCGCAGATGGTTTAATTTACATTTCGCTTATCAAGGATGCTAAACATTTTCTTATATACCTCTTGCCATTCAGATGTCTTTTTTGATGAATAGCTATTCATGTTCTTTCTTTGCCTGTTTTTTAACCAAGTTACTTGTTTTCTTGCTATTGAGTTGTTTGGATTCCTTATATATTTTGGATATTCACCCCTCTCAGCATATGATTTGCAGATATTTTGTCACATTCAACAGGTTGTCACTTCACACTGTTAATTATTTCCTTAGTTGTGCAGGTGCTTTTTAGCTTAATGTAGTCCCATTCGTCTGTTTTTGCTTTTGTTGCCTGTATCTTGGAATATGGCAGAGAAACCACTTACCACACTAATTTCATAGGGCTTTTCCACTATCTTCTAAGAGTTTTAGCTTTAAATCCTATATTTATGTATTTAACCCATTTTATTTTTGTATATGGTACAAGATAAAGCTTTAATTTTATTCTCCTTGATGTGGGTGTCCAGTTGTCACAGTATCCCTTACTGAAGAGACTGTCCTTTGCCTATTGTGTGTCTGTGGCACCTTTATTTGATTATAAATATGTAGAAAACTTACTTGGTTTTGTTGATCTGTGTGTCTGTTTTTATAGTAGTGTTGTCTTAGTTCCTTTTCCCTCGTTGGTGAGACAAAATACCCAACACCCTAAGTTAAAAGGGGAAAGGTTTATCTAGTTCACAATTTGTAGAGGTTTCAGTCCATAATCAGCTGGGTGGCACATGGCAGAGAGCAACAGTTCATGCAGCAGAAAACATCAGCAAAAGCAACAAGAGCAAAAGGGGAGGAGCAGGAGCAGAGAGCAAGCCTCCTTTCCTCCATTGTATTAGAGGATATCATATGCAGGATCCCCACCCTAAGGTGAGTGTAGCACTCACACCCATAAGCCCAGCATTGGACCATGAGTCAATTATAAACTCTAGAAGCCTGCCCCATGACTGCATGAGGCTCTGGGGGGACATCTAGACATAAGCCATAACATATCCCTTATATTACATGCAGTCTACCAGGATTAGGCCAGTGCCAATCCAATCAGTGGACTGAGTCATTAATCATCCACCCTTAATCCTAGTACCCTTAATCCTAGTATTGAACCATGAATCAGTTGCACACTCTAGATTCAGCCCCCTCTGATAAAAGCCCCATCTAAAACTGCATGAGGCTGTGGGGGGGACAACTAGACACAAACCATAACTAGTGTTATGCTTGTTATGGTGAGTGTTATGGATACTGTTGCACTGTAGTGTTATTTTTAATCTTTATTTTCATAGTGCTAGGGATTGAACCCAGGATCTTGAGCATGTTAGGCAAGCACTTTGCCACTGAGCTTAGTTCCCAGCCTGTGTAGTATACTTTTGAGGTCAGGTAGTAGTATACCTCGAGCTTTGTTCTTTTTGTTCAAGATTGCTTTTGTGACTCTTTTTGTTTTTTTGAGACAGGATTTCACTATGCAGTTCAAACTGGCCTTGACCTCACAACATCCTCCTGTATCAGCCTTCTGAGTGCTGGGATTACAGGGGTGCACCATCACACCTGGCTTCTTTTGTGATTCTATATGCATTTTTAGAGTTGTTTTCTCTATTTCTGAGGAAAAAATGTCTGAAGAATTTTCATAGGGTTTGGATCAAATCTATAGATTGCTTTAGGACATGTGGCTATATTAATAATCTTCCAATTCATGAACATGGACCATCTTTGCACTGAATTGTGTCCTCTAGTTCATTTCATGGGTGGTTTTTGGTTGTTGTTGGGTGTTTGTTTTTTGTTCATTTGTTTGAGACAGGGTGTCAATATGTAGTTCAAGCTGGCCTTGAACTCACCGTGGGAAACCCATGCTGGCCTCAAACTTGTGGCAGCCCTCCTGCCTCAGCCTCCCAAGTGCTGGAATTACAGGCCTGCACCACCACTCTCAGTTCATGAATATTTTTAAATTTTCAGTCTACAAGTCTTTTACCTCCTTCGTTGTATTTACTCTTAACATTTTTTTTTTGTAAGCTATTATTATTGAGATTGCTCTCTTGGTTTCTCTTTTGGATAATACCTTATCAGTTTGTAGAAACACTGCTAATTTTTGTATGTTGCACCTTTACTGTATTTATTAATCCTAACAGTTTTGGTAGAGTACTGGGGCTTTCTGTGTGTAAATACGTGCTGTGTGTAAACAGGAACAATTTAACTTCTTTTTTCTAGTTTGGATGCTTTTCCTTTATTTCTCCTACTTGTTCTGGCTAGATTTCTAATAAGTGTGTGGAAAGAAGTGGTGCGGGTGGGCATCCTTGTCTCATCCCTAATCTCAGAGGAAATGTTTTCAGCTCTTCACTGTTAAATACGATATTAGCAGTCGGTTTGCCATACATAGCCCTTAGTGTGAGCTGCATTCCTTCTATACTGAATTTGTTGAGAATTATTTTTGTCTAATACTTTTTCTGCATTTTTGGGATAATCATTTTTGTCCTTCATTCTGTTAATATGTGGTTTCACATTTATAGATTTGCATTATTTTTATTGTATTTTCTGTTAAAGAGGTGGTAAGAAATGAAAAATAGGAAGTATGAGGAATAATAAAAGCTTTAAAGCACAGAAAAAGGTTTGAGATTCACATTTTTGATCTAAAATATTAACAAATACTTTATATGAAAATATATTTAATATACTAAATTATGTTAAAAGACAAAGATTGTGAGATTATATAAAGGAAAAAGCCCACCTATATCCTGTAAATATGGGACGGTAGAAATGAAGAAAATAAAAGAGTGGAAAATTTTATGTCTTGCAAATTCTCACCCAAAATAAGCTGATGTGGCTAATATTAAACAAAATGAGCCCTAAGGGAAAAAGCATTGCTGGAAATGAAATTATTTTACCTCATAATTATAAAAGGTTTACTGTGTCAGTTATGGCAGTCAGTATCAGAAATGAAAGAAGTAGTATCATTACTAGTAATGCAGAGGTTGAAATACAATAGCAGGATATTATAAATAACTATGCCAATAGTTTTGGAAATTAAAGTGGACAGATCTACAGAAAAAGATCCATAGAATAACATCCAAACAGTTTCAAGAAGTAATAGAAAGTCTGAATGCTTACTGCTGAGTTGGAAATGTTGTATTTCTTTGTGTGCTAGAAGAAAAAAAGGTGACCAAACATCAGAATAGTGCTGGCATTCCAGAGCTGATCTCAATCCTTCTGTCTAAATGAATTGAGTTGGAGTTCACACTGAAAGTGGCATCTAGAGCGGATGATTCCTTTTGTGATTTTTCTTGTCCAGGCTCTTCAGAGACCCCATACCTTCATATGAATCTTGATATGTAACCTTTGTATAAGTCCATGGCAGTGTAGGCACTGGCTCTGACTTGAAGATTCTGGAACATATCACCCCCGACATTCTGGAGCCCATGACAGCTGCGACACAAGTATCCATGCATGCTGCCTACAATCTTTAGTAAGCATAGTCCAGTCCATCCTGCACCACCTCCTCCATTTCGTTCCTGAAAAGAGGTCAGAGCAGAATCTCACATTCATACTCTGGGTGAAACTCGGCATTCACATGTGAAATCACATTAGAAGCATCTGTGTGAGAAGTATTGTTGCCAGTCCAGCATTTATTGAGTTGTTTGAAAAGGCTGTTGCTCCCTCCTCCCAAAGAATGTTTTCTATTCATCATCAAGGTCATACATACAGATATTAAAGGAACAGTACATACTTATATGACAGTAGAGGAGGTCCAGTGGAGGACAGTTATTGTGACCAAAAGAGAAATGACTAGATTACTTCAGTTCTTTTTGAGTGAGAAGGAAAAGTCTAAAGGAAATGACCGAGTACTTAGCTGAAGTATATGACAAAGAAAAATAAAAAGATATGACTGGAAAGAAAAATGTCCTCCACAGTTTGCACTCTCAAATTTTTGTTCTCCCTTCATGAGACAGACGTCAGAGCAGAATTATAGGTGACAACTGCTCAACTTTGAAATACGAGCAATGCCATCAAACAGATTACTATGAAAAAGCACTATCCATAGCAGCAATAGAAAAAAGATAAAACCTACCTTTACTCTCAGGCCCTGCCAGTAAAAGTACATTTATACATTCAGAAAGAGTAATATAAATACACAAAAGCAATGATGAATCACTGATACCTAATGTCAAAAGAACAAACTTGCAACTGAAGCAAAACACAGCTAAAAGCTTAAACCTACATTGTAGAAAAGATAAGAGGTAGCATTATATGATGTATAGAAATTGTTTTCAATGAAAAAATAATGTATCTTCATGATTTGGGGTTAGAGAAGGATTTCTTAAGACCAAAAAAAAAAAAAACTATGAAAGACTGAACCCAACTTAAAAATGGGCAAAAAACTTAAATAGACATTTCCTCAAAGAAGATAGAAATGGCCTACAGGTATTTGAAAAAGGTACTCAATGTCACTAATCAGAGACATACAAATCAAAATCATAGTATGTCACCTAACTCATATTAGGATGGTTGTTTTAAAAAGCAAAAGATTAATAAGTGTTGGTAAGGATGTAGAGAAATTGAAATCTTTATATATCTTGTACATCTGTAGTAGAAGAATAAATTGGTGCAGCTACTTTGGAAAACTACTTGGAATTATCTGTAAAGCTGAACATTATGAATACCATATGACCCAGTATTCTGCTTTGAAGTAATATATCTAACAGAATTACATGTAAACATATACTGAGAGATGCATACAGAAATTTTAACAGGCCTGTTGGTTTCCATTTCTACACATAAGGAGCTTGAAAATTGCTACTTCATCCTAAGAAGTAAAAAGCCAGACTGGGGAAAAAAAAAAAATGACAACTTTTCTTGGATCAATTAGAGATGGAAACAGGAAAATACAGGGTATCATGCCTACCAGAATATAGATTCTTGAGGAGAAATCAATGGCATGATAGGCAAAGCTGAATTATATTTGACAAATTGCTGGTGGATAACTCTGAAAGTTAAGAATTAAAGGAGACCCAGCCATATGGGAGCTTCACAATTTTGTGCAGTTACCTTCAGGCACTTAGTTACTTTCTCATTGCTAGGACAAAATATCCAGCATCCATGAGTTAAAAGAGCAAAGGTTTATTTTGTCTCACAGTTTATGGAGGTTTCAGTTCATAGTCTAACTCCAAGTCAGGGTAGCAGGACACAAAGCGAGATTTCCTTCTTTCCCTTTTTATTCTATCCAGGCCAGAAGCCCATTGGTTGCTGCCACCCACATCCAGATTGAGTCTTCTATAAGGCCCTCATCCACACCCAGAACTGTGTTAAACCCATCTATGGACTGATCCAGTACCACACATCTGTGATACAGTATTACATATCCATGATCCAGTCACTCCCAGAAGCTCCACCTATGAGCACAAGAGGCTTTGAGGGACCATCTAGATAAAAGTCGTAACAGGCACCCAATCTGGTTCTCATAATAAATATTAGGAGAAAATCCCCTTATGCTTCTGGCATGGAACGTGGAAAGAAACCATTTTGAAATGTATCAGAGCACCATGCTCTTCTTAACAAGGCTTACACTCAGAAGAAACTAGTTAACCAGTTCCTAACCTGCTAGGGTTTTATCGAAGCCCAGCTGACCTGGGAGAAAGAAAAAATACTCCGCTTATCAGTTCTAACCTTCTTGCTGTAGAAGGGAAACACCCAACTCCAGCCCACTCTAGTTATCTTCTTAATCCTAAGCGGGGAGAAAATACTGAGAAACACTTGTGAATTCATAGTCCAGAGGCATATCCTTAAAAGTCCATAAGATTGTATAATGCTTTTTCCTGGTACATCATTCCAGCTGTTAATAAAAAAGTTATAAGGTAGACACATAGGCAAAAAAAATACATAGTTTGAGGAGATGGAATGAGCTTCAGACCCAGATTTGCAGAAATGTTAGAACTACCAATTAGAAATTATAACAACTAGAACTTATATTCTAAAGATTCTAATAGAAAAAGTAGCATACAAGAACAGGTAAGCAATGTGAAGAGAAATACGGAAATTATAAAGGACAAAACTAAAATGTTAGAAATCAAAAACATAATAGTAGGCTGTGGTGGTGCACACCTGTAATTCCAGCACTCTGAGAGCCTGAGACAGGAAGATCACAAGTTCAAGCTCAGCTTGGGCAATTTAGTGACTTAGTGAGACCCTGTCTCGAAATAAAAAATGTTGGAAGGTCTGGGCATACGTGAGTGTGAAGGCCCTGGGTACAATCTCAGTACCACCTCCAAAAAAAATCACTGTAACACAAACAAAGAATGGTTTTGATTGGCTTACTCATAGATGAGCATGGCTGCGAAAATACTTCTGACCTTAGGGTTACCTCAGTAGAAAGTTCCAAAACTGAAACTGATGCTTCTGTGAGCTTCTTTACCAGGTCTGATCAAAAATTGGGTGAATGCTACTCCTGAATGCCTTCAACAAAAACACAAGCTCATAAAAGAGAACCAAGACCAAAAAAAAAACAGAACAAAACATCCAAGGACTATGGGATGAGAAGAAAGAGAACCAGAGGAAATGTTCCAAATGGTGAAGACTGAGTTCTCAAATCATTGTCTATCAGATACCAAACCACAGATCCAGGAAACTCAGAGGACATCAATCAGGATTAATAGCTGCCAGCAAAAAAACAAAGCAAGCAAAACAAAGTAAAACTAAGCATATTATTTTCAAACTACAAAAAGTCAAAAATAAAGAATTCCTGAAAGAAGCCAAAAGGAAAAGCATGTTACCTATAGAGAAACAAAGGCAAGAATCACATTCACCTTCTCAGCAGCCATGTAAGGAGGAAGAGACTTGAATGAAATATTTAAAGTATAGAGAAGGAAAAAAAATGCACTAACCTTGAATCCTGATCTATGAAATTATCCTTCAAAAGTAAAGGAAAAACAAGAACTTTCTCAGGTGAAACCAATTTGTTGTAAGGAACTCCCATGCAAGAAGTGTTTAAAGTTCTGCAGCAAGTAAAAAATATAGATTAGAATCTCAGATCTACGTAAAGATTGAAAACAACTCAAATATTTATCAGTAAAATAAATAACTTCTAGTATATGCATACGGTGGCAAACTGTATAGCAAAAATAGACAAGCTATGCAACATAAATCAACATAGATGAATCTTATAAAGTGTCCAATGCTAAGTAAAACCACAAAAGCACACTGTGGAGAAGTTCATAAACTGGTGTTATGGTTTGTGTCTGAATGTGCCCCCCAGATTCTCATACAGTCATGTGGTAGACTTCTAGAGTTTTTGATTGATCCATGGTCCAATGCTGGGATTATGGGTGTGAGTGCTACACCTGCCCTGGGGTGGGTAGTTTGCATATAATGTAAGGGAGGGAAAGAGGCTTGCTCTCTGCCACTCCCCCGTTTTGCTCTTGCTACTTTTGCTGTTTTCTGCTGCCATGAACTGTTGCCCTCTGCCCTATGCCACTCTGCCTTGGAGCCAGCCAAGTGTGGACTGAAACCTCCACAAACTGTGAGCTAAATAAACCTTTTCTTCCTTAATTTTGGGTGTTGGGTATTTTGTTTCAACAGCAAGAGAAAAATAACCAAGACAACTAGCAAAAATAAGCTGTAGTATTTAAGGGACAATAAGTATTGATGTGAAACAAAATAAAGAAGTAATTTTATTATTAAGAGAATATTTATATGAGAAAAAGGTTACCTAAGATGTGAGCAGAGGAAGGACTTGTGATTAGAATAAACACAAGCAGAGCTCTAGCAGTATTTCATTTCTTAGCACACCTAAGTATTTGTTTTATAATTGTTATATAATATATTTGTATATTCTTCACGAGGTCTGATCAAAATATACAGTGACTGTTTAAAATTTTAAACATATATTACAATAAAAGCCACATTACCATTAATCCCCCTTGAAATACTCCCTTCACTTCAAATACGTACTAGCGTTCTTGTCACTTTCTGAAGCTGTTTTGGAAGTTCTTTTCTGTGAATGTCTTTGCCAGGTGTGATGAGAAATGCAAAAAATGGTGCTGTGTGCCTCAACAGAAAGGCAAAGTCATAAAATCATGACAGTGTGTCCTCATCCATCTAGTTCACCAGATCTGATACCATGCAGCTCTGGCTCTTCCCCAAAGTCTTAATGACCATAAAGGTAAGCATTTTGAATCAGTACAGAACATCAAGGCAGCCATAACAGCACACCTAAAGACATGAAAGAGGACTTCAGAAATGCTTCAGAAAGTGGCAAGAATGAAGAGATAAGTGTGTTCAAAGAAGTATTTTAAGAGAGATCAACAGCAAGGTGTCTTTCTGTAATAAATTTTTGTAAATAAATATTCACTATATTTTTAATCATACGTCCTACCATATGTGTTAAAGTTAACAATTTAAGATTTGGTTTTAGAAAAAAGTTCTCCAGTCTGTTAATAATTTGATCTGTTGCATTTATATTACTCTCTTAATTTTGTGGGGATTGTATTTAGCTATTTTGACTTTACTGATCCCCTTTGAAAGTGTATATGCGTGTATATATATTAATTTCAGAAAATAATGTAAATAATGATATACTTAAAATAACTTTATTAATGCTCTTTTTTCTTCTGCAGTTACTAAAATATATTTCCTGTTATTCTGATGCACTGAGCTGAAATGATGTTCTTGTCCTTAAACATTTTCCCAGAGTAGTAGAGAGTCCCAGCTTCCCTGGTACCTATCTGGCTTATACTTTATTAAGGTTGAATCCATTGTTAGGAAAATACTTGGTTCTGTTAAAGATTATGCTTGGCTGGTAACATGAAGGAATAGAAGAGCTGTTCCAGAGAACACTCTTCAAATATAGTCAATGAAAATAATGCTGAGTAAAAATAGACGTTTATATGACCTTTTTCTTCAGATATCATCATTAGTCAGTTGGTCTTATATAACTGCTAAAATGGCTGAAATTAGTTCCTAATTTCAGCAGTCCTTCAAGGAAATTATGAATTGCTAATGCAGACTAGCAGTTATCTAGGAAACTCTTTCCTTGCCACCGTGAAAATAACCCCAGTATTTCAAGAGGAATCATTATATCCCTATCCATACGTAGTTAGTAATTCTTCTCAGTCTGAACAGGCCTCTAGTCACCTTCTAAAACACAGTCATTTGTCACTACTATGTAGAAGAAATAATACAGCAGTGGGCTATGCCTTAAAAAAGCTTTTCATCAAAGTTTCTTATTTTATTGTAGGTCATTCACTCGTTTTTGCTGTTCCCGACAATTGAACGAATCGCTGAAACACCCAACGGCAGGATTGTCACTCCACTTGTGTCCTGGTTTCGATATGCTTTCTATGCTATTACCTACTCAGTGCTTAAACCATGTCCTGACATTGTCAAGTCCTGGTTAATCAGCATTGTCTTTCAAGTAATAAATTTAAAGACTGAGTTTCCGCTGACGAATGTATTTCAACCATTCTGCCTTGGTAAGCACATTTTTAAAGGTGTATATTTATTATTGTATAAGGAAGTGTTTACAGAATAATCTCAGACAGTAGATGGATAGCAAACAAGCAATTATTTGTTAGATGTTTTTCTCCCACAAATTTAAAGCTAGAAATAAATAAAATGAGTACTAGAGAAGGTGATGTGAGTTCTGACAAGTAGTTGCAAATGTCCCATGGACCTTTGTTTTAGCACCTGCTTCCAATTCTTCCCTCAGCTGCATCGTGGTGAGAAGCCACTTTGTATGTAGTGTGCAGCGTGTACAGGGGCCTGGGACAAATCCAGCGTGAGTCCTGTTAGCTTAAGGTTTTGCAGAACTAGCCTAAGTAAACCACACCAATTAGTCTAATAGAGTTGCAACTTATTCCAGAAGTTATGCTTTTATCTTCTCCCTTTAAATATTTTTAAGGAAGTTTTAATTACAAAATGAATAAATAATCATCATGGTAATATACTTTATACTAGGAATTTTGCTGATTATATCCTGAGTGTGATAGGGAATGTTTCTGCTGCTTGCCTCCAAAAGTTTAAAATACAATCTATATTTTTAATTTTTCAAATTAATTTTGTCACACCTTTAATATACATGATGATCACATTCATCATAGGAAATTTGCACCTATACATATCATATCTTAATTCATCTTTTCTCCCCTTCCATAAGCCCTTTTCCCCTCCCCATTTATAAAAGCTTTGTTTCCATTTTTCTCCCTTCTATTCTTTTTTTCTCTTTCATTTCTTCCCTTCCCCCTTTCCAATCCCTTGTTCCTTTTCCTATATGAACATTTTTTTCCTATTTCCCAATATCTGTCATCCATTTTTAGTCCTTATTTACCCTTTGGGTTTCTCACACAAGAGAATGTGATACTTAAACTTGTCTGATCTATTTCACTTAAAATTATTTTCTCAAGGTGCATCCACTTACCTAAAAATGTCTCAAGTTTATCCTTCATTACAGCAGTGTAGTACTCCATCATATATATAAAAACCACATTTTCTTTATCCATTCATCTGCTGGTGGGCATTTGGGCAGTTTCCAAGATTTAGCTGTTACAAATTGTGCTGCTATAAACGTGGGTGTACATATATCACCATGGTGTGATGCTTTTAACTCTTTTAACTCTTGGAACCCTTTGAGAAGGGTCCCAAGGGAAATACCTGGGTCAAATGGAACCTCTAATTATAGTTTTTTGAAGAATTTCCATACTGATTTCCATAGTGGTTGCACCAATTTACACTCCCACCAACAGTGGAAAAGGGTTCCTTTTCCCCTACTCATCATCAGCATTTGTTATTGGTTGGTTTCTTGACAACAGCCATTCTTTCTGGAGTGAGATGGAATGTCAGTGTTGTTTTTATGTGTATTTATCAAATGACCAGTGATGTTGAACATTTTTCTTACATTTATTTGCCATTTCTCCTTCTTCATCTGAAAAGTGTCTATTCATTTTAGATGCCCATTTTTGGATTGGGTTCTTTAATTTGAAGGTCTGATTTGTTGAATTCTTTATATATCCTATATATTAGTCTTATGTCTGAGGAATAGCTAATAAAAATTTCTTTCTCATTCTGTGTGTTATCTCCACTGTGTTGGTAGTTTCTTTACTGTGTAAAAGCTTGTTAATAAGATGAGATCCTAGTTGTTGATTCTTTGTGATAGTTCTTGTGTAATTGGGGTTTTACTCATGAAGTCTTTACCTATAGCTGTGTCTTCAAGAGTTTTACCTATTCTTTCAGCAGAGTGTTTCTGTTTTAATATTTAGATCTTTGATCTATTTCAATTTTAGTTTAGTACATGGTAAGAGATTTGGGACTAGGTTTAATCTTTAGCATGTGGAAAGTCAATTTTCCCAACCCCATTTATTAAAAGAGGCTATCTTTCTTCCAGTGAAGTAATTTGCCCTTTTGTCCCAGAAAAGGTGGCTGAGTGTATTTGGACTTGTTTCTGCATCTACTGTGCTGTCCTGCTGATCCCTAGGTCTTGTTTTTGGCCAGTACCATGCTGTTTTATCACAGTAGCTTAGTAGTATAATTTCAAGTCAGGGATTGTGATGCCTCTTGCCTTGCCTTCATTGCCCAGAACTGCCTTTGCTATTCTAAGTCTCTTCTGCTTCCAAATGGATCTTAGGAATATTTTCTCTACTTCTGTGAAGTTTGTTATTGGTATTTTGATTGGGATTGCATTAAATCTGTATAACAGTTTGGGAAGTATGAGCACTTTCACTATATTGCTTCTTCCTACAAAAGAGCAAGGGATGTGTTTCCATTTTCTGATATCCTCTGTGATATCAGTACTTTTTCAGAGTGCTACAGTTTTCTTTATTTTTGACTTTTTCTAGTTTGAAAATAATATGCTTTAGATTGATTCCTAAATATTTCATTTTTTTAATGCCACTGTGAAAGGTATTGTGTGCCTAATTTCTGTCTCAGTGAGTTTGTTACTTGTGTGCGGGAATTCTGCTGATCTTTTAGTGTTGACTTTGCATCCTTCTATGCTACAGAATTTGGCTATTAATTCTATAGCAATCTTTTGGTGGAGTGTTTCCACAAATAATGACAATTTAACTTCTTCCTTTCCTATCCTTATTCCATTTTGTTCTCTTGTCTACTTGCTCTGGCTAAGTTTTCCAGAGCTATATTGAATAGTAGTAATGATAGTGGGTATCTTTGCCTTATTCCTGATACTAGAATGAAAGCTTTGCATTTTTGACCATTTAGTATGATGTTAGTTGTTGTTTTTTCAAACGTGATTTTTATCAGATTGAGATAAAAACCTTCTATTCCAATTTCCTTTAGAGTTTTCATCATGAATTGGTGTTGGACTTTGTCAGATACTTTTTCTACATCTATTGAGGTGATCATGGGGTTTCTGTCCTTGGTTCTGTGATGTATTACATCTGTTGATTTGTATATATTGACCCATCCCTGCATCCTTGGGAAGAGTCTTCCTTGGTCATGGTGTACAGTCTTTTTGATGATTTGCTACATTGTATTTGCCAGTATCTTATTGAGGATTTTTGCCTCTAGGAAGTTAGGCCTGTAGTTCTCTTTTTTGGTTTGATTCTTCTCCGGTTTTGGTATCAGGGTAAGGCTTGCTTCCAGGAATGAGTTTGGGAGTATTGCTTCCCTTTCAATTTTATTAAAGAGTTTGAGGAATAGTGATAATAGATCTTCTCTATGTTTCTTGTAGAATTCACTAGAGAATCTGTCGTGACCTGGGCTTTTCTTTGTCAGTATTTTTACATTACTTCTTCAATTTCATTGACTGCTGTTGGATTATTTAGAAATTTTATATCTTTTTGATTCAGCTTTGGTAATTCATATGTACCTAGGGCCCATTTCCTCTGTGTTTTTCCATCTTACTAGAGTACAGGTTCTTGAAGTAGGTACTGATCTTCTGTATTTCTGTAAATTCCATTGTGATTTCACCCTTTTCATTCCTCCTTGTATGGATTTGAGTCTTTCCTTTTCTAATCAGGTTGGCTAAGAATTTGGTTTATTTAATTGCTCTTTTTTATTGTAAGAACTAAAAGAAGGAAAACATATTAACAAACACACATCACCTTACAAAATAGCATAAGAACAACACAAACAAAACAGAGTTACAGACAGAGTTGTAGGGAATTCACAATGGTTGTTGTATTACTTACTGATATCTTCAAAGTACTTTCTCAAGAAAACAAATAGAGACATACAAGATTGATGAAACAAGTATTCATTAACTGTTCCTTTCTGTACAGCAATAGAAGACAGTAGTACAACTATGTTAGCTATCCTGTACATACATACTTACATAATTTCCCCTTCTTTCCCCTCTCTTTTCCCACACCCCAGATATCCTTTACTTTTGAGCATTTTCGTTTTGTTTCACAATGTCTATCATACCTCCTAGTTTTTATTCACTCCTTCAGGTCTTACACTAGTGAGACAATACAATTCTTACACATTCAGGTCTGATTTATTTCACTTATGAGTATGGTCTCTAGTTCTGACCATTTACCTATAAAAGCCTCGAGTTTATCTTTCTTTATAGGTGAGTAATATTCCAGTATGTAAAAGTACCACAATTTTTTTATCCAATCCTCAGTGGATGGACATTTGGGTTGCTTCCACAGTTTAGCAATTACAAATTGCGCTGCTATGAACATGGGTGCACATATATCACTGTGATATGCTATTTTCAGATCTTGTGGGAAAATACCCAGAAGGGGAATAGGTGGATTGAATGGGACCTCTAGACCTAGTTTGCTGA
>NW_004955469.1:3182684-3203069 GCF_000276665.1 Chinchilla lanigera | reverse complement strand
TTGTTCTTGAAATTGCGGTCATGTTTTTCTCTGTCTAGAATATCTTTTAGTACTGTTTGCAATGATGGTTTGGCACCCATGAAGTTCTGCAGTTGTTCTTTGTCATGGAAATATTTTATTTCTCCGTTGAATTTTAAGGAAAATTTGACAGGGTACGTCAGTCTTGATTAGAAGCTGTTTTGTCTCAGGACCTATAGTACTTCTCTCTAAGCTCTTCTCACTTGGACAGTTTGTGTTGAGAAGTCTGCCTTAATTCTGATGGGCTTTCCTTTATAGGTAATCTGTTTCTTTTCTCTAGCAGCTTTGAATATTCTGTTCTTCTGCTGGAGATCTGCAATCTTGACTGTTGTATGTCTGGGTGTAGTTTTTTTTTTGTCATTATGGTTAGTTGAGTTCTATATGCCTCATTTCCCTGTATATCAGGTTCTGTTTCCATGCTCGGGAAATTTACTGCTATTACATCTGTAAATATTCTTCTTATATCATTTGTGTTGCCTCCTGCTGTTTCATTGACTCCTGTCAGTCATACTGTATTCCTCTTTGCCTCATCTTGCAGCTGTTGAATTGATTTTTCCTGGTTCCTTGTTGATTTTAAGAGATCCTTTCTTTCACGATCACTAGCTGCCATGCTGTCTTCAAAATCTGAAATTCTATCTTCAGCTTCATTCAAGCAGTTTTGGCAGCTTTCAGTAGAAGCTTTGATTTCCTGGATATCTCTTTGAATCTGCTTCATACGCTCTAATTCATTTCTATATTTTTCATTTAACATTTCTATCCATTGCCTGTGTTCATCTATTTTTTTATATGTTTCTTCTTTAGATGTGCTGAGCAGTTCTTTCATTATTATTATCATTTAATTTTTTGCCTAAAAGATTATTTCTGATCTGATCTCTTCTGTGGCCTGATGGAGTTGTTTCTTCACTTCCATTGCAATCATTTCAGCAACTTCAGGAGTGTGTTTACCAAGTTCTCCTATGTTGATGTCTCCTGGACTTGTTCTAAGACAGGTGGAGTTCTGAGGTTGCATTTTAGTCCTTCATCTTGTCATGTTTGATGTTGATTGTAAAGCACTGAATCCCTTTCCTCCCTGTCAGCTCAGCAAAGGTCACTAACCCCCCTAATTTTCCTGGTGGTCAAACTTGCTTGTCAGTGGCCACTGGGTGTGCTGCTTAGTCTGGGTTCTTCCAGCAGATTGTGAAGTTTACCTAGTTCTCCCAGGTCTCAGACGCCAATTACAATGTCCTCAGGTCACAGACAATCTGATCCAGTGTCCTCTATCAGCTTAGGGCACGAATATGAACCAGAAGTGGTCTGTACTGGTGGCGTGATCACAGACCTCTTGGTCCTGTCACTCCAGGGAATTCAAGGTGAAGGTAGAGCCCAGACACAGACTGCAGGGTCTGCAGTTCGTGGACTGCCTGATTCTGTGTCTGCAGGCCTTTCACCGCAAGCACAAGAGCCAGAGGTGGGCTGCGCTGGCAGTGATCACATACCATCTGTTTCCGTACTCCTACCCAGACGCGAACCCTGGAACCCAGAGGTGAATCGCAGCTTCAGCAGTTTCATGCGCCGCCTGCTTTGGGCTTCACATGTCACTGGGCTCGTGCGGGGGTGCCCCTCGCAAACCCCAGTGTTAGTGGGTTTGTGGGTCCCTTGAGACAGACTCCTTGTGTCCCGGGCACATGGAGGGTGGAAACACAGACTGAGGTGGCAGCAGTGTTCTGGGACGCCTGCCCTGTTCCCAGGAAGTAGATGGGGGCACTACCTCGTTCTCATGGCATTTAGTTGCACACCGTGGTGTGAGCAGATCGTGGGCCTCCTGATTCTATGCCTGCTGGCCACTTGTGGCACACACCGGACCCACACATGGGCTGTGCTGGTGGAGATCAGGAACCGCCCATTTCCTCACTCCTGCCCAGATGTGAACCCTGGAACCCAGACCTATTTAATCTTTCAAAGAATCAACTTTTCAATTCACTGACTGTACCATTTTCTGGGTCTCAATTGCATTAATTTCTGCTCTGATCTTATTAATTTCCTCCTTGTCACACACTTTGTGCTTGACTTACTCTTTTTCCAGAAGTTTGAGGTTCAACCTTAAGTTTGTTTGACCTCACTCTGTTTTTCTGATATGGGAATTCACTGCTATAAATTTCCCTCTCAGTCTAGGTATGGTGGCATATGCCTGTAATCCCAGCACTCAGGAGGCTGAGCCAGGAATATCACTGCAAGCTCAAGGCCAATCTAAACTGCATAGTGAAACTCTATCTCAAAAAAGACCAAAAAAAAAATTCCCTCACAAGACTGCTTTCATTATGTCCCATAAGTTCCAGTAGGTCATATTAGCATTATTGTTTAATTGTAGAAACTGTCTGATTTCTTCTTTAATTTCATCTGTGACTCATTGATTGTTCAGGAGGGTGTTATTTCATGTACATGTGTCTATGCAGTTTTTGGGGTTTCTTTTGCCTCTGATTTCTAATATCATTGCACTATGATCTGATAATATGCATGGGATAATACCAGTTCCTTTGCATTTACTCAAGCATGTTCTATGAGCTAATATGTGGTCTGTTTTGGAGAACATCCCACGTGCAGCATATATTCTGTTATTGTAGGGTGGAATACTTAGTAAATAAATCCATTTGTTCAAAGTCTAGTTCAGCTCTGATATTTGTTGGTTTTTGTTGCTGGGGGGGTTGGTTTGGGTTTTTTTTTTTGTTTTTTGTTTTGTCTAGTTGATCTATTTGTGACAGTGGGTATTGCAGTCCCTCATTACAACTTATCTGATCAGTGTTTATCTTCAAGCTCAAGGCCAGCCTGAACTGCATGGTGCTTATCTGATTTCTCATATCCATTACCATTTTATTTTATATAGTTGGGTATGCTAGTATTTGGTGTATATGTGTTTATGATTGCTATTTCTTCCCCTTGAATTGTTCCCTGAACAAGTGTGTAGTGACCTTCTTTGTCTCTTCTGATCAGTCTTGGCATGAAATCCACTTTGCCTGCAAATAGTATAGCTATGTCTGCTTTTTTCCAGGTTCCTGTCACATGGAGTATTATTTTCTATCCTTTGACTTTCAGTCTATGAATTTCTTTTAGAGTTAAATATGTTTCTTCTATACAGTATAGTGTTGGATCTTGTTTCTTGAACCATTCTGCCAGTCTGTTCTTCTGACTGGTGTGGATGTTTATAACTGATATGTATTGACTTATGCTTGTCATATTGTTTTCCCTGTTGTTGGTTCCCTTTCTTTCCTCTCTGTTTAATTGCTTGCCTTACCTGATGGATTCATTCTACTGGGATTTATAGAATTGTTGTCTTCATTGTCTTTTTCTAGAATATCCTTCAGAAATTTTTGGAGTGCTAGTTTGTTGGTCATGAATTTCTTCAGGTGTTCTTTTTCATGGAAGTATCTTATTTCTCTATCAATTTTGAAAGATAATTTTGCAGAGTATGTCAATCTGGGTTGGAGGTTGTTTTCTTTTAGGGCTTGAAATACTTCACACCAAGCTTTCCTTAAGGGTTTGTGTCAAGAAGTCTGCTGTGAGTCTAATGGGTTTTCCTTTATAGTGAATTGTTTCTTTTCTAACAGCTTTTAGTATTTTCGTCTTGTGCTAAATTTCTGGAATCTTGACTATTATATGCCTTGGTGTAGTTGTTTTCTGAACTTGGCTAATTGGAGTTCTATATATGTCTTAAGTTACTTGTAGCTGAGACAAAATACCCAACACCCAAAGTTAAAGGGGGAAAGTTTTATTTAACTCACAGTTTGTAGAGGTTTCAGTCCATAATGGGTTGGCTTCAAGGCAGGGTGGCATTGCAGAGGAGCAACAGTTCATGGCAGTCAGAAGACAGCAAAATCAACAAGCAAGGGAGGGACAAGCTTCTTTCTGTCCCTTGTATTGTATCCAGTCTACTGAGATTAGGGTGGTGCCAATCCAATCAGTGGACTGATCCAGCAACCACCCACCTTTAATCCCAGCACCTTTAATCCTAGTACTGAACTATGAATCAGTTGCACACTCTAGATTCAGCCACCTCTGAAAAAGCCCCATCTAAGACTGCATGAGGCTTTGAGGGGACATAGAAACACAAACCATAACAACAATATACTTCACTTATCTGTATATCAAATTTCTTTTTCCATGCTCAGGAAATTTTCTGTTATTACTTCTGTGAACAGGTTTTTTTATGTCCTTTGTGCTATCTTCTAGTTTTTTATTGGTTCCATTAAATTTTATGTTATTCTCATTGTATCCTCTAGCAGCTGCTGTGTTGATTTTTCTTGATACCTTGCTATATTGAAGAAATCTTTTATTTGATGATAGCTAACTTTGATCCTGTATTAGATAAGACACTCTTTAACATTGATTGATTCTGCTGTGTAAACTTTTAATACAGTTTTTTAATCTCCTAGATTTCTGTTTGAATCTGTTTTGTGGAATCCAGTTCTTTCCTATGTTGGGTTTCATGGTTTCCATCACTTTGTAGCTCTTCTATTTTTTTTTTTTTATTAGCATCAGCTCTAGATTTACTAACTGTGTTCTTCGTTATGGTCATCATTTCTTTAGTTATCTGTGTAGTTATTTGAGATTTGTGTTTTTCTAGAGATTCATTCATCTGCTTTGTTACCTCCACTGCTACCATTTCAGAAAGTTCAGTTGGGTGGTTTTTTATTTCTTCTATCTCAGTGCCCCCGGAATTGCCTTGGGTGAGCTGGAGGTCTGGAATTGCTTCTTGCTTCCATGTTTTCTCATTTTCCGGTTTTTTGTTTGTTTATTTTCTGTGTTGGTGTTTATAAATTACTTATGGTAGACAAACAAGGAGACAGCTCAGATCTGTGCTGAATGATCCCAGCAATCGTACAGTAGAATTGGGGCAGGGTGCTGAATAATCCCAGCAAGCCTTCAGTAGGAATAGTGTGAAGTATCAATTCTGTTGCTTTCACCAGATCTTAGCCTCTATTTGTGGGGTTGGGCCCTGAAATATTCAGCCTATAGCACTCTGGGTGTCACTTGCCATCCTGCCCTTGGCTCCTTGACCCTGGGTGTCTCCCACAGTTGTTCCTCACCCAGTCACTGTGGGGTTTCAACACTGGAACCCTGATAGGAAGCCAACCCATTGCTGCACAAGTCCCATTTGGCCCCTCCCTAACATGGCATCTGGCCAAGCACCCTCACTGGGAAACATGGAATTCACTTGGACTGGAGTCGTTCACCAACTGCTGTAGCACACAGCATCCTCCGCTCTATTCCACTGGTGTGTTTGTCCCTAGGGTACTGTAGAGTTTGTCCCACCCTCACTGTGTCTCCTTAGGTTCAAGCCTTCTCTCTCATACCACTAGCCAGGAGTTAAAGAAAGTATAGGTCGCTTCCTCCTTTTTCCTGCATTGAGGTCTGTTTCTTCACTTTCTTGTTGGGCTCCAGTTTTCCCTGCAGATCCTTCCTGGATCTTGGGGATCCACCTACCTCCTTTCTTCCCCAAATTGTTATATTCCAGTCTCTGGATTCCAGATCTTAGAGAGGTTGATTTGTTGCTGTTTACTGCTCCATCATGGTCTCAGGAGTTTTAACATATATTTTTAGATCATTTCAACTTATTCGGTGCATAGAAATGATTTTAAAATGAAACAATCCTAGTTCCTTATAAAATGGGGATGACAAAAACTATACTTCAAAGAGGACTCATGGGGTAGCCACAGTAGTATGTAAAAAGTGTCTATCCAGTGCTTTGTTTGCAACAGGCCTCCAGTGAATGAGATAGTAACAGTGTTGCAGCTAAAGGCACTGTTTCAGGCTTTCACTTTTGATCCCCAAAATTAATATGGTCTAGTTTACAGATGAAGATGCTGAGGTACAAGGAAAGTGCATGACTTGCTCAGACCCATACAACCAGTGATTAGGGTTCAAATCCAGCAGTCTGCCACTGTGTGTAATCTTTTCATCCTAGATACTGCTGTTGCCTTTTTGCCCTAGTTAATAGATAGGGCAGAATTACCATCACTGCTTGTATTGAGAATGCCACAAGATCATGTGCACAGTGAATCCAGAAATAAGTCCCTGCTGTACCTGTCCAATTGTATTTTGGAATATTTACATAGATTTTACAGCTTGAGCATTCCTAATTCACAAATTGAAAATCTAAAATCCTCCAAAATCCAAAACTTTTTGAGTGTCATA
Source organism: Chinchilla lanigera (assembly GCF_000276665.1). Lineage (NCBI taxonomy): Eukaryota > Metazoa > Chordata > Mammalia > Rodentia > Chinchillidae > Chinchilla > Chinchilla lanigera. The sequence continues at coordinate 3,196,883 of NW_004955469.1, read as the reverse complement.
TTGTTGCTCAAAAAGTTTCAGATTTAGGATTTCATATTTTCAAATTAGGGATGCTTAACCTTTAGAAAAATCCAAACAATCTAATTATAAATCAAGCCAAACACACATATATTCCAGCAAAAGGGCTATACAGTTGTGCTAGATAAGCACAGGTAAACATGTTCAACATCATTGGTGTCTTAGTTATTTTTTTTGTTGCTGAGATAAAATATCTAATGCCCAAAATTAAGGGAGGAAAGGTTTATTTAGCTTATAGTTTGTGGAGGTTTTAATTTATATTTGGCTAGCTGTGAGGCAGAGGGGCACATGGCAGAGGGCAAAACGTTTATAGCAGCAGAACACAGCAAAAGCAAGAGCAAAAGGGAGGAATGGCAGCAAGCAGCCTCTTTTTTTCTCCTACATTGTAAACATGCTATTTTTATCCAGGGGGCATGTAGCACTCACATAATCTCTTTGCCTTCTTTTTTTATAGGCTCAAGATGTATATAAAGTAAGCACCCTGGCTTCCTGCTGAGTCACTTAGCCAAATCTCTAGACTCCCCAAGTTGACACAATGTATCAACCACAACAATTGGCTAATATGAAAATGCAAATTAAGATCACAGTGACATACCATTACATACCTGTCAGAGTGATAGCTACAGTCACTGGGCCTATAGCTCAGTGGCAGAGCATTTGCCTAGTATGTGTGAGGCCCTGGGCTCAATCCCCATCACCACCAGAAGAAAAAGAGATTAAAAAATAGCAACAGGAAATGGTGGCAAGAATGCAGCCAAATCAGATCATTCATGTACTGCTGCTGGTAATATAACACAGTATTCCCACTCTGGAAAGCAGCTGGACAGTTTCTCTAGAAACTAAACATGTGATTGCCATATACCCCAGCAAATGCTTTCCTCGACATTCATCCTTGAAAAATGAAAACTACTGTTCACACAAAAACCTACATGTAAGTTCCATAGCAGATCTATCCATCATAGGCCAAAACTATAAACAACCTACAGTGTGGCCATATGATAGAATACTGTTTGACAGTAAATAGGAACAAATGCTTAATACACATGTAGAAGCTTGGATAGGTCTCTGGAGAATTATGCTTTGTGAAAATAAAATATCCTTAAAGGTTATATACTGTATGACTCCATTTATATAGCATTATTGAAATGACAAAACTATGGAAATGGAGAGCAGGTTAGTTACCGAGGGTTAAGAATGAAAGAGAACAAGGAGGAAAAACAGGTATGTTCATAAAAGGACAAGAGAGATCCTTGCAATGGCTGATCTGTATCCTGCCTATGTCATTGTCAATATCCTAGTTGTTTTATTATGCTGTAGTTTTTGTAAGAAGTTACTGTTATGAGAAACTGAGTAAAGGACACACACATTTCTCTGTATTCTTTTCACCCTACATGTGAATCTATAATTACTTTAAAGTAAAAGTTAAAATAAAAACAGAAAGCATTCTCCAGCTAGGGATTTCATTTTCTTCGCTAAGGTAGGGATTTCCTTCCTTCTGGCTTTCTGAATTAGGTATTCTTTTTTTTTTTTTTTTCTGAATTACGTATTCTTGTCCTTGAGATTTTGAAAACATTGAGAATCGGCCCCAGGACTAAGGGACCATCCCAGGTCACGACCAATACTATCCTCATGCCTCCTTAAAAGTGTTTTCTAAATTCAAATAGGGATTTAAGAAAACTATTTTCTGTTTATATATGAAAAGTCTAGGTACAAAATTTTAACGTACAATTCAGTGAATATATACTACATATAACATATAATCAAATGTTAATTGTTCATTTAGGAAGGTAATTATTTAAAGGTATTTCTCTGCACCATAGTTACAAACGTACTCTTAGAGAATAGGCCCAAAAGCTACTCTGAAAGAAGGAAGTAATCCTCCTTTTACTTGCAGTTGACTTCCAACTGCATCTTCCCACAACTCCAAGTGCATGCAGCAAGGAGCAAGACAGTTCAGGCACAGTACACAGTTCCTTTGTCTCCCTGACCCAAAGCACCCAGAGCCTTCCAGTCACATTGTCACTTGAGGAACTTGGGCTTTCTTTCGACACAACCACAGTAGAGTTACATCATGTGCAAAATAGACTATGAGCCAGACCAAACATTGTTCATCACTGTTCCAAAGAACCAACTTGCAAACTTGGAAAACAGCCCCTTGTTTTGGGCATCCTTTTCTTCTCTGGTCTTCTAGTCCCTTGTCTGTAGATCCAGGCTTCTGGTATCCCAATTAACCTTTGTTTCAGTAGTCTCTGTGTTTTTGTAGTTATCTGTGCAATCTATATAACTCTGCATAAAGGGAAAGAAGATCCTGTCTTCTTTCTATTCTTGGTTCATTCTCTACTAGAATACTTAATTGAGTCTCCTAGTAGTGAATACAGGCTGATCCTTAACCATGCATTTCAAACCTCTTAGCCAGCTCTTCCCACCTGTCCCCTCTGGATTCACAGTGCCACCCAGCCTTCTCTTGCAACAGTGATCACAGAAGCAACCTTTGCCCAGGTACTCAGGCCATCCTTCAGGTGACTCTTCCTACCTTGCTTACAACAAGTGGAAGAAGGTCCCTGTGAGAGAGCAGTACTCTTAAAGGAAGACTTGGCCTTTGCAGTGGTTAGTGGGCTCTACCGAACGATGACCTTTAACTTGCCAGCTTGACTTGTAGGAGGCCTTGCAGTGTTTGCACATTATGTAATGTCTGTGCTTCAGTAGAAATCTCACGGAAACAAATGGAGGAAGTTCCCCAGTCCAAGTGGTGGATAATAAATCCTGCCCTATCTGGATAGAAACTGTTTCTCTGGATCCTTTAGTTTATACACATATTTTTTGTTGTTGTAAGCTCTGAAAAATTCAAAGAATCAAAAGAGTCAAGTATTTCAAACATTGCTACCCTTTGACTGAGATGGCACATCCCTGCCTATAGGCTAGAGTTCTGTGGCATTAGTGTTCTTCTCCACTGTGAGTGACTGTAATATCATTTCCAACTGAGCATTCAGAGAGGATTAGCAGCATGTGTTATAAACATTATTGCAGTGTTCATCAGTGTAATTTGTATGATTAGTGTTTTAAGTATTATTTTTAATATATTTAAAATATACTTAATATATTAACTAATATATTAATAAATTTAAAGAACATACATGGATTTTCCTCTTAATTTTAGAGTAGATGTTCTTCCATTTCATGAGAAAAAGACTTGGCAGTGAGACACCTAAATTGGATTCTCTGATCAAAGTAAAAGAAAATATATTTTAGCTCAACAATGTCACAAGTCATGTAATTAACTTTCTAAAATATCCTAAAGTCTGTTCATTAGACTAAATTGATGTTTCAGTTCCTTTCTGTTACCTAACTACAAAAACTCAGCAAGGGACATAGGGAATTCCTGGCAGCTTACACTACTTTGTTGAATACATTCTTACAAACAAAACTTTCATAATCTTTCCTTAATCAACATGGAAATAACTTTTATACATCCACAGTGATATACAATGAACTGAACCATTTAATGAACTGATAACACAAGCTTCAATAAGGAATCACAAATTCCAATTAGATTATTTTAAACTCAACCCCAGAGTAATTTTTTGGAGAAAAGCCAGATTCCCAATTACCTGTTCTCCCCTTTAGGAGAAGCTTGTAAAAATCCATTTACAAAACCCAACTGCAGCTTTTAATGATCGAAGTTCAGCCTAAAGTTTAAGAATAAAGGGGAAAATGTTTATGGTCAGTATTAGAGTTTAGGACCAAAGGGGATTAGATGCGATACCTAAGATACCACTTTTCAGTTTAGGATTAAAAGGCCCTGTGAATATCTTACTGTTTTTTTCTAAAGAAGTTTTTACTTATGTTTTTAAATTATCTTCTAATCTAAAGAGTTGTATATTTTTAGTACTACAACATTGTGAGTTGTTTTTCACTTTGGTGCATGGGCTGTCACTTAGGTAAGATTACATTTTCAGATGAAATGGATGGCCATAATATAGGGAAACAAATAATAAATTTATAATAATAAACATTTTTTTCAAATTATGCAGACATTTTAGAATGGGACAGTTTCTTTTTCATATTTGGTTTCTACATTGTTAAAATCCACATTCAGCACCATGAGGAAAGATTTTTTAAAAAATAAAGAACTGCTAGAGAATTTCTACTTATTAATTGGCTTCTCTGGGTTTCTGAGCATATCTAGTCCTGCTTCATCTTTTGATGGAGCCCTCTGGTTCTCGCTCTCTGCACGTGCTGTCTTACTCTGCCAGCAGCTCTGGGCAGATCTCTGCTCCAGTGAGAGCTGTTATGTCTCCTGGTTCTTCCAGTGTCACAGTGTATTCTCAACCCCAAATTTTGCAATCATTTAACCCTCCTTGGCTGAAATTCCTCCACTCCCAAATCTTACCCACTTCAGGGATATGCACAAGATGTATGAGGAGGGACTGCCCTTGGACAGGCTCTTCTTCAATCAACTCCTCCCCTACCTTCTCTAGGAGAAGCCCTGGATAATAAGTACAGGTGTCGTGTTGATGCCACCTTCCTTCTGGTACCCAACTTGAGTACTGGAAATTAGTGGAAGCTATTCACTTCCATTAATTCTATTCATTCCCTTCGCTCTGACAAAAAACAAGAAAATTCGGTCAACTGGGATTGAGTTTGAGTATAGATAACAGAAAACTAAATAACAGTGGCCAAAGCAGAACGGATCTGTCTTTCTCATGCACCAAGAAATCTAGGCATAGGAAGTCCACAAGTAAATAATATCCCTATGATGCCATCAGGGCTGCAGACTGTTTCCCCTGTGTTGGCCTCAGAATGCAGGCCTTTCTCCTGCTTGGGTCCTGGTTACATGGTGGCTCCTGCAATCTTAGCCACTTTGACTGACATTCTGACAAAAGAATTGGAAAAAGGAAAAAAGAAAAAGGCTTATTACTGATTAAGCTTTGGCTTACTAAAGCCAAAAACCCCAAAGGTTCTCAGGATCTCTTTCCTATAGATTTAAAAGCTGGAACTGTGTCACATTTCTCCTTGAAAAAATTTTAGAGGAGTCATATATTTTGATTTCCACATGCCTCAGTAGAAGTCAATGGGGACGATAATATGTTTTATCACATTTCATATTTCTCCACTGGAATATGGTCTTGAAATTCATTTTCCATGTACTTCAGCGCCCTCTGAACACCTCACTAAAGCTATTAACTCTTTTCTCCGTCCACACAAGTGAAGTCCACTGCAGCCATGTTCCTCCAGAATGTCTTTGGGCTTCATAATCACTGGGAAGATCACTTCAGAGTAAGGTCTGCAGTTTATTTCCTAATTATCATTGGACCCCTTCGTGTGTGTTCAGATGTGTTCATAGTAGAGCCTGTCTCAGTTCCCAAGATTGTATGTTCTTTACAGAGAATTAAAGTAAAAAAAAAAATTGTTACTATTTGAACTGTCTGAGGGCTTACTATCTTCTGCCACCCTCCCATCATGGAAGTAAATATGTCAACCCCTTTTCCCTCCAAATATTGTTTTAATGTTTTTTATCTTTTTATTAGTAATGTTTGTATTATATAATGATTACAGTCACTGTAGGGAGTTGGTACAGGTACATAACACATCTCAATTCTTTTTTTAGCCCCTTTCCCTCTTAGCTACCCCTCTCCTTCTCTTGATCCCCTTGTCACTTGAAAACAAACCTATCTCCCTACTTCCTATTATGTATGTTTTATTTCACTCTTATATTTTGTGTTTCTCATAAAAGAAAAAACATGAAATATTTAAGCCATGTGTCTGATATATTTCGCTTAAGATTAGTCTCAGGGTGCCTCCGTTTTTCTACAGATGACCCAAATTTATCTTTCTTTATAGCAGAGTAGTACTCCATTGTATAAAAATGCATTTTCTTTATGCATTTATCTGTTGATGGACATACAGGCCTGTTTCAAGATTTAGCCATTGTAAGTTATGCTGCCATTGACATAGGTGTGCATGTGGAACTGTAATATGATGTCTTCAACTCTTTCAGGAGGATACCTAAGAGAGAAATAGCTGGGTCAACTGGAATCTCTAGTTTTTTAGCAATCTCCATATTGGTTTCCATGGTGGTGATACTAGTTTACATTCCCACCAACAGTGTAGAAGGATTCCTTTTTTCCCACAGCTTTCTCAACATTTCTTGCTTTTTGAGTTTATGATGAAAGCATTCTTCCTAAAGTGAGATGAAATGTCAGTGTAGTTATAATTGGCATTTCTCTAATGACCAGTGATGCCGAACATCTTCCCATGTATTGATTTGTCATTTGTATTCCTTTGAGAAGTAACTGTTCATTAAGTTGCCCATTATTTGATCAGGTTTTTTATTGGGGGGAGTCTAATTTTTTTTTTAGTTCTTTATACATTGTAGATATTAGTCCTTTATCTGAAGTGTAGCTGGCAGAAATTTTTTTCTAATTCTGTAGATTGTGTCATCACTGTTGGTGGTATGCAGAAGCTTTTTAATTTGATATAATCCCATTTGTTGATTCTTAATGTTATGTCTTATGCAGTTGGGGTTCTGTTGCTATACCTATGGCATCAGGAGTTTTACTTATTTTATGAGCTGGGCATGGTGGCACACGCCTATAATCCCAGCACTTGGCAGGCTGAGGCAGGAGGATTGTTGTGAGTTCAAGACCAGCCTGGGCTACAAAGTGAATTCAAGGCCAGCCTGCACTGCATAGAGAGACCCTGTCTCAAAAAAAAAAAAAAGAGTATTACTTATTTTAAATCTGGGTATGATGGTGGATGCCTACAATCCCAGCACTAAGGAAGCTGAGACAGAGGTTGCTGTGAGTCAGAGGACAGCCTGAGCTACTCAGTTCAAGGTCAGCCTGACTATAAAGTGAGACTTTGCATACAAGAGTTTTACCCATTTTTATCCTCCACTGGGTTAAGTGTTTCTGTTTTAATACTTAGACCTTTGATCCATTTGAGTCTAGTTTAGTACATGGTGAAAGACATGGGTCTAGATTCAACCTTCTGTATGTTTATAGTCGGTTTTCCAAGCATCATTTGTTAAAGAGGTTGTCCATCTTCTCTAGCATATAGTTTTAGTCACTTTGTGATGGCTGAATGTGTCTTGGATTGCATTTTGAGTTCTTTATTCTGTTCCATAGATCTACATGTCTGTTTTTTGTGCCAATATGAGGCTGTTTTTATCACTGTAGCTTTGCAATATAACTTGAAATCCAGGTTTGTGATACCTTCTGCATTGTTCTTACTGTCCAAGATTGCTTTTGCTGTTCTGGGTCTCTTCTAGTTCCATATAAATTTTAGGATTGTTTTCTCTAGCTCAGTGAGAAATGCTGTTGGCATTTTGATTGTGATTGCAATAAATATATATTATCAACTTTAGAGGTATGGCCTTTTTGACAATATTGGTTCTGCCTCTGTAAGAACAGGGAATGATTTTCCATTTTCTGATGTCCTTTTTGTTCTCTTTTTTTCATAGTGCTGTAGTTTTTGTTGTAGAGTTCCTTTATTTCCTTGATTAGAATGATTCCTAAATAATTTTTCTTTAAGCTATTGTGAATGGTATTATTTTCCTAATTTCTTTCTTAGTGGGTTCATTATTGGTGTATAGGAATGCTATTGATTTTTGTGTGATTTTTGTAGCCTACTGTATTGCTGAATTTGATTATTATTTCTAGGAGTCTTTTGGTGGAATTTTGTAGGTCTTCTGTGTAAAAGATCATGTCATCTGGAAATAATGATAACTTGACTTCTTCCTTTCGTATACATATCTCTTTTATTCCTTTCTCTTGCCTGATTGCTCTGGTTGTTTCAAGGACTATATTGAATGGGAGTGGTGGTGGGCATCCTTATCTTGTTCCTGATTTTGGAAGGAAAGCTTTCAGCTTTTCCCCCGTTTAATATGATCTTGGCAGTAGGTTTGTCATAAGTGGCTTTTACCAGATTGAGATAAGATCCTATAATAAATGGTTTTCTGAAGTAAAACTTGCAGATGGGAAGCCAAGTTGCGCTCCTGTTTTGGTGTATGGGATCTAGTAGAAGCAGTAAGATTTCACAGTAGAATGCCCTGGTTTGTTCAATTTTACCATCATATCAAGGAGAAAAAAAAACTAGTGCAAAGCAAAAGGAACTAGTGGAAAGGGGCATAGTTTAATTTGGACAGGTGCATTGTGGAGGTAGGAAATCATGTGGGTGTGTATAGTACAGTGTAAAGTATTATTGTTACTTTGGTCTATTCTGAATAATATGTTGTTTCTAATCACTTTGAGCTTCTTTAAAATGATGATAAATTCTGTATGTCCAAAATAAACCATGATATTTACAAGAAAAAAATTAATCTCCTTAATAAAATGTATTACAATATTTGGTGGCTAGATTCAGCTATTTGATTGTTGACAAAGGGTCCAAAAACACTCATTAGAGGAAAGATAGCCTCTTTAATAAATGGTGCTAGGAAGCCAGGCAAGGTAGTGCATGCATGTAATCCCAGCACTTGAGAGGCTGAGGTAGGAGGATCATTAGGAGTTCAAGACCATACTGGGCTACAAAGTAAGCTCAAGACCAGCCTGAACTGCCTAGCAAAACCCTGTCTCAAAAAGACCAAATAAATATGCTGGGAAAACTGGCTATCCATATGCAGAAAATTGAGTGTAAAACCAAGTCTCTCATGGTGCACTAAACTAAAATCAATATAGAAACACTTAATCTGCTGGAGGATAAAATAGGTAAAACTCTGGAAGATATAGGCATAGACAAGGACTTTCTGAACAGAACTCCAGTGAAACAAGAAACAACATCAAAGTCAACAAGTGAGATCCTATCAAAAACCTTCTGCATAGCAAAAGAAACAACCAGTAGAGTGATGAGACAACCTACAGAATGGGAAAAAGTTTTGCCAGCTACACCTCAGATGAGGGACTACTATATCTATAATATATAAAGAACTCAAAAAAATTAGACGCCCCCCCAATAAAAGACCAAATCAAATGAGCAATGAGTAAAATGAATAGACACTTCTCAGAAGAAATCAAATGACTAATAAAAAATGTTCAGCATCACTGGCCATTAAGAGAAATGCAAATTAAAACAACACTGGAGTGAGATTTCAGTCTCACTCCAGGAAGATTGGCCACTATCATAAACTCAAAAAACAAGAAATCTTGACAAGCTGTAGGGGGAAAGGGAACCCTTCTACACTGTTGATGTAAATGCAAACTAGTACCACCCTATGGAAATCAGTGTGGAGATTCCTCAAAGAACTAGAAATTCCATTCAATCCAGCTATTCCCTTTCTCAGTATCTTTCTGAAAGAGTTAAAGACATATTACAGTGATGCTAGCTGTTTTAGTTACTTGTCTCATTGAGACAAGATATCCAACACCCAAAGTTAAAGGAGGAAAGGTTTATGTAGCTCACAGTTTGTGAAGGTTTTGGTTCATAATCAGCTGACTCGAAGGCAGGGTGGTTTGGCAGAGGAGCACTGCAGAGGACAACCAATTCATACCAGGCAGACAACAAAAGTAAGCAAGCAGGGGACCTTAACTTATAAACATATGCTCCTAAAATTTTTTAAATATTATAAAGAAAGCTATTCATGCATCTTCTTTAATGCTTGATGATTAATTGTATGTAGTTTTGCTATATCTAGTGCTCATGTGGCCCTGTGTCTGGCTGGGTCCCAGTTCATTCATCCCATTTTATCAGCACCAGCCCCCTACGCTTATCACTGTCAGTGTGCTTCAGCTTTTCTGGCCTCCATGCAATGTCAGCTCCTGGCCTGCTTTAAACAAGGCAGCAGGCTTGTCCTCCTCTCTATCATCCAAAAAATGCTAACCAAGCACCCTCTTCCTCAGTTCTTTACCATTTGTTTGATTTAGCAACCCTTTCTTATAAACAACTGCTGTGAACCAAGAAGTCAAAGGAGAAAGTAATGAATGAAATATCGCTCCTGCCTTTAACGTTATTCATAGTGCATTAGGGGAAACATGAAGACTTAAATATATAGCAAAGTAAGGACTGTCATAAAAGTGGATGCAGGGCATGAGTGGTATTTAGGAGAGATCAGTTGTAACTAGGCAGTGGGGGAGAAGATAAGTGAGCTTGGACTTAAAGATAACTTAGGATTCTTCCAGACTGACAAAATAGCATCAAGACTTGGCAATGGGGTTGAACAGAAGGCAGCCTCTATTGTAGATTATGTTTACTTGGAAAACTCTGATAACATTTGAACTATAAGATTAATTCCCTCACAGTTAGCCCTCACTAAGCTATTTCAGACATTTTAGCCCTTCTGCTGTAACTTGAAGCCCCACAGTAATATTTGAACATTAAGCTGATTTCAGTTATAGTGATAGCAAAGAGCATTAGACTCTTCAGTGAGTTCTTCCCCCACACACACACTGTATCTTATTTTTAATGAAGCAAAAGTAAACAATTAGCATTCTTCTAAATCATTCTCTTTCATGTTTTTGTTTCCATTACTTCTGATATTAGACATTTCCTTGACTATGGTACTTAAAACTCTTAATTTTGCATGGTTTCCAGGAATGCTGTTGACAGTCATTGCCAAGAGAAATGTGTTTTCCACTTAGGAAATTACACTTCTATTTGGTATTATTATTTCTGACCACTGTGTTGCATTTTGAGCATTTCTGAGGAATGACAGCGATGACTTCCTCAGAATAATTACTGGAAAAGAATCTGGTATTCTAGTTTTTTTAAAAAAAAATCATTTCATATATATATGAAATTACCACGAAAACAATAAGAATAGCAAAAAAAGTAGAATGGGACCCTGATGAAAATTTTATTCTTAGAAATGTAAGACTCCTTAAAAACTACTTTGAATTTTTAAATGTTTTCTAATCTAAGAGTCACAGAAAAATACTTAAAGCATAAATGTATATCTCCATGAATTATCACTGAACAAATTTCCATTAGCCACCCTACTCAGGAGTTACCACTGCCTGGACCTCAGAAGCCATCCTTTTGCCCATGCCAGTGCCTCCTGTGCCATCTTCCCACATGTCACCACTGTAGTGACACCTGGTAGTGTTACTTAGTTTTGTCTGGTTTTGAACTTTATACCACTGGAATTCCCTATAGTAGTTCCTTTGTGTCTGGGTTCTTTATCTCAGTGTTCTTCCATGTTGTTGCATGTAGTTTTAATTCTGCTAATCATCACTCGATACCAGTCATGGCAAACCTATGACATATTGCCAAGCAGGCTGTTTATATCATTGAAAGCTCTAAAAGATTCACCATCAGTGCTCTATACTTTGCCACTGGATGAATATACTTCAATATGTTCATTCTACTGTTGACAGTATTTGTCTTGTTTCTAATTTGGAACTATTAAAATTCCAAGAGTGCTTGCCACTGAGCTTTGACAGTATTAATTTTAATAGTGTCAAATTAATATTTAATTAGTGCATACCAACAGCTTGGTATGCATGAGGCCCAGGATTCAATCCCTAGTACAGTCAAATAAGAAGAAGAAGAAAATTTTTAAAAACAAAAATTAATACTGTTGAAAACGTTTTTATGTTTGCCTCTCAGTGAACTGGTGCATGAATTTCTGCTGAGATTTTATCTAGATGAGGAAATGTAAAGTTCATATGTTTAACCTCACAAAATAGCTCCAAATTGTTTCCAAAGGGATTATACCAATTTGTACTCCCACCATCAATGTATGTATGAGTTTATGTTTCTCCATTTGCTCACCAATACTTAGTATTATCTGTGGTACCCATCATTAAAGCTATAGCCTTCCCACTGAGCTATATCCAGAGCTCTTCTTTTATTTTTTATTTTGAGATAGGGTCTTGCTAAGTTATTAAGTTTCCCAGTCTGGTCTTGAACTAGCAACCTTGCTGCCTCAGTCTCAGGCACCATCACACCGGGCTTCTTGTTTTGCTTTTAAATTTTGTTTAGTATTTGCATAATGGTGCTGTGTGTGTGTGTGTGTGTGTGTGTGTGTGTGTGTGTGTGTCTAAATATATTTTAGTATATTAAGATAATTTGTTCTTAAATTTTAAAATTTAATTTTTTGCTTTGAAAATGCTTTTCTATAAAGGGAAAACACATAAAGAATTGACTATTTCTTATGGCCATTAATTTGTCTGTGATCTCATTTGGCACTTTAGTACATATCATATTGGAAGAGTTTCAAATATTTAAGTTTACATTTCCATGATAACAAATGAGGTTGAGTACCTTCTCATAAGGTTGAAAACTTTTTCATAATTTGACTAACTTCTGAAATTCCTCCTCAAAACTATTACCTATTTTGAGATTTGGCTATTTGAGCTTTTCTTACTGATTTGTAGAAATTTTAAGGTATATTCTGGATCCCAGTACCTTTGTCCTATGGCACATGTCTTCTGTTTGGTGGACTGTCCCTTTACTGTCTTGGTACAGTCAGAGTGACCAGCTTCTGTCCCAATGTAGCAGGTTCTGATGGGAAGCCATGTACTTCCCGGCTCTCCAGTGGAGTGTGGCTGTTACTGAATTTCCTGAATCTTGTAGCTCTTATGTTTTCAAGGGGAACTGGTAGAGTATAGAAGTCCAGTTGGTTAAAAACAAAACAATAACCTATCCAGGTGGGAAAATATGGCCTTTGCTGACAAGTATCATAAATGAAACCTTTCCAAATCAGTAGGAAAGATTTCCTTTATGAGCTTACAGTTAACAGGTATAGGTAAAAGACATCAAGCATTACTTTTAGAGTACATTGCTTCATATAATGCAAGTAAATCAGACATTTCCCCAAGATAAGAGAGAGTCCAAATCAGAAATACAGGCCAGGGGAAGAGGAAGACTCACGTGAACTGGATAATGCAATGAACAGGAAAAAAGGGATGAGGGGACCACCTTATTTAAAAAAAAGAAGCCCTCTAATCTCAGAAATCTTAAACAGTATCCATAACACAAGGAACAGAATACTATAAAAAGGAAAGAGAATAAGAGTATGTGCTCCAAAATTGAAATTTTGACAGACAAAATAAAAATGTCATAGAAGGCTAAAAGACAAAACTGAACAATCTACTAAAAGGTATAAAAGTAGAAAAAGAAAAGCACTATAGAAAAATATGACTTAAAGAATCAGTCTAAGAAGTCTGATACCTAGTAGAAGTAATCTTTGACAAAGGGGCCAAACAAGCTCACTGGAAGAAAGATAGCCTCTTTAATAAATGGTGCTGGAGAAACTGGCTTGCCATGTGCCAAAGATTGAAAATAGACACAAGTCTATCACCATGCACCAAACTCCAGTCAAAATGGATCACAGATCTCAACATTATAGTCTGATAACTAGTAGAAGTTCTAGAAATAAAAGTGAGAGAAAACAGAACAAGAAATTATCAGAGATATAATAAAAGAAAAACTTCCAGAAATGAAGTTGAGGTAGTTGAAGTTGAAGTCCAGGTAGTGAATGGGCCTACTGTGTACTGCCCAGTCAATTGTGAAAAATTATTCTTGGTCATATCTTTATGGAACATGAGAATTGAGCTAAAGTGAAGGAGTTCCTGGGTTTGAGGGCAAGAGGATAGGACAGGGGTGAAAGTCCTTACATGCCAGAAAACTAGAACTGGAGTCATTAACAATGGGGCCATGCTGCATTATTTTGTAGTTACTATTATTCTTATGTATATAATTGTTAATACATTTTCCTTCTTTTATTTTTAAAAGAAAAAAAAAAAGAATGTGGAGCATAAGCCTCTATGTTGTGGTTCCAGAGTCAGAGCTATATTTGTTTTACTGTAATATAAACTAAGGCATTTATTATAACCAAATTAATTAAAGCAATAGGGATCTGGTTAATAAATTATGGTCCATCCATTTGATGAAATCAACATATAACCTAAAATTATGATGAGACTATAAAATGTCAATTATATACATAAGAATAATAGTAACTACAAAATAATGCAGCATGGCCCCATTGTTATAAAATAGATGAGTGTATGGTACACATGTATATGAAAAGATGAACAATACAATAATAGCAGTGATTAACTCTGGTGGGTGGGATCCCAGCTGATTTGCCAGTCCTCCCTTCTCTTCTCCCATTCCTTTCCTTTCCAAGTGGTGATAAGTGTTTCTTCTCTTGTACAATAACATTGTATAAGATTACTTGGCTGAGTGTGTTTTGTGATTGTGGTTGTTTCTTTCAGCCTGCTCCATTGATCCTCAGGTCTG